>NC_047089.1:149383384-149686644 GCF_902459505.1 Geotrypetes seraphini
CTGTTAGGGCTTCTTCTTTTTTAATGGCACAGATGTTGTGTGTGTTACAAACGCACAATCTGCCGCATTAAAAAAATTTAAATAACTCTCACTGACCCCCTCCTCGTGCCACTGACTCCCCCCAACCAATCTCCTCCCTTTCCCAAAAAATAGATAGGAGGGATACCCTCTCCCTCCTGCCACCGGATGCCCCCCACTCTCTGAACCTCTTCCCAAACCTTTTTTTAAAAGTTGGAAGCAGGAAGCCCACTCTGAGGCTTCTGCTTCAGGCCACCAGTCCTAAATGATGGGTATTCCCCTCCATGGTGCATCATGTGATGCACGGGGAGGGGCCATAGACCCTGATTAATTCAGATTCCTAAGGCCCCTCCCAAGGGGTGGGACCTTAGGCATCTGAGCTAATCAGGTCTTAGGCACCTCCTTCTGTATCCATGATACTGAGGGAGGAGCCTAAAGCCCTGATTGATCAAGCCAATCTGGACCTTAGGCTCCTTCCTCAGTATCCTGGATACAGAGGGAGGTGCCTAAGGCCTGATTTACCCTGATACCTTTGGCCCCTCCCTGTGCATCACATGATGTGGAGGGGAGGGGAAGGCCCACCACGGCTGGTGCTAAAAAACGCTCCACAGTTTTGTAAAAGGGGGATAAAATAGAAATACATAGACAAAGGATAAATTGAACCAGCAAGAAGCTGGACTCTGCATAAAATGCAACACCACAGAAACAGTGAAATATGTCTCCTAAAGCAATAAATAGAAAATTTTTGTTCTACCTTTGTCTTCTCTGGTTTCTGCTTTCCTTATCTTCTTGTTACTGTCTTCCTTCCATCCACTGTCTACCATCTCTCTCCACTCCCTATATGGCATCTTCTCTCCTTCTATGCCCCTTCCAGAAACTATATGCCTCCCCCTTCCATCTCTCCTCTAGACCCACCCACCCTTTGGTCTGGCATCCATCATCTTCCCTCTGTTCCCTCATGGTCTGGCATCTTTCTCCTTTCCTCTCTCTTTCCCTCCCCCCTGTGGTTTTTAGCATTTCTCTCTTCTCATTTCCTCCGCTCAGATCTGATATCTCTGTCTCCTTCCCCGTTCTCTGGCATCTCTCTCTCTTCCCTTTCCTTCTCTGGTCTTCCTTCTTTATTTTCTGCCTCCATTTAAATTAAATTCTTTCTTACTATGCAGTCCTCAGTTTCCCTCTTTTCACTATGTCTACCCACAGCATGCCACCCCTTTCCTTCACCCCTCCACTATCTCACTAACTCTATCTTCTTCCCCATCCAGCATATGTCCTTTTTCTTTATCCCTCCTTCCATCCAGTATGTGTTCTCTTTTTCCACTTCCATTCAGCATTTGCTCTCCCTTCTCCCCTCTTCCATCATCTGACCTCTTCTCTCTCCCCTTTCTAACCACTTCCATCATCTTTCCCCTTCTCTCAATCTTTCCATCCACCACAGGCCCTCTTTCTCCCTTCCTCACCTTTCCGATTTTGGCTACAAGATCTGCAATGCCCCCACCCCCACCCCGGACAACAGGCCCGGTCCAACAAACCTCCCTGCCTGTGGCCGGCGATGTCTAAACTCCGCAATCGACTCACTTTGCCTTGGCGATGGACCATTTTCCGGACCTGGCTGGCTGTGCACCCTCCCTAAGGCTGCTCCTGGGGCGGACTGCCCCCCCCCCCCCCACTGCCCCCCTCTTGGTATGCCACTGCATCAACATAATTTTTCTGTTTTTGTCCAATCTATTATATTATCCTGGTTAGATTATTGTAATGCCATTTATCTTGGCATCACTAAGAACTGCCTTCAAAGTCTACAATTGATTCAAAATACCGCCGTGAAGCTGATCTATGGAAAGAGCAAATTCGACCATGTGACTCCTTTGCTTTTCTCTCTCCATTGGCTCCCGGTTTATTTTCAAATTCAGTTTAAGTGTTTATGTATTGTTTTTAAGATTTTACATGGTATCTTTGCTCCTCTTCTATGGAATGTTTATAGATTTTCATATGCGAGACGCATTCATCGATTTAAACTTTCTCTTCCTTCTAGGAAAGGAATTCAAGTTTAGAATTTTAGCAGCTTTCTGGCATTTAAATTTCCCCAACTTTGAAATGAACTTCCCCTAATTTTGAAGTGTCCCAGTTCCTTCCAACTCTTCCATAAACTTCTAAAAACTTTTTTATTCGCTAAACATTTTGAAAACTAACTCTTGTATTTCAGTTTACTTTATTTATTTATTTTTATAATTCTTTATTCATTTTCAAAAATTACATTAAGTGTTAAATATTTTCATTCACAGTAACATTAAATACATCATTTATAAACAATCATTGGTACATTACATAAATTCTTATCCTTACCTCTCTCCCATCCCTCCCAACCATATACTCCATTATTGTATGATATATGTAATAATAAAATACCCCCCTCCTCCCTACCTCATAAACTGATAAACATAAGGGAAATAATATTTATTTATTTTTTAATTTATTGTTAACTGTATCGAGCTTCCTTTGTTTGAAGACTCGGTATATAAGGTTAAGTTTTAGTTTAGTTTAGGGTGCCCTCTAAGGTGTCCCATTGCTCTATTGGGATGTCTATGTGACTAGTCCATTACTATGCTGGCCCCACCCATGTCCAATGGTCAGGATTACATAACTTAAGATAAAGCCAAGCTTCCACAGGAAGCCAATGAAACATATGCAACAAAGGTATAACCTTTTCAAATGTATGAACCAAAAAATAAAGACAGGTCGCAATGCAATATTCTGAACTGTTTACATTTTTTTCAGTAAAAACTTAGAACAGACAAAATAATCTATTTTAAATGACCTAGAATGAAACTTTGTATAACCAGTTTGAAAGCATCTTGATCAAAGTAGTTCCTAACTCTTAGGGCTCCTTTTACGAAGCCGAGTTAGCGACTTTATCGCATGTACCTTTTTAGCGCGCGCTAACCCCCGTGCTAGCTGAAAAACTACCATCTGCTCAAGAGGAGGCAGTAGCGGCTAGTGCGGCCGGCAAATTAGCGCACACTATTACGCGTGTTAAACCACTAACACGGCTTCGTAAAAGGAGCCCCTAGTTTTTTTCATCAAGTAGAATGTCTTCTTTATTAAAACACTTATCTTTAAATCTGGGTGTAATAAATGATCGAATAAAATACCCAGAATCTTCAAAATAGTTTCAAAACTAAGGGCTCCATTTACAAAGGTGCGCTAAGCATTTTAGCACACGCTAACCACGCACTAACACTAAGGGCTCCTTTTACGAAGCCACGTTAGCGGTTTAATGCACGTAATAGTGCGTGCTAATTTGCTGGCCACGCTAGCCGCTACCGCCTCCTCTTGAGCAGGCGGTAGTTTTTCGGCTAGTGCAGGGGTTAGCGTGCACTAAAAATGTGCATGCAATAAAGCTGCTAACGCGGCTTCGTAAAAGGAGCCCTAAAGCATGCATGGTAGTCTATGGACGCATTAGTGGTTAACGCACGCGTATATTTAGCATGCGCTATAATGCATAGCGCACCTTAGTAAAACAGGGGGAAAATTGTGGATGACATACACACACACACACGTTTGTTGTACACAAAAGAAATCTGCTCACCTGCTTGAATAAATTCCATGTTCCAGGGGCTGGATCTTTGGTACTATTGATAGAATACGATTTGCCAAAATTAGCCTTCATAGTTTCCCCAATCATGAACAGCTTTTGATGTATCAAAACCATTTCTGTGAAGGTAATAAAGAGATACACTTCTGCAATAGAATTCTGGCTTGAGTGTATATGAGATTCAAGCAGAATAAACTATTTTCATAAGTAAGAGGTTTGGGTGGCAAATTAATGGAGTATGTGTATTTGGGTGACAAGGTCTATAGGTAGATAAAAAGCCTTTAATGAAGCATCTAAGCTGGTGCCATCACCTGCATTTTATGAATAATTACATTTTTGATCATGACAAAATATATTTTTCTTTTTTACCATGTGTCTTTGAAATATCAGCTTTAATGATAGTTGCAATTTACTGAATCAAGTTTGTTGTTTTTGAAGGTACATTTAAATTCACTTGTAAAAATAGCTCAAAACCTCAATGGTAAACACCATTTTATGATAAACAGTTGAAATTTTATATCACTCCTTGAGCACATAAAGAGCTCCATCTCTCTCAAGGCCAAGACTGAAAGAGTTTTCACTGTGTAAAATAAACCTTTTAAAAAGTTCCAGCTGAATTTTCATGATTTAAGCAATTACGATTTATGATTAGAAATAGGTTTAATATGCATTAGGAATTCTAATCCTATTGCAATAATTTTTTAGTAAAAGCTGCTTTTTTAGAACTACCTTTTCACATCCTCTGTACAAGCAATAATTCATCATCTATCGAGTAATTTATTGCTTCTGGATTTAATATGTTACAGATGAATGGTTGTATGTCTTTCCTGTTAGAGCATTACAAGACAGGCCACTTTTGCATTAGGCTGGTACTACAACAGATACCTGTGGTGTTCTTCATGGTTCATGTGGTACTAATTTAAATGAGAAGTTGCACATATTTCATTGAAACACTTGGTAAAGCCAGCTTTCACAGAAGGGTGCAAATGATGGACTGTTCTCTATGTGCATCTGAACTGCTCTAAATGTGTCAGTGAGGGTTATGGATCATTTCATTCACCCATCAGCTCTGGTCCACTGTGTGTACAAATCACAGTATAGTGTCATCCAACAGAACATCCCTGACAAAACTTGAACATTTATGGTGTTGCCATTTTTAATAGGAGTCCTGCAACCCTATTTAAAAAATATTACTTCTTTAACTCTATCAATTCTGTTGTGAAATATATTATTGCTCCATTTCTAGGGCCTATTGTTGTCACAGTTTTGTTGCTGCTAGTAAAAAGGAGTAAATATAGGCCATTTAAATTTTTTAAAAAATTAATATGCAACAGAGTTTATTTATATGGTTCTCATTTGTATATTATTTTTTGGAAATATGGATAAGCATTCTTCCTTGGGCCACCTTAGGAGACAGGCTGTTCATTTATTGAAAATATCCATATTTTTGCATTTATTGCATATTAGCAGCAGAATTAATGGGTTTCTGTGAGGATCGGCACAAGATGTAGAAGTAGAAGGGATGCTGGGAAAGAGCGATCACAATATGATCCGTTTCGATCTGGACGCAGGGGAGAAACATCGGTCCAAAATGACAGCCATGGCACTGAACTTCCGAAAAGGGAATTACGAAGGGATGAGACTCATGGTAGGGAAGAAGATTAAGAAGAGGATAAGCACTGTAAAAATGCTAGAGCAAACTTGGTCCCTTTTTAAGGACACAGTCACTGATGCACAAAATCTCTATATACTGCATATCAACAAGGAATCAAAAAGGAAAAAGAACAAAGAACCAGCATGGCTCACTGTAGAGGTGAAGGATGCGATCAGAGAAAGAAAACTTCATTTAAGGAATGGAAAAGGTCAAAAACAGACATAAACTGGAACAAGCACATACAACATCAATGCAGGTGCCATAAGGCGGTAAAAGGGGCCAAAAGAGACTACAAGGAAAATATAGCCAAGGAAGCCAAAAACTTCAATCCATTCATTCGAAATATTAAGGGGAAACGATCCGCGAAGGAAGCGGTGGGACCGTTGGATGACCATGGAATAAAGGAAGTGCTAAAGGAGGACAAAGTAATCATCGACAAACTGAACACATTTTTTGCATTTGTATTTACCGAAGAAGATGTACACAGCATACCGAAACCCATCAGGCTATATGCTGGAAATGAAGACGGAAAGCTGACAGGATTGACGGTCAGTCTAGAGGAGGTGTGTAGGCAGATTGATAGGCTTAAGAGCGATATATCCCCGGGACCAGATGGCATCCATCCTAGGGTCATTAAGGAACTGAAAGGGACCATAGCTGAACTGCTTCAACTAATAGCCAACCTGTCGATCAAATCGGGAAAGATTCCAGAAGACTGGAAGGTGGCGAATGTTATGCCGATCTTCAAGAAAGGTTCGAGGGGAGATCCAGGAAACTACAGACCGGTGAGTCTGACCTCGGTACCAGGAAAGATGTTAGAGTCGCTGATAAAGAACCACATCATTGATTACCTTGATGGTCTCGGGCTGATGATAACCAGTCAGCACGGTTTTAGCAAAGGTAGATCATGTTTGATGAACTTGCTGCACTTCTTTGAGGGAGTAAACAGACAGATAGACAAGGGCGAGCCAGTCGATATTGTATATCTGGATTTTCAGAAGGCGTTTGACAAGGTTCTGCATGAACAACTACTTCGGAAAATTGCGAGCCATGGAATCAAGGGCAAAATACTCAGGTTGATTAAAAACTGGCTGGAATATAGGAAACAGAGAGTGGGGGTAAATGGACAATACTTGGACTGGAAGAGCGTCACCAGTGGGGTGCCGCAGGGCTCAGTGCTTGGACCCGTGCTCTTCAACATCTTTATAAATGATCTGGACATTGGTACGATGAGTGAGATGATTAAATTTGCGGACGATACGAAGTTATTCAGAGTAGTGAAGACACAGGGGGATTGCGAAGATCTACAACATGACGTAATCATGCTCGAGGAATGGGCATCAACATGGCAGATGAGGTTCAACGTGGATAACTGTAAAGTGATGCATATAGGTAACAAAAAATCTCATGCACGAATACAGGATGTCCGGGGCGGTACTTGGAGAGACCTCCCAGGAAAGAGACTTGGGAGTTATGATCGACAAGTCAATGAAGCCATCCATGCAATGTGTGGCGATGATGAAAAGGGCGAACAGAATGCTAGGAATGATAAAGAAGGGGATCACGAACAGATCAAAGAAGGTTATCATGCTGCTGTACCAGGCCATGGTGCGCCTCACCTGGAGTACTTTGTCCAGCACTAGTCGCCGTACATGAAGAAGGACATGGTACTACTTGAAAGGGTCCGGAGAAGAGCGACTAAGATGGTTAAGGGGCTAGAGGAGTTGCTGTACAGTGAAAGATTAGAGAAACTGGGCCTTTGAACAGAGGATATTGAGAGGACATGATCAAAACATTCAACGTACTAAAGGGAACAGACAGTAGATAAGGACAGGTTGTTCAGCCTCTCCAAGGTAGGGAGACCGAGAGGGCACTCTCAAAAATTGAAATGGGATAGATTCCGTACGAACGTAAGGAAGTTCTTCACCCAGAGAGTAGTAGAAAATTGAAATGCTCTTCTAGAGTCTGTCATGGAGAAAACACCCTCCAGGGATTCAAGACAAAGTTAGACAAGTTCCTGCTGAACCAGAACGTACGCAGGTAGGACTAGTCTCTGTTAGGGCACTGGTCTTTGACCAGAGGGCCGCAGCGTGAGCGGACTGCTGGGTACGATGGACCACTGGTCTGACCCAGCAGCGGCAATTCTTATGTTCTTTTACAAATCCGTGTTCATGAGTCCCGGTGCAGCAAATGTGGTGCAGCCCAAAAGAATTGAAAGGACTGTGTCACATTTGTCACGTGGGATTCACTACTTCGGCTTTGTAGAAGGGGCCCAATAGGCAGTAAGTGCAAAGCGTATGGAGTAAATTCAGGAGGCCTGCCCTATATCTTCCCTGCATTTATAATACATGCAGTTGACACAGAAATGCCATTTTCATGCCTAAGACAATAGTATGGGCCCTCTGCACTACTGGCCCAGGCATTTAATGCAGTGCCTGTGAATTAGTACAGCTACCCATGGTGGTGCCATGTTTCCTCAGCTTTGCCCCCCAACACATACACATATACCGAGAGCTCCCTCCTTATCCCCACCTCTTGATTTTATCCCTCCCAATATCCCCACTCTGAAGTCAAATTCCCAGCTGACATATCCCCTGACACACAAGCCTCTTCATATGACACACAAACCATGCCTCCTAGAGTCCTAGATTTCCCTATCCCAGCCCTCCAGGATCTAGTCAGGGATTAGTATTATTGCCAACCTGGTTGGCACCAGAATCCAAACTGCCACTGATGACCCTCTAATGGTAGTACCACAGTGCTACTTCTAGGGGTTTTTGGCACCAGTTTGTATAAAGTTGACAGCAGAGGTGGCAGCAGAAGGAAATCACTGCTGTCAATGACCAAAGAGTCACCAATAATAACCACCAGGTAGGACTGGGGAGGGGATTGGGGTGAGGTTTCTTTGTTGGAGAGTTTTGGTTTTGAGTTGGGGCTTCTGTGTTGGTGGAGTGCATGGGAGGGGAGAGAGGGGTTCTAACCTGTGAAGAATTGGGGAATGGGTATAAACTGAGGAAGATCAGGAGATGGGTATGCATTGGGTTGGGATCAGGAGGCTAGGAGGTGTACTGTCCCAACACTTAAACACAGCTGAACTACCACCTTCTAATAAGTTCAACTACATTATTGACAGCCATGCTACAAGCTAGTTTTCAGAGTCATCCACTTCTCTGCCCCCCCTTGTCACGCCCAACTCCCACTCATTCCTGCATTAGGAAGCTAACATTGGATATTTACCATGATGCCTGCCATTTCAGTGCAGAAGATTTTAGGGTGAGCCTGTGCTGTCTTCTGCTTAAAGCAGCTTATCAAAAGGTCCCCTTAGTTTAGGAATAAAATACAATGCAGTTGAAAACTGTTAGACTCTTCTGGTGCCACTTTATTTGGTTGGAAATGAGTTTATATCTAATTCAGACAAGAAGAGTGGGAATGAATGAGATGTTTCCATAAGGTATATTTATCGATAGAGAATCACTCAATGACAAGAGTCAAACACTGTCAGTGTTGAGGTATATAAAAACAGTACCTTCTTCAGGAGTCTTAATCAGCACAAGTGGACAAGAATTTGATCCTGTATACTCGATCAAAATGAGAATGAGCCAGCAGCCATTTTGGAAAAAAGTGTTTGTTTGAGATGTATCCATAAGCGCTGATAATGCTAACACTCTCAAATGACGCTAAAATGCAGTTTAATTTTCACTGCGGCTGCTGGCTCGTTCTCATTGTGATTGAGTATATAGGATCGACATCTTGTCCACTTGTGTTTATTAAGATTCCTGAAAAAGGCACTGCTTTTATGTACCGAAACACTAACAGTGCTGAGTCTTGCCACTGAATGATCCTCTATCAATAAAGATCCTATATGGAAGAGATTTGCCATTGAGTTATTCTGTATTAATAAAGATCCCATACAAAAACATCTCATTCATTCACATTCTTCTTGTCTGTATTTTGCATTTTTGTGGGAACTTTGTGTCACTTTCCTTTATATATAATTCACCAAATTAGTTTTGAAAGGAAAGAGCAAATATTTGATCTACTTGTGCAAGTGCAACAATAGTTTTTATGCTTAAAATATACGAGGATGGTTTGAAAGGTTTGGTAAACTAAAGAAAGTTAAATAATGTAGTCTCCATCAAAGGCTACACAGTTAGGGGGAAATTCTATAAACGGTGTCCTGATTTTAGGTGTCCTACCGCTGTTTAACTAGCCAATCAGGATGCACGTTTAAAAAAAAACAACAACCCAGAGGCAGGCCACCTAACTGTAGGCATCTGTCATGGATGCAGGGAGATGTGTCAGAACACTTAAGCTCACCCAAGGTTAGGCGTGGTTTCACTCAGAAGTGGCCTTGGGCAAGCTTAAGCGGCCACAATATATGCCTGAAATGTAGGCCAGCAAAATGCTGGTCTACATTTCAAATAGACGCAGCCATTGAGCTGATCACAAGGAAATTCCCATGCCACGATCAGCTGAGCGGCCATGGCAGAAAACCCCTCCCTGCGAAGTCAGCCGGCAGGAGGGATGCCCACTCCCTCCTTTCCTGGAACCCCTCCCCCCAATATCAAGTTGGGCAGGAGAGATGCAGGATTTCTCCTGCCATCAACTCCCCCTTGAACTTGAACCCCCCTGACACCCCCTAAGGCTCAGGCCCCTCATCCTATATCCCTAACTCTACCCCCAATACCCCATACCTTTCAGTTGAATGTCTGGCCAGACGGATGCTCACACCCTCCAGCTGACTGGTCTACCACTTTAAACATAGCAGGCCTTCCCCTTCCCAGTGCATTCTGGGATGCACAGGGGAGGGGGCCTAAGGCTCTGATTGGCTCAGATGCCTGAGGTCCTTCCAATAGGAGTCTTAGGCCTCCTTCCCAGTGCATTCTGGGATGCAGTAGGAATGACCTAAGACTCAAGTTGGTCAGACTAAACAGCTTGTAATTCCCAAACTCCTCTTTACTTCCGCTCTTGAGCAAAGGGACCACAACCGCCCTTCTCCAGTCCTGCATATTAGCAAAGGAGAATGAGGCTTCTGAATTAGTAAAGGGGTAAAAATGTATTTACCCCCTTGGTTCAAAAGTCATACCAGCAAGCATAGCTAAATGTGATGTTAGAAAAACCCATAATGAATTTGCATGAATTCTATTACTTACACTGGAGATCCAATGTACTATTTGTAAATCTATCTCATGCATATTCATTTTGGCTATTCAGAAAATCTTTATGGTGCGGTAAGCTTTAAAGTTGGGTGTATAAATAGTGTATTACACTATCCTTAACAGGTTCTGGCCTCATAACCCCCCTCCCTTTTACAAAACCGCAAAAGCATTTTTTAGCGCAAGCTGGCATGCTAAATGTTCTGCGAAACTCACAACGCTCATAGGAGCTCTATGAATATTGACAGCAGCGCAGATCATTCAGCATGCCAGCCTGCACTAAAAAACCCTTTCGCTGTTTTATCAAAAGGGGGGGGGGGAGAATAAGTGCATGAGATTTACCTGATTTTTTCTTTTTTTTAAATCTGAGATGATCATGATCTCAGAATTTCATTTGATTTACATAGAATATGAGTTCTATTATTTCTCAAAATTGGCAAACAATTCTTTGCAAAAGAACAATAATTGTAATAAAATTCAATTAAAATTTTAGTAACCAAATTTGGAAGATTTTGTCCTAAATAGATAACATATGTTAATTTTTAATTGCCCAGATGCAACAGAGTGCAATATCTTAGAGGTACTGTAGAATGTTTCTTCATAACAGCTTGAAGTATTCTCTAAGCATCTCATTGTGAAAAATCAATAAGCACTGTAGTATTCCATTTTAAGCATTTTAAACTTCCTTAAAGGACAATAACAATTACATCTTTTCATACAACCATACTTAAATGTAAACAACTTATTGTTTTGGGACTGATGTGTACTGTTAGGCTCAGCAAATACTCTTATTGAATTTAGTGAAATATACTGAATCACTTGACATAGAAATCATTACAAATAAGGTGTATATAAATAAAGCAGAGTGAAATAATTACGTTTATTTCCTAAAATACAATCAGCGCACCTAAAAGTAATCAACATGCCCAAACCCCAATATTACATGTTCCACACTTAATAACTCCTCTTTTGTAAATCAATAAAAGTGCCCTGTCGTAATTTTGTAAAAGCATGATCAGCCTTAAGACTTCTGCTGTAATGTTTGATTAATGCCAGGCTGTTGTAATATTTTTTACATTATACATGTGATAATTTGTAGCTTACAGATAACTGATAAGCCATATCTGTCTCTGACTCAATAATGCAAGTCTTATTTAAGACAGGAAGCAATCCTCTGCCTGAAAAGAAACATTGGGGGTCCTTTAACGAAACTGCAATAAGTACTAGCAGGTGCTTCCCATGAGTTAAGGGAAATAGATTGGGACTTGTCTGTTTTTGTAGTTTTACAACCACACTCAAAGTGGTTTACATACAAGCACTTCAAGCATTTTCCCTAGCTGTCCTGGTGGGCTCACAATCTATCTATTCTACCTAGGGCAGTGGAGGATTAAGTGTTTTGTGCAGGGTTTGAACCCACAACCTCAGGGTACTGAGGCTATAGCTCTAGCCTCCTACTCCACACTCTCCTCCATGTGCTATGGGACGTGCACTGGCATCACATGGTAAATTTGTATCTCTGTATGTACACTGTGCAGGAAAAATATTTTTCAATTTCTTCTAAGGTGGCGTGATATGGGGTGGAGAGTGGGCATGACAGCACTAATCAGTTGGTAGATGAGGCATTTGCCACATGGCTGCCACTTGGGCCATTACTGCCTATAAAACAGGTGTCAGTATTTTATTTTATGTTTATTTTATTTTAGGCATTTATATACTGCCTATCTAAGTGGTTTACAATCAAGCATTTTTCCCTATCTGTCCTGGTGGGCTCACAATCTAAGGGCTTCAGAGGCTAAAGTTTTTTAATGGCCACATGCTAATGGTCATTAATTTGGAAAATGGGAAAATGGGTCATTGTCAAGCCTTGGCACAATTGGTCTTAGCATATGGAAAATACCTTCATAAGGGGTGTACTAAGGACACTTTCTCCATGGCATTAGTAAAAGGATCCATTTAAGAATTCACTTTGCTAATTTTTTTCTTTGATTTTGGGGCCAATTCATTAAGGTGGTTTTATTCCATTCTATGTTTATGGTAAAAGATCATGATGAAAGAGGATTTTCAGTACAAAAGGGTCCTTAAGCGGGTCATTCTCATACTCTAAGGCCTTTTTTATTGCTGGGGTAAAATGGCCAATTTTTCTGTCTGTCTGTCTTTCTTTTTTATTTATTTATCAGATTTTCTATAACATTATCAAGTATCCACTTGTTTTGTCTGTCTTTCTTAATAATGTTTTATGTGTTATTAAAACTTGTTATACCGCTTGTTCTTACAACAGGTCCAACCTGTTAGACAAGTTTCTGTTGAACAAGAACGTGCGCTGGTAGGGCTAGTCTCAGTTAGGGTGCTGGTCTTAGACCAGAGGGCCGCCGTGTGAGCGGACTACTGGGCATGATGGACCACTGGTCTGACTCAGCAGTGGCAATTCATATGTTCTTATTCTTATGTTCTAACCTGTTTACAAATCAAAATACATAAGGAAAAGAATTCCATGTAAAATTGGACAGGTCATATAGGTGGCAGAGATTCCTGTGCTAAACCTGCACTAAGCAGTTAGTGACGGATTCTATAAACGCCGCCTAAATCGGCAGCCACCTAATAAAACAGTGCAGTTTGCATGTCAATCACTCTTAGGCACTGTTAAAAGATTTGTGGCTAAGGAAGCCTAAGAAAAACCTTAGGCGTCCGCAAAGTAGGCCAGCGTTTTATTGGCCTCCTTTGCAGACATCTAAGTTCAATTGTGAATTGCCCTAAGGATGCCTAACTCTCAATCCACTCATAAGCACACCCACTTAGGCATTAGGCGCTGTTAGGTATCCTGCCTTAGACGTTCACGTTTTAGAGAATTGGATAGTTGCCGATTTTTCAATTATGAGTTTGTTAAAGCTTATAGTTGAATTCATTCATCTGGTTAAGTTAATTTTAATGCCTAAATCAGCGTCTACTTTAGACATCCTTTAAAGGATCTGGCTCTCAGTGCATGGCAGTGCCCACCAATTAGCATGGAACATGCCTACTTTCTGCCCCAGACCTACCCCCAGTGCTAAAAATTAAATTTTTAACACTTGGGTAGCGTGCACACATCCAATAATTAACGCAGAATGCCTCAGCATGCCCCATGGTGAGACATTTTTTGCTATGGTAAGCATGCATTAGTGCTTATCAAATCACCAAAGCATGCTGGAGTTTGGCATTCAATTCTGGTCTTATGTTAAGAAAGATACAGCGGCACTAGAAAAGGTTCAAAGAAGAGCAACCAAGACGATAAAGGGGATGGAACTCCTCTCGTATGAGGAGAGACTAAGAAGGTTAGGGCTCTTCAGCTTAGTAAAGAGAGACTGCTGAGGGGAGATATGATTAAAGCCTACAAAATCCCAAGAGGAGTAAAACGGGTGCAAGTGGATGGATTTTTCACTCCATCAAAAATTACAAAGACTAGGGGACACTCGATGAAGTTACAGGGAAATACTTTTTCACTCAGAGGAAATATTTTTTCACTCAGAGAATAGTTAAGCTCTGGAATGTATCACCCGAGGTTGTGGTAAGAGCGGATAGGATAGCTGGTTTTAAGAAAGGTTTGGACAATTTCCTGGAGGAAAAGACCATAGTCTGTTATTGAGAAAGACACGGGGGAAGCCACTGCTTGCCCTGGATTGGTAGCATGGAACGTTGCTACTCTTTGGGTTTGGCCAGGTACTAGTGACCTGGATTGGCCACCGTGCTTGATGGACCTTTGATCTGACCCAGTAAGGATATTCTTATGTTCTTGAAAAAAGGGCCCCAAAATTTATAAGTACAGTTTAAATACACATAATGACAATTGTAAAATCATGTAGGTTATGAGCATAAAAAGTAGATACACTGAAAGATAAAACCTACGTTTATGCAATAGGTACATAGAAATTCCCTGGGGCATAGTTTGAAAGCAGCTGAGGCACAGTTGAAATGTGCATGCATATTTTATAAAATAGGCATAAATTTGGTATTTATTTGAAAATTTTGGTTAGTCTTACTTGTATGAAATTATCCCCTTAGGAGGAACTTCATAAAGCAGTCGTTTCCAATATGCAGCCCCCAAAGTCCTCCATTGCAGCCTTCAAACTGCTAGCTGAAATGCTCTTCAAATTCTATAAATGAGTTAATTTCAGTCTCGCCCACTTGATATACAGTAGTAACTGCAAACAATCTGTTAAGTGTCTCATTTATGGAATTTGCTGCTGCTGACAATCCAAAATAAAGTGAGGGGTTTTGGTTTTTAATATATCCTTGAAGTGTTGTAGAATCAATATTAGCATTCATTTTTAATGTTTAATACCCAGTATGAACAAGCAGGTAAAGGCAGTTTGCAAAATTAGAAGTATATGTAAGCTTGAAAACGTTTGCTGGCCCTCCGAGTTTTCTCGTATTCACAATGTGGCCCTTTACATGAAAAAAAAAGTTGAAAACCAGTGTTATAAAGCTTTCTCAGCATCTAAAGCCTGTTTTATCAACAGCTTGTATAAAAAGTACGAACCTGACATTCAATATGAATTAATTGGGAAGGAGTGCCACTAAATATCTCCAGCTACTGTGCCAATGGTTGGGGCAGTGTGAGGCAGTCAAGGAGAGGAGTATGGGTGGAGCCTAGTGCTATGTGGGCACCAGTGATATCGGGTACTGGTGCCTGCATAGCTACATGGGCATGTAGGACCACTGAAATAGCAGTTCCACTATTTTACCTGGTTATCTATGTGGATATGCCACTGTGCCCGTGTAACTTCTGAGCATCACCTCTGACTCTAATATTTACCCCCTCTTTTACTAAGGTGCGCTAACCAATTAGCGCATGCTAATCAAATTAGCATGCGCTAAACGCTAATGCATCCATAGACTAACATGCATGCGTTAGTGTTTAGCGTGTGTTAAATTGATTAGCGCACCTTAGTAAAAGAGGGCCTTAGTGCCAGTAACCAGATTTAGCACAACACTGACTATCCATCTGTAAAAGAGCAGAGGCTAACAGTATCTAGGGGTAGTATATTCCATTGTATAGGGCCTAAGGAATAGAACAATCTCCCTGAGTACATTCAACGGCAACAGAATATACAGAATTTTAAAAGATTGCTTAAACGGCATCTTTCTTGTCAGGTGAAATACAGGGTATGTGTTGTTTATAAGGAAGAGATGATGATAGTAAGGTGCTGGTCGCTTATGTATTTTATTGTTTGTATTTTTGCTTTGTGTTGTTATTAGTGTTTGGTATCATGTATGTATTTATTGTCAATTTTGTTTTGATTTTTGTATGTCATTTTGTAATTATGTAATTTATTGTCGATTGTGTATGTAATTTTGTAACCCGTCCTGGGTAAGGGTGGGATATAAATAAGTAAACAAAACAATCCGTCTAGAATATCAGTGGTAATCAGTGTTTATAAAAAGGTTGACCACCACGGTCTCAATATTGACCCATGTGAACATTTATGTTCATATTGACATATGAATTGGATAATAGGCTTAAACAAATAAATTTTGTATAAGGTGAAGTCTCAAAAAAAGTAGCTTAAGGTGATGTTTTAGGTCACCCTAATTACCTTATACCCATACTATTCTCACAATTATTCTCAGCCCTCAGAGATGCCACCAGGGGATCAAGAAATCATATCCTCTGGCTTTATGCACCTAATCGTCATAGGGTTGGTACAATGCTTTAACTATTATATCTTTTTAAGTATTTTCATAGTTTTGTTATTTTTTTCTTTATATATATTACTCTTGTGATAATTTTAAAATAATAAATATTACTGAAGAGTATTAGTACTTAGCTTGTATGGAGTGGTTGCTGGTAAGGGATAAACAAGCCAACATGTTTCACCCGTAGAGGGAGTTTCCTCAGGGCTACTATCCCTGTAACGAGAAAACCTCGCTTCAGTAAAAGAAAGCTAAGTCAAATGACATACACATTATGGTTATAGCAATGTTTATGCATACCTTTTTTTTATATTCGTTTTTCACAACGTGACCACCCGATCTAAGTTCTCAAGATGGCCGCGGCGTGATCAGACGCGTCTTTAAATTTCCCGCGACCCGGAAGTAGGCGGAGAAAAGGGAGGGAAAACATCCCAACCAGTGCTGCACCCAAAACCGGGAGGGGATTAACGACAAAGTGTCATTCCATATTTCCTTACCTCCTGTCATCATTTCTAGGAGGAGTTATATGCTCCCAGGAGAAATCACAGTAGGGATGGCCATTCAAGTTCTAAATTTAAACCGTGGGGAACGACCGTGTTTAAGCGGTATATCCATCTTTGCTCCAGGTAATTCAACCTGGCTTCTAAATCTCCCTCCACATCATGTGTACATAAGTTGTCAATAATTCTCCACCTAATATGGTCTAACTGATGTTGTTTAGACTGCCAGTGATGGACTAAGGGTGCTGCCAGGTTTCCCGTAACAATCCTGGATTTATGTTCATTGAGCCTCAGCTGTATTGCGCGTCTGGTACGACCCACATACACCTTAGGGCACGGGCAAATAATAATATATTTGACCCACGCTGACTTACAATTGGTGTATGTTCTGGCTTGAATAGCTCTACCTGTTTGTGGGTCACACCATACGCTACCCACAATCGTTTTATCGCACCATTGACATTGGGTGCAAGGGGAGTGGGAGCCCAGGGGAGGATGAACAGGGGTACGACGTTTAAGCAACTGGCCAATGGTGTTACCTTTAGTATATGTAATTAGGGGAAACTCATCCAAACCCCTAAGGTTTTTCAAAATAGGCCAATGTTGCCTAATAAATCTCACTATGGTACTTACTACATCAGAATACGGTAATATACAAACCAATTTCATCTCCTCCCTAATGGGTTGGGTCCCCTTGTCAGAGTGTTGTAAGAGGGTATCTCGATGGGAAAACCGAGCCCTTAAATAGGCTTGGCGTATACATTTTTCTGGATACCCCCGAACACGGAACCTGTGACTAATATACTTAGCTACCCGCTGGAACTCACTAAGCTCTGAACATACCCTTCTGGACCTTAGAAATTGACTGATGGGAAGGCTGGTCTTGAGTTTATAAGGGTGGAAGCTGGCAAAATGTAACAGAGTGTTCCTCGCCACTGGCTACCCTCTATGTGGGCCGTTTTGAGGAATTAAATATTTATACATCTGCACAATATAGTTCCAACATAAAATTATGGCTTAGGTTCTTGGATGATATATTTTTCCTTTGGACTGGATCAAAGACTGAACTACTAACCTTTGTACAATGGATTAATTCGGTGGATCAAAATTTGCAATTTACGGCTACATACAATCCCCTACAAATTGATTTTTTGGACATTACAGTGCACAGGGTTGGTGCATCTTTTGAGACCACCCTTTATAGAAAACCAGTGGCGAGGAACACTCTGTTACATTTTGCCAGCTTCCACCCTTATAAACTCAAGACCAGCCTTCCCATCAGTCAATTTCTAAGGGCCAGAAGGGTATGTTCAGAGCTTAGTGAGTTCCAGCGGGTAGCTAAGGATATTAGTCACAGGTTCCGTGTTCGGGGGTATCCAGAAAAATGTATACGCCAAGCCTATTTAAGGGCTCGGTTTTCCCATCGAGATACCCTCTTACAACACTCTGACAAGGGGACCCAACCCATTAGGGAGGAGATGAAATTGGTTTGTATATTACCGTATTCTGATGTAGTAAGTACCATAGTGAGATTTATTAGGCAACATTGGCCTATTTTGAAAAACCTTAGGGGTTTGGATGAGTTTCCCCTAATTACATATACTAAAGGTAACACCATTGGCCAGTTGCTTAAACGTCGTACCCCTGTTCATCCTCCCCTGGGCTCCCACTCCCCTTGCACCCAATGTCAATGGTGCGATAAAACGATTGTGGGTAGCGTATGGTGTGACCCACAAACAGGTAGAGCTATTCAAGCCAGAACATACACCAATTGTAAGTCAGCGTGGGTCAAATATATTATTATTTGCCCGTGCCCTAAGGTGTATGTGGGTCGTACCAGACGCGCAATACAGCTGAGGCTCAATGAACATAAATCCAGGATTGTTACGGGAAACCTGGCAGCACCCTTAGTCCATCACTGGCAGTCTAAACAACATCAGTTAGACCATATTAGGTGGAGAATTATTGACAACTTATGTACACATGATGTGGAGGGAGATTTAGAAGCCAGGTTGAATTACCTGGAGCAAAGATGGATATACCGCTTAAACACGGTCGTTCCCCACGGTTTAAATTTAGAACTTGAATGGCCATCCCTACTGTGATTTCTCCTGGGAGCATATAACTCCTCCTAGAAATGATGACAGGAGGTAAGGAAATATGGAATGACACTTTGTCGTTAATCCCCTCCCGGTTTTGGGTGCAGCACTGGTTGGGATGTTTTCCCTCCCTTTTCTCCGCCTACTTCCGGGTCGTGGGAAATTTAAAGACGTGTCTGATCACGCCGCGGCCATCTTGAGAACTTAGATCAGGTGGTCACGTTGTGAAAAACGAATATAAAAAAAAGGTATGCATAAACATTGCTATAACCATAATGTGTATGTCATTTGACTTAGCTTTCTTTTACTGAAGCGAGGTTTTCTCGTTACAGGGATAGTAGCCCTGAGGAAACCCCCTCTACGGGTGAAACATGTTGGCTTGTTTATCCCTTACCAGCAACCACTCCATACAAGCTAAGTACTAATACTCTTCAGTAATATTTATTATTTTAAAATTATCACAAGAGTAATATATATAAAGAAAAAAATAACAAAACTATGAAAATACTTAAAAAGATATAATAGTTAAAGCATTGTACCAACCCTATGACGATTAGGTGCATAAAGCCAGAGGATATGATTTCTTGATCCCCTGGTGGCATCTCTGAGGGCTGAGAATAATTGTGAGAATAGTATGGGTATAAGGTAATTAGGGTGACCTAAAACATCACCTTAAGCTACTTTTTTTCATATTGACATATGAACATAAATGTATGTGCGCAGAAATATTCCCCCAAATTCTATAAATGGTGCTTAAAAATTGTACATGTAAATTTGGGCACTTTTCCAATTTTATGCCAAAAATTGGGTGCTAATCGATTATTGGTGCTAATGCATCCTTATACTTTACCTCCTCTTCTACAAAGCTGTGCTAGAGGCTGCCGCGCGGCTACAGCCCCGAAGCCCTTTAAATCTCTCTGGGCTTCGGGGCCATTACTGCACGGCAGCTGCTAGCGCGGATTTGTAGAAAAGGGGGTAAAGTATAAGGATGCATGTGTAAATTTTTCAGTGGTAGCTGAAAAGGGGGTGATGCCATTGGACGGGAGCTCACTAGAGATGAGAACCGTATTATACAATATGAGGATCCATGCCTAATTTAGATGCAAGGATTTATACCATGTTTTAGTTGATGTAAATCCTTGAGTCCGTAACTGGGCACAAATCCTGGCATAGCATTTAAGCCCTGATTCTGAAATTCAATCCAAACTCCAGCATGATCCGATAAAATGATCGGGTCTTTGCTGGCTTTTGTAACCCATTGAGTTAAACGATTTGAAACAAAAATGTAATCTATTCTTAACAATGATTTATGCACATGGGAACAGAAAGAAAATTCCCGAGCATTAAAATGAAGAATTCACCATATATCTTTAAGGAGTCCTTTCATTAAGGTGCAATAACCGATTTAGTACGCACTAAAGATTATCATGCGCTAAATGCGAAGGCACCCATAGAATATAATGGATGCCTTAGCATTTAGCATGAACTAACCTTTAGCATGTGCTAAATCGGTTAGAGTGCCTTAATAAAAGGACCCCTAAGACACCTACATGGCAAGTAGGCATGGTTAGTGGTGGAGTTTGGATGTGGATTGAGTTCGGTGTCAGTAGGTGTCTGCCTTAGGCGCTGGCAAATTAGGCCAAGAAAACCCTGACTTAATATGTCAAAGATTATGATGCCTACTGGCGCCTAAGTCGATTTAGGCATCAGGCATAATAAATGGTATGCCTGTGCTCATGAATCTGTTATTGTTCAGTAGTTCCCCACTAAACCCCAACATCAGTTATCGAGTCGGCCCCTCAAATCAAGTTTCACTAACATCAAGTTTCCTCAGGTAGGGACGCTCCCTCAGGCTGTCTAGCCCAGCTTCCTGAGGAAGCTTGATGTTAGCGAAGCTCGAGTTGAGGGGCCAGCTCGATAACTGGTGTTGGGGATTAACGGTGAACTAGTTAACAATGACAGATTCATAAGCACAGGCATACCATTAAAGAGAAAATCACACCAAGAAGAAACTAATACAGATAAGTTATTGAAAGTAGTTGCGTAATGTTTGTACAGCTCAAACTTTATGTTACAAATTATTCTCTTGGTGGAACGGGACCGTGAGGTGCTATGTTGGCCCATCTGGCAGCCTGTGCTTTTTATTAATTGAGCACGAAGGTTGGTAGTCTGATCAGTTCACTTGAAATATGATATTAAGTTTATAGAGGTTGATTAGTAGAAAAATTAAGGAAGTTATCCTGTGAAATGAAAGGAGAATAATACATACTGATTCCAAAACTACTGCAGGATTTGTGCCTTCACAGACCTATTCTACCTAAATCTTTGAATTTTGAATTACTGCTTGCCAGTTAGAGCCAACCAGCATAGAATTATCTGAAATCTAAAACTATGTGGGTTAACCGGCTGCCTCTATACCAATTATATGGTTTACGGTTTCTTTATTCTTGATTAACCACTTTTTCCAGTGAATGGATTAAGGTGATGGACATAAAATATAACTAAAAAGAAAAATAATTTCATAGTAAATTGACAGGCAACAGCAAACATTCACCCAAAAGAGAACATCACATCTCTGTCTCTTCTCACGTATCTCCTTCAGGGCTATGGTCGAGGAGGTAAGGTGAATCAACGGGGAAAGTTTCAGGTATCTGTTTGATCAAATGCTAGGCTGAATAAGTGGATTTTTAACAGCATCTTGAATTTCATAAATGTTGATTCTGAGCGAATGTAAGTTGAAAGATGGGTCTATAGTTTAAAGGCTATGGAGAAAAAAAAGCAGAATTTCTTGTAGATTCATAATGTGAGCAAAGGGCATATAAGGAGGGATCGGGAATATCATATCATACATTTTCTTTTATACCACAAGTTTTGACAAGGATTTAATACAGTTTACAATAAGATTTCTAATCAGTGATCATGAACAATGAGTTATAGATTGAAGAGGTAGAATGTTTTTGCATATCATGCTATAGGTTCGAAGAGAAGAAATGATCAGGAATGAAAGGTAAGGTGGTTGGTCTGTGTGATATGTTTCATGTGTAAGACATAGGATTTTCAAAATGATGCAGTAACATATGGGAAGCCAGTAGAGTCGATGGAACAAAGGGGCAAGTATTCAAATCGACAGGCATGGCATAGTAGGTGAATAGCAGCATTTTGGAGTATTTGTAAAAGCTTAAGTTGGGTGCTTATGATTCCTGCATAAGCCAAATAACAATAATCTAATTTCAAGACAATTAAGGCATGTATTAACATATGGAAATTGTTAAAATCTAAAAATTAATGGAGGGTATGAAGTTGGTGCAGTGCAAAAACCACTGACCAGACTGTGCGCAAAATGTGTTGTTGAAATGTCAAATCAGAGTTGAGTGTAACCCCGAGGACTTAAAGCTGGTAACCATTTGGATGGGTCTTTTAAATAGTACGGGGATTAATGTGGGGCATGTCAATGAGCCAGTGATCCAGCTGGCTATTGTTTTATCTGGATTCAACATGAGACAATGACAGTGTAGCCACTCAGAAACAGCAGAAAGACAGGACTGAAGGGGAACCAAGTTAGGTTTGAAAGGAGAACAAGGGAAGAATAAAAGGATACCATCTCTATAGATAAAGAATTTGATATTGAAGGAAGTGGGGAAAGTAAAGAACCCTGTGGGACTCCACATGTGAAATCAAAGTCAGCTGAGGTTTTTGACTGCTGTGTGACTTTAAAGGAGCAACCTGTGAGAAAAGAAGAAAACCAGTCACAGACTGGACTTGAAATAGCAAGTTCTGATAATCTCAACAGTAGCAAGTTATGATCCGCTAGGTTGAAAGCAGCTAACAGATCCAGCGAAGCTATCAATGAATTGTGTCCTGAGTCTAGAGTAGAGTGCAACTCACTCAGCAGTGCAACAACAGTCTCTGCACTGTGGTATGGCTGAAAACAGGCCTGCCGGGAGTAGAAAATCAAAGATTTTGAGATTAGGAATTGGACAATAGCTGGTGCTTAATGTAGGATCTAGTGAGGAGTTCTTAAGAAGTAGGCAAAAAGAGGCTTTCTTCCATTCTCCTGGATTGATACCTAAGGGAGAGACTATTAGAGATAATGGCATTTTATCTCTAACAGTGAGATAATGGACAAGATAAAGGTCAGAAGGCCTCGAGTCAGTGCTTTTAGCCAGGAAACTGGTAGAATATCTAATGAGCAAAATGTGGAGTTCATGTGTCCTACAGCAATTATAAGGGAGATCATTGATGGATGTTCAAAGGAAGCCCAGGAAAAGGAGCCTGAAAGACTTGAGCGATAATCTAACTGATCAGATGTGGGATGAGATTGGATCTGGGTCTGAGAGTCTATAGAATCTATCATGGTTTTCTTTAAACATAAGATCTTCTGCAAAAAGACATCGGCCAATTGTTCTGCGGTAGATAGGATAGTGTTTACACTAGTGGGTGCTATTTTTGTAAGACCTGATGAGGTAAAATGAAATAGGCATCACACAAGGTTTGAAAATGATTCTATAAGTTCAGCGAAGTGTGATGCTTTCGCTTTTTTTGAAGGAGAAATTATAATGGTGCAGTTCAGCTTTCAAACACTTCTTTGCTT
The DNA here is from genome assembly GCF_902459505.1 of Geotrypetes seraphini. NCBI lineage: Eukaryota > Metazoa > Chordata > Amphibia > Gymnophiona > Dermophiidae > Geotrypetes > Geotrypetes seraphini. The sequence goes on from NC_047089.1 coordinate 149,406,659, forward strand.
CCACAGAATGATGCTTGTACCATTGTCTTTTGAAATGACAAAAACTGTGTTTTAACTTTCACAATTGAGGGGTATACAAAGGTCCCTTTTTTGGATGAAGAGTGTGAACAGGCTGCATTTGATTGAAACTACCCAATCCCATATGTACCTTATCATTGAGTGACATTGCATTGAAAGTAGAAGAGAAAAAATGTGAAAGGGTAAGGAAAGTAGTGGGCTAAGTTTAGAGAAGCTTCTAGGTTGCCTTGGTACTGTAGTTGTTGCTATGATAGTGTTTGAATTAGGTAAAGTCAAAAGGAAGTAAGAGAAGAAGACACTAAAACATGGTCTGATCAAGATATGGTTGTAATTGGACTAAGTGAAAAAGAGGATGTTGAATTCATGAAGATAAGATCAAGGGTGTGCCCTGCACTGTGAGTTGACAAATTGCTGAAAACCTAGTGCAGACATGAGAGATAGAAGGGATGCTGACCTATGATTAGGAGTATCCACATGGGTATTAAAGTAGCCTAGGATTAACAGGTTAGAATAACAAAAAGCTGCATTACTTAGAGACTGTAAGAGAGAGTCCCAAAAGATGGAGTCAGCTGAGGGTGGACAGTAAATAAATACTATATATATTTGTAATGGAGAGAGAATGTTAATCACCAGTAATTTCTGATATTTAAAAGGCAGTTAGGAACTTCCTGGACAGAATAGTAGTCAGGGAGGAGAATAGCCAGGCCTCCTTCGTTCTTAAACTGTCACAATGCTTAGAAACTCTGGTAGCCTGGTGGAAGGCCCTGATACAGGGAGGGCTCTGCACCTGGGTGGAGCCAAGCTTCTGTTAAGCAAAAAACATGGGCCGAAACATGTACATGTTGAGTCATTGAGTTACTTATTGGATGAATTAATGGAATTTTTAAAAATACATCCGAGTCCACCAGTCTGTATAGGACATTTCCACTTTTCTGCTTATTATTTTGTGTTGGTGGATTTGACTCTCCTGTTTTATACTGTATAGAGGCTGGAACACCTTGTTAGATGTACAGAAAGTTGGTTTTGATCATCGGCATTTGAACGTCCAAGTGCTGATTTAGGATGCTTTTAGGATGTCTTTAAAAAAAAAAAAAATTATGGGCCCCATAGTGAAATTAGAAAAGGCACAGAGAAGGGCATCAAAAATGTTAAAAGGAATGAGGAAAGGTTAAAGTGGCTAGGGCTTTTTAGCTTGGAGAAGAGATGGCTCAAGGGAGATATGATAGAGGTCTATAAAATACTGAGTGGAGTGGAACAGGTAGATGTGAATCATTTGCTTACTCTTTTCACATATACTAGGACTAAGTAGCAGATTTAAAACAAACCAGAGGAAATATTTCTTCACGCAACATATAATTAAACTCTGGAATTCATTTGCATAGAATGTGGTAAAAGCAGTTAGCTTAATAGGGTTTAAAAAAGGTTTGGATAATTCCCTAAAAGAAAAGTTTATAAGCCATTATTGAGATGGACTTGGGGAAAACCAAGGATAAGCAGCATATAATACGTTTTACTCTTTATTCTTTGTGGCATTTGGCTGTGAGGCTTTATAAAAGAAGCCCTTAGTGCATTTAAATCAATTTAACTGATGTTAACCTATAAATTAACACACCTACAATCAATTGTCATATGTTAAAATATTCTAATATATGTTCAAATTATTACAAAGCCCTAAAATTAATCAAAAGAAAAATCCAAAATTGTGAAAAAGAGCATGAAAATGAGCCAATAGTTTTTGACCTGAGCACATCCCCATTATATACATTTGATGTTAAACATGTACCTTTCTTTCCAGATTACACTGATATCCTAGGCAAAGAGAATGACACCGGGGAGCTCTAAGATGGCAGATGCAATGGAGCATATCACTATGGATTCATTTTATATTCCTATCACTTCCCTTAACCCACAGAATCATGCAATCCACTTAAAGGGAGATGCAAGATTCTCCATGTTTAACACTTTCCTCTATGGCACTTGCAATTTACCTCCTGGGTCCTTATTTTTGACTCCCCTTTTCTAGTTAGATCTCAGAGATTTCCAACATCTTTGAAATGCCCTCTTCTTATGTACATGGTTGTATTCAGCATCATTTAAGAACACTTATGCATCCTGAAAAAGAAACCACAGATGTGTTCGTAATGCATAGCAATATGGATGCTAAAGTGGTTCCTCATGGTGCTTAAATGAAAAATAGTGTGCCCTGTGTGGACATAAGATTGCTACTGGTTGTCAATGCTGTGTCGAGTGTCCTGTTTTATTATCTAAATTGATTGGTGTAATACAGGGAAAGTATGTGAGGTTGAGTGCTTAGCATGCTATAGGTAAAAAAAAAAAAACCAACAAAACCTCTTTTCTGTGCAGCTAGAAAGTGGTACTTGTTATGTGGCAGTCAAGCTTTGCTTTTCACAGATCTCTGTGCTTGTAATAAGGGGACCAAGTCTATAAATAAGATGCTAACATTTATATGTTGAATGCATGTCTAAATTATTAGAACATTAGCACATGCAGGCGTTAATGGGAAAAAAACAACCCAAACAAAGCAAACAAACCAACCAAAAACAAGTGCTTAAGTGCTATTCTTTTAATATTCATGTATCTACACAATGTATATTTTATAGATAGGCGTACATAAGGGCAGAATCTGGGCAGGACTCACACGCGTAACTCTTTCATTTAAATGCAAGCATTTCAAGCACATTGCAAGTGGGTATATATTTATGCAAGTGTATTTACCTACAATTGTTGCTGATCCTGTGAGCCTGTTTTATAAAGGCACATGAGCATCAAATATTCAAAATGATTTCTCTGAGTAGGAAATGCTCCTACATGGCTAAATTGAGGTTAGCTGGCTGTCCGCAGATATTCAGCGGCACTTAACAGATCAGTACTGCTGAATATGGGTGTAATCCAGGCAGTGCCAGAGTGGCCATGGGCAGACCCAGAAGTTATATGAGCACTGGTAATATTCAGTGCCACTGCCTGTATACTAACCAGGCAAGTTTGACTGCTTAAATAGTAGTATTAACTTTGCCCAGTTAGCTTCAGTTACTGCCAATTGCCAGACGTTAAACATCTGAATCTAATCTAGCTAGTGGCGGTAGGTGATTTTAAAAAACGCTGGTTGTTGCTGGCTGAATATTGTGAATATTGGTTCAGCTGTATTTATAAAATGGCCCCAAAATGTGAGCTTATTATAAAATTGCTCTTGTTGTGCTGTTGACATTGGAGGTAGGGAAGTGTCAAGAGTACTGGAGTCCTTGTTAAACGTTATCACAGAAGGCCTCAATGGACTACATAAGGACATATGTATAGTACATAAGGACATATGTATAGTATTTATTGTGTTACCGTGAAAGTATCACATTCACCCACTACTTATGAGGAATTCAGGAAGCGCCTAAAAACACACCTGTTCCTGAAATATCTAGACAGCTGACCCGTACATCTCTTTCTCCTCAATAACGGTTTTCCTGACCTATCAACCAATTGCTTTCACCTCTTCTAAGTTCAATCAATTTGTACCTTCTTTTATTCTTTTGTAAACCGCATAGAACTTCACGGTACTGCGGTATATAAACTGTTATTATTATTATTTTGTTTCTTGTGTTTTCAGTCAGAAGTAACATAAAAAGCTTAAAAACATTATTTGTACCATTTGAGAAAAGAAATTGGGGCACTGTGGTCCTCTAGGCTTAATTAGTATATAAAGAAGAAGCAGAACTATGGAGCTTGGGCAATTGATGGGAGAGGCAGTGGCAACAAGAGAAGAGAGGTTAGATTGAGGAGCAGAAAGACTATTCTTTGCTCTAATTCCCATCCTTCTCTGCAGGCAGTCTGGAAGGAAGGGTCCTTCCAGACTGAAATCTGAATAAAAAGTGTTCCCTCAAATATTAAACCCTGGTGATACTCTCTTTTTAAAGGCATGGGGAAACAGCTCTGAAACTGAATAGTTTCCAATTCTTTGTAGAGACTATTTTTTTCTCTGCTATCAGCTACAGTAAAAAGAAACAGCATGGCAAAAGTCAACTCCCACAGTTTTCCATGAGAAAAAAAATAAAATTAAAATCTTTCTCCCATAGGAAAACAGTTGAAAATTTACTGTAAAAAGGGAGGCTGGCCAGACTTTTTTGCTCCGAGCTAGGGTAAATGTTTTTGAGACAGAGATTCTGGGGTGGAGAGAGCGTGTGTGAATAAAATGCTCAAACAGATGGGTGAATTACCAATTGTGGACAGGAATGGGATCCAATAGGGATTGTATTGATAGATACTGCCTCCTGTGTGCTCCAGATATCTTTTGGGGATCCTTTTGAAAACCTTTTAAGAGTTTGAAAGCACACTGAATAGTGACTAAATAGCCCCTGTTAAGACACTAGATATTTTGAAAATCCACATTTTGGCTGCTGTTCATCTAGTGAGGCACAAATCTCTAAGCACGAATTAACCCTGATTTGTATATAGTGGGATAACAGCAAGAGTCATGTGTCGCTTCCAGAGAGCTACTCCAAATTACAGCACGATCATTCAAATCAACAGGGCACCACTGTCATCCAAAAAGAAATGACATTAACAAGAAATCTCTTCAGAACATTCTCAGTGAAAACTTCAACACAGTAGAGACTAAAGACTTTGAGAAAAAAAAAAAAATTATAAGTTCCTTTCCTTGCCAAAGTTGGTAGATTTGGAATTAATTGAAATCCTCAAGTGGTGCATGGTAAGCGACTGCCTATTTAGAGCCAATAGATAGGTTTCCGTGAGGTTAAGGAAGCGGAAAATCCCATACAAAGCTAGTGAGATGTTAAATTCTAATTAGAAGTGTTAATTAAAAAAAACATTTCCAATTTCATCAGTGAGAGTGCTTTTGTTGTTCTGATTCTGTTTGCTACAGTGAATCCTAAGCATCTTAACTCATCTTGCTCTGATATTATTTATTACTTTTATTGACTACAAGAAAGAGGGATATGACCAGAAATAGCAGCACAGTTTCATAAAATGCACTACAAGATCTGGACATTCCACTAATAATTGTAACACTGAAATAGTAAAAACTATTAAAAGATTTTTAGGCAACCATACCTAAAACTCAGGCCTCCTTTTATCAAACTGTGCTAGGTTTTTTTTTATTGCAGGCCACTGCGGTAAAATCCCTGATGCTCAAAGAATTCCTTTTATCACGGCGACCCAAATAAAAAAAAATAAAACAAAAACCTAGTGCAGCTTGTTACAAGGAGGCCTCAATGCATTAAGATCAAATAATCATTGTGTGATAATTTTTCCTGTTCATCCACCATAGAACTAATTTTCAGATAATATAAATCCATCTGAGACATGAATACCAAAATGTATTCATTTATTTATTGTTTTCACTATATAAGCTACTGATCCAACAACGTACCAAGAAGGAAATTAATCCCCCCCCTTTTTACAAAATCATAGGAATTCTATGAACGTAGGAGCTAATAACACCATGGCCAGCACTAATAGAACATGCTATAGTTTTGTAAAAAGGGGGGAAGGGTAATTGTTAACATAATAGAATGAATAAATTTTCTTTGGTGTAAGGATTATTAAAAGGGGGCAAACGAGCTAGTTCCCTGGGTGCTCTGATCCTATGAAATGTGAACCAGGTAACAAGTACTTATGTTCATGTTAAACAACATGTGCAGATCTGAAAATACCAATCTGTACTGTATATGAGGGACCAAAAATTTCTCAGCTCAACCAAGAAGAGAATGATGTGGAGCATGAAACTTACAAGTTAGTCCACACTTTTCTTGACAGTTTTTGTTTCATTTTATATCATTGAAATGAAAAGTGTCAAGAAAAGAGTGGGATAACTTTGAACATAACATAAGCAATGCCTCTGCTGGGTCAGACCTGAGGTCCATCATGCCCAGTAGTCCGCTCACGCAGCGGCCCAACCTGTGCAGTAATCCTCTATTTATACCCATCTATCCCCTTTTCCAGCAGGAAATTGTCCAATCCTTTCTTAAACCCCAGTACTGTACTCTGCCCTATTTAAGTTTCATGGCTCCACACCAATTCTCTTCTTGGTTGGGCTGAGAACTTTTCAACAGCCCCTCATATACAATTGCCCTTCTCTATTCTAGACACACTCCTATACCAGCTAGAATAGAATTTAAATCTTTAAGTATGTACCATATTTTTCACTCTATAAGACGTACTTTTTTCACCCCATAAAAGTGGATGGAAATAAGGGTGCATCTTATGCAGCGAATACTAACTAACCCCCCCCACACACACACACACACACTTTCATTTCTCTGGTGGTACGGGCGGTCCAGCGCTGTAGGGCAGGAGCTTTCAGCCTCCTGCCCTTCCATCCGTCTTTCTCCCAAGGCAGCAGCAGAGTCGGAGCGGCAAGAAGGCAGGCGTGAGTTTTTCGCTTCCTGCCTTGCCACTCTGTGAATGGCGGTCCAGCGCTGTAGAGCAGGAGCTTTCAGCCTCCTGCCCTTCTCTTCTGCTTTCTCCCCCCCCCACCCCCTGAGCGGCAGCGGCAGACCGGCATGCAGGCAGTTCTCAGGAGAACTGGGAGAGCCATTCACAGAGCAGCACGGGACAAGGCAGGAAGCAAGAAACTCACACTTGCCTGCTTGCAGCTCTGCTGCTGCTGGTGCTGCTCAAGAAGAGAAAGCAGGAGAGAAGGGCAGGAGGCTGAAAGCTCCTTCTCTACAGTGCTGGACCGCCATTCACGGAGCAGCAAGGCAGGAAGTGAAAAACTCATGCCTGCCTTTTTGCCACTCCGACTCTGCCGCTGCCTGGGGAGAAAGTCGTATGGAAGGGCAGGAGGCTGAAACTCCTGCCCTACAGCGCTGGACCGTTGGAGGAGTTAAGGTAAAGGGGATCCTGCCTGCCTGCTTGCCTCGGGTTGGAGGGCCCTGTCTGCCTGCCTGCCTGCCATGCCACTAGGCCTGCCTGCCTGTCTGTCACCAGGCTTCTAGGCCTGCCTGTCACTAGGCCCCTAGGCCTGCCTGGCTGCTACTAGGCCACTAGGCCTGCCCTGTCCCAGCCTAGCACTAGACTACCAGAGGGGACAGGGGACAGAGCCCGGCAGGGAGGGGGACAGGGTACAGAGCCTGGCAAGGAGTGTGGGGTTGGGTGCAGAGCCTGGCAGGGAGAATTTGGTTCAGAATGTTTTTTTCTTGTTTTCCTCCTCTAATTCTTGGGTGCGTCTTATGGTCAGGTACGGCTTATGGAGCACAATATACGGTAAATCTTTAAATCTTTAAGTAAATCAGTATGTCAACTATCATGAATGGTGGAATAACTTATGTGCATATAGGAAATATGAAGAGATTATAGCATTAAAGCACAATCATATATCATCCTTTATTAGAAACTGGAACATCTTAGATATATATTGTAATCATGATTAACTTTTGAGGTTGTTATGTATACATTTGCAATTTATATTATTAGTGCAGCTATTGTTATATTGTATATTTGTTGAAAATTTATAAATAAATTAAAAAAGATCCCCAAATTGAAAACTGAATTTACTGCATTGCCTGTCTAATCATAAATAAATTTGCTTTGTAAAAAAAACAAAAATAACTTTAAGTATGGCTTTTACAATTCCTTATGATGATAGTTTTCATCATGTCTACAACTTAAATCTGGACAATATTCTAATCAATTTTATAAATATTTGAGCTACTGGCAGCCACTTTTCTGAGACTGTGATCTTCTCATAAGAAGTTTTTCAGTTCTGTGGTACCGGGATTATGTAATAATTTGTCTGTGAAAATTAGAACTGAGAATTATTTGAAATTCAGGAAGCTTTTGAAATCTTGGCTGTTGACTAAATATTTTAAATGTTACTGTTGCTATAAGGAAGAACAATTTTATCTTTGTGGGTAATGTGCGAATGTTGACTTATTTTGATATCCACATTGTAAACTGTTGTGAGCCATTCTTTTGGATGGTATATAAAATCATGTATTGTGATTGTTATTAGCATAACTTCTAGAAGGGGATTTCATGACAGTGTACCCATTAGAGAATGACACGGTGAAAAAATTGGTCACCGCCCCGTCCCCGTCTCACCATCCCCGTCACCGCCCCGTCCCCGTCTCACCATCCCCGTCACCGCCCCGTCCCCGTCTCACCATCCTCTTCACCGCCCCGTCACCGCCACTGCCACCCCATTCACCGCCCCGTCACCGCCACTGCAATCCCATTCACTTTTCTTTATTTACGTATAAAGGAAACATTCTTTAAAACTTTAAAACTTTAAAACTTAGTTAAATATTAGTTAATAACTATACAAAAACAAAACACGCAGAGAAAAAATTAATTAATATAAATTCTCAAAACAGACACATTTTGATCACTAAATTTAAAATAGTTATTTTTCATACAGTTTTTCAATCACTAATCTTCCACCACCCCTGGGGCTAGCAATGCAAAAACAAACACGACATGTACTTTAAATGCTGCCGTGATTAGCATAGTGACCGCGGCTACGGCTGCAAGTCTCCCCTCCCCCCAGCGATCACGGCAGGAGGGCACCCAACCCCTCCTGTAGACCCCCCCAACGGCCCTCCCGACAATCGCAGCAGAAGGGTACCCAACCCCTCCTGCCGGTCCTCCCAATGGCCTCCCCTAAGATTGCCGGCAGGAGGGTACCCAACCCCTCCTGCTGGACCCCCCCCCAACGAACCCTCCCACCCCGGAACCCCCTTAGTCTTACTTTCCAAGTTGGACCGGACGGCTCCTCACCCGTATGGCCAGCAGGCTTGCCTCCGTCCAAATGAGGCGGGCCCGCCCCTACCCTGCCCAACCCACAGGATCCTAGGGCCTGATTGGTCTAGGCACCTAAAGCCACTCCCGCTATAGGAGGGGCATTAGGTGCTTGGGCCAATCAGGCCCTAGGATCCTGTGGGTTAGGCAGGGGAGGGGAGGGGCGGGCCCGCCTCATTTGGACGGAGGCAGGCCTGCTGGCCAGACGAGCGAGGAGCTGTCCGGTCCAACTTGGAAAGTAAGACTAAGGGTGGTGTTTCGGGATGGCGGGGTTTGTTGGGGGAGGGACCGGCAGGAGGGGTTGGGCACCCTCCTATTGGCGATATAGGGGGCTGTTGGGGGTGCCGGCAGGAGGGGTTGGGCACCCTCCTACCAGTGAGGGCGATCGTCGGGGGGGGGGGCGGGTTCTATTGGCAGGAAGGGTTGATCTGACAAATGAGGAGCACGGTGAAAACACAGGTAAATTGCGGTTCCTAGAGGGGGGGACATTGGCCTGCGGGGACAAATCTATTCACCGTTTTTGCGGTCGGTGAAAGGATTTGTCCCCGCGTCTGCGGCGATTTGCTAATGAGGTCACCATAACCCGCAGCCAAACCGCAGCCACGCAGCGGTTCGCTGCGGGGATCGCTCCCCGTGTCATTCTCTAGTACCCATATGGGCTAAAATACCAGGAAGAAATGGAACGGATACGAACATCGGCATCTACTACCGACCCTCAGGGCAGTCCGAAGAGACTGATAAAAAAATTACGGACAAGATTAAACACAAATATAAGGGAGGCAACGCAGTTATCATGGGCGACTTCAATTATCCGGGGATAGATTTGAACCTAGGCAACTCCAGTTGCAGTAGAGAGACCAAGTCCTGGATGCTGTAGGCGATTGCTGCCTGGAACAACTTGTTATGGAAAATATGAGAGGAAATGTGATTCTAGACTTAATTCTAAATGGACTACGAGGAACAGCACAAGATATAGAAGTAGAAGGGACGCTGGGAAACAGTGATTACAATGTGATCCACTTCAACCTAGACACAGGAACAAAAAATCGATCCAGAATGATGGCCACAGCACTGAAGTTCCGAAAAGGGAACTACGAAGGTATGAGAGTCATGATGAGGAAGAAGATTAGGAAGAGGATAAGCGCTGTAAATACACTAGAGCAAGCATGGTCCCTTTTTAAGGACACAATCACAGAGGTGCAAAATTTATATATACCACGTATCAACAAGGGTTCCAAGAGGAAGAAGAACAAGGAACCGGCGTGGCAAACTGTTGCAGTGAAGGAAGCAAATCAGACACAAGAGGACTTCGTTTAAGGAATGGAAAAAGACAAAAATGGAAGAAAACTGGAAAAAGCACAAACAGCATTAAAGCAACTGCCACAAGGCGGTAAGAGGGGCCAAAAGAGACTACGAAGAAAAAAATAGCCAAGGAGGCCAAAAACTTTAAGCCGTTCTTTCAATATATTAAGGGGAAACAACCCGCTATGGAAGCAGTGGGGCCGTTGGATAACCAGGGAATAAAGTGAGTACTAAAGGAGGACAAAGCCATCGCCGACAAACTGAACACATTTTTTGCATCTGTATTTACCGAAGAGGATATATCCAATATACCAGAAGCTGACAGGTTATACACAGGAGATGAAGACGGGGAACTGACAGGGACGACGGTCAGTCTAGAAGAGGTATGCAGACAGATTGATAGGCTTAAAAATGATAAATCCCAGGGACCAGACGGCATCCACCCAAGGGTAATCAAGGAACTGAAAGAGGTTAGAGATGAACTGCTCCAACTAATAGCCAATCTCTTGATCAAATCAGGAAAGGTTCCGGAAGACTGGAAAGTGGCGAATGTTATGCCGATCTTCAAGAAAGGTTCGAAGGGAGATCCAGGAAACTACAGACCAGTGAGTCTGACTTCTGTACCAGGAAAGATGGTAGAGCTGCTGATAAAGTACTGCCTCATCGATCACCTTGACAGACACAAACTGATGAGGACCAGCCAGCATGGCTTCAGCAAAGGAAAATCTTGTTGACAAACTTATTGCACTTCAAAGGAGTAAATGGGCAGATAGACAAGGGTGATCCAGTCAACATCATATATCTAGATTTTCAGAAGGTGTTCGACAAGGTTCTGCATGAACGCCTACTTTGAAAAATTGCGAGCCATAGATTCAAGGGTGATATACTCACGTGGACCAATTTATTTAAATCAACCATGAGATTTTGAAGACTCCTGAGACAGGCCATCTGGGCCAAAACATGTACATGTTGAGCCATTGAGTTACTTATTGGATGAATTAATGGATTTTTTAAAAATACATCTGAGTCCACCAGTCTGTATAGGACATTTCCACTTTTTTGCTTATTATCTTGTGTTTGTTGATTTGACTCTTCTGTTTTATACTGTATAGAGGCTGGAACACCTTGTCAGATGTACAGAAAGTTGTTTTTGATCATCAACAGATAGGAAACAGTGAGTGGGGGGTGAAAGAACAATACTCATACTGGAAAAGCGTCGACAAGAGGAGTGCTGCTGGGTTCAGTGCTCGGGCCTGTGCTCTTCAACATATTTATAAATGACCTAGAAATTGACACGACAAGTGAGGTGATTAAATTTGCAGACGATATAGTTATTCAGAGTAGTGAGGACACAGAAGGATTGTGAAGACCTTCAAAGAGATATAAATACGCTTGAGGAATGAGCCACAAAATGGCAAATGAGGTTCAACATGGATAAGTGCAAGGTGATGCATGTCAGTAACAAAAAACATATGCACGAATACAGGATGTCTTGAGCTATACTCGGAGAGAGCCCTCAGGAAAGAGACTTGGGAGTACTTGTAGACAAGTCAATGAAACCGTCCGTGCAATACGCAGCAGCGGCGAAAAGGGCAAACAGAATGCTAGGAATGATTAAGGGGATCACAAACAGATCTGAAAAGGTTATCATGCCGTTATTCCGGGCTATGGTACGCCCCCACCTGGAATACTGCGTCCAACATTGGTTGTCATACATGAAAAAGGACATAGTACTACTCGAAAGGGTCCAGGAAGAGCGACAAAAATGGTTAAGGGACAGGGGGAGTTGCCATACGAGAGGCTAGAGAAACTGGGCCTCTTCTTTCTCCCTTGAAAAGAGAAGACTGAGAGGGGATATGAACGAAACATTCAAGATATTGAAGGGAATTGACTTAGTAGAGAAAGAGAGACTGTTCACCCTTTCCAAGGTGAAGAGAATGAGAAGGCACTCGCTAAATTTAGAAGGGAAAAGATTCCGTACAAACGTAAGGAAGTTCTTCCTCACTCAGAGAGTGGTAGAAATCTGGAACGCTCTTCCAGAAAGCACCCTTCAGGGATTCAAGCCAAGGTTGGATAAATTCCTGCTGGAACAGAACATATGCAAGTAAGGCTAGACTTAAATAGGGCACTGGTCTTCAGTGGCGTACCTAGGGTATGTGGCACCCGGGGCCCATCATTTTTTGACACCCCCCCTATGTAAAAATATATTTTTTGTAATGACCATGAAACAGAATAAATGGTCAGAATAGAAACAGGCAGTGAAAATTTTCTTATATTCCAAACTTAACATAACATAAATTATGTCTGAATTGTCATGACATCAGAAGTACATATGGAGTAGTTGCAGGTGATGCTTGGGACAGTTCTGATTGTGTTAGTTCGGTTTTATGTGTTTTTTGAATAGAAGGGTTTTTAATTTATTTTTGAAGGTTTTGCAGTCTGCGGTCGATGTCAATTGGTTGTAGAGTTGGGGGTCGAGTGTTGCAGCTCGAATGGCTAGGAGGTTGTCGAACAGTTTTTTTCTTTTGACGTTTTTGGTTGGAGGGTGTGTGAATGGTGCGTGAGTTCTCCTATGTCTGTTTGAAGTGGATTGAATTATTTAGCTGAAGAAATTAGTTACCCCCTCATCCCACACACATTAATTCTCTTCCATTTTTGTTCCCATTATAAAAAACACTGATAAGTTCCCAGAAAAAAAATACATTAAAATAAGAAGTGAAAACAAAGGCCCCTACAGATGAGAACATAACATAAGAATAGCCTAACTGGGTCAGACCAATGGTCCATCATGCCCAGTTGCCCATTCTCATGGTAGCCAATCCAGGACACTAATACCTGGTCAAAACCCAAAGAGTAGCAACATTCCATGCTACCGATCCAGGGCAAGCAGACAATTCCCCCATGTCTTAATAACAGATTATGGACTTTTCCTCCAGGAATTTGTCCAAATCTTTCTTAAAACCAGCTACACTATCTGCTTTTACCATAACTTCTGGCCATTTCATTTTTAAGTTTAGATCTTTCCTTTCAAACAGAGACCTTGCTAGATGTCAAATACAGCACAAGGTAACTTCACATGGACTTAGCTGTGCAGGAAATGTGAATCTCCTCATACACCTACCATATAGTGCAAAAATGTGCAAAAGTCTGTTTTTTTCTTTCGATCACTACATAGCCTAATGTCACACAAGCAGCGCTGTTACAAACGTATTCTGTAGGTCAATGCTAAGGATAACAAAGTTTCCTTCCTTGGACCAGAAGGAGATAAACCACTGGAAGAGATCCCAAAACAACACCCAAAGACCCACTCAGTGTGTGAACCAGTTGAGTGGAGTGGACTAACTGGGGGGTGGAAATGGGCCCAGAGTTTGCTCAGCAGAATTTCCCAGACCACCTCTTCCTCTCAACACATTGACACGCTGCCACCATCGCCACTAGGAACACCTCACTGGGTAGGCCAGCTATGCTATAAACTTTATAAAACACATTATTATATTTTCTTATAAAGCACATATTTTAACTGAACTCTCTGACATCCTCAGCCTTTCCATTCACAAAAATAGAAGGAAGAAAAGTTCCCATTTCCTGCTGTCTCATGTCCCCGGCCTATACAATATTTTTTTTCTGCAGACCCTTCAAAAGTCTGACCAAATCCTCGTTTCACTTGCATTATAAAGTACTGAGGATGCCATCTCTCCCCAATCCCAGGTCCTAAAGTCTAAGACAGTAGCACAAACTAATGCTGCCAGATTCAGGAAAAAAATTTTTGATTTGATTCAGCCTATTGCAGGGGTGTCCAATGTCGGTCCTCGAGGGCCGCAATCCAGTCAGGTTTTCAGGATTTCCCCAATGAATATGCATTGAAAGCAGTGCATGCACACAGATCTCATGCATATTCATTGGGGAAATCCTGAAAACCCGACTGGATTGCGGCCCTCGAGGACCGACATTGGACACCCCTGGCCTATTGAATTGGTTTTTCAATTCGATTTTCCTGCCCAGTTGGGTGATTTTTTTCAAAACTCCTGGTGGGTTTTATAGCTTTTTCACCCCCTTTGGCTTCTCCTAACCACACTGGCGCTGTGGTGTAAATAAAATAAAGAAACAAAAAGGACTTTTCCTCTCTCTGTTAAATCCTAGCTCACGTTTGCAGTCCAACACCAGCTCTGGCAGGATACACATTTCAAATCTGACATATTATAATCACAAAACAGAAAATAAAATTAATTTTTCTACCTTTTGTTGTCTGGTTATATTTCAAATCTTGTTGGTCCAAGGCTCTGGTTTTCTTCTGATAACTTGCTTGCCAGGGTCTCCTTCTTTCTGCATGCTAACCATCCATCTGCCAACTCTGTCCTTCCTTTCCATTTCCCTTCCCTTCCCAGGAAGTCTGGTATCTTTCCTTTTTTTCATCTCCCTCCACAGATCCACCTTTTCTTAAATACCCTTTCATCCGGCATCTCTCCCTCCTTCCCCACCACCCCAGAGTCCATCATCTCTCCCTTTCTTTTCCTAATTACCCTCCTATCCAGTATCTCTATCCCTCCTCCACACCATCCCTTGTGTCCAATTTCTCTCCCTTTCTGTTCCTTCCCTCCCTAAATCCAATGGTCCATCATCTCTCTCCCTCTCCTCTATTTTCAGACCCATTATTTCTTCCCCCCCCCAAAGTTTGGCATATGCACGTCTCTCTTTGAACACCCCCTTCCCTCTGTGTACTTCTAAATCATGGTCCCCCCCAAAGGCCTGTCCCCCCTTAAAGGTCTGCCTGTCTCCCCTTGTAGGCCTACACCCCCCTTGAAGGCCTGTCCCATCCCCTTGTAGGCCTGTCCCCCCCCTTGAAGGCCTGCCTGCCTGTCCCCCCCTTGAAGGTCTGCACCCCCTGAAGGCCTGCACCCCCCCGAAGGCCTGTCCCCCCCTTGAAGGCCTGTCCCACCCCCTTGTAGCTTCTCCCCCCCTTGTAAGCCTGTCCCCCCTTGAAGGCTTGCCTGCCTGCCTTTCCCCCCTTGAAGGCCTGTCCCCCCCTTGAAGGCCTGCACCCCCTTGAATGTCTGCACCCCCCCCGAAGGCCTGCACCCCCCCCTTGAAGGCCTGCACTCCCTTGAAGGTCTGCATCCCCCCCGAAGGCCTGTCCCCCCCTTGAAGACCTGTCCCACCCCCTTGTAGGCCTGTCCCCCCCTTGTAGGCCTGTCCCCCCTTGAAGGCCTGCCTGCCTGCCTTTCCCCCCCTTGAAGGCCTGTCCCTCCCTTGAAGGCCTGCCTGCCTTTCCCCCCTTGAAGGCCTGTCCCCCCCCTTGAAGGCCTGCACCCCCTTGAAGGTCTGCACCCCCCCAAAGGCCTACACCCCCCCCGAAGGCCTGCAACCCCCCTGAAGGCCTGCCTGCCCCCCCTTGAAGGCCTGCACCCCTTGAAGGTTTGCACCCCCCCCCGAAGGCCTGTCCTCCCTTGAAGGCCTGCCTGCCTGCCTGTCACCCCCTCCCCCTTGAAAGCCTGCTTGCCTGCCTGCCCGCCCGCCCCACCCTGAAGGCCTGATGCCCCGACCCACCCCGAAGGACCACTCGCCCCCCTGGCCTCTCCGCACCACCTATGAAGCAGCCACAGCAGGATTGCGAAGTCAGCGTCAGCGATTCCTGCGCTGCTTAGGCGCTGCTTCCTGCGCCACGGTCCCGCCCCATCTCTGACGTCAGAGGAGGGGCGGGATCGCAGCGCAGGAAGCAGCGCCTAAGCAGCGTAGGGATCGCTGATGCTGACTTCGCGATCCTGCTGCGGGCTGCTTCACAGGTGGTGCAGGAAGGTCAGTGGGGCGAGCGGTCCTTCGGGGGTGGAGGGGGGACTGAACGGCAAGGCTGGGAGTACCCCCTTAGGGCTGGCACCCGGGGCGCACTGCCCCCCCCACCCCCCCTTTGGTACGCCACTGCTGGTCTTTGACCTAAGGGCCGCCGCGTAAGCGGACTGCTGGGCATGATGGACCACTGGTCTGACCCAGCAGTGGCATTTCTTATGTTCTTACAATATAAACACCTATGTCTTTATAAAACAGGTCTACATAGTGATCTTAATAGCACAAAAATTCTCTCATAAATATGTACCCCTGTTCAAAAAAAAATCAGTGTGTGCATACCTGTACCCAAACATAGGGGTCCTTTTACTAAGGTGCGCTATCCGTTTTAATGAGTGCTAAATATTAGCACGCGCTACACGTTAATGTGTCCATTCTAGTCTATGGGCACGCTAGCATTTAACACATGCTAATATTTAGCGCGCTCTAAAACAGCTAGCGCGCCTTAGTAAAAGGACCCCATAGTTTATAAAATACATATACACATCACATCCCTGTCACAGAACAGCATAATATATGTGTGTTTGTGGGGGTGGGGGGGTGTGAAGGGGATGCTTACACAGGTATCCCTCCCTGGGTTGTGGCTGCCCTATAATGTAATGGTCAGAGATTCAAGGCCAACTTGAGCATGACTGGAAAAATATTCATGCTTGGAAACTTTGAATCATGTAAGATCATGTAAAAAACATGCAGAAAATGCATTATACAGCTAAAAGTGTTCTCTAACTTAAGCACTTGCACACACTCACATTCTTACCCCTCTTCTTTTCCTTAACAACCCCCCCCCCACCCTTCCTTTCACCTTCCAAAAATTAACGCAGACATCTTATAGTGACAAAACCCATGACCGCACCTTTATTAACAACTATAAATTTACAACAATTTCAATGATCTTTAAACTATACTTGACCCTTTTCTCAGTTCAGCTAGATGGTATCAAACTAGCTGTTACTGATCCCCTTTTTCTTGGGTCTGCAGTATCATCAAGCCCGAGATGATACCACTTCAGGCAGTGCTGCTCTCAAGTGTAACAAAATATCATTTAATTACCCAATATCAAAACATTCATAAAGTCATCATTCTTACCATCCCACCATGCCATGACAAACATACCTAAATTCCCTCCCCCACCTCCCCCTAACAATGCACCCAAATACGATGGTCCGCAGGATGGATGGGAGGGTAAAATTCCTGTCAGCCACCTCACACTTCACACCACAGTCTGCCAAAACCCCTAGCTACTAAACTCATCACACTGCCCCTACTTCCTTACCATCCAATCCTGTCCTTCTCCCAATGCAACAACTTTCATTGAACCAACCCTTTCCCATCTCCCAATACCTCTAACCCATGCGTGGTCAGCCAAATTAACTCACCCATGGCTGAGCCCATGAGCGTTCCTTAGACTTCTATGGCTGGCATCATAATTGTTGCAGTTCTCCGGGTCTTGTGTCTGGGTAGGTAGAACTGTGGTTTTCTTCAGGGTGAAGAAATTATAGCTAAAAGAATTCATATTTGGAACAACACAAATATTTTAACTGTATTGGAAAAGTTCAATTTTCAAACAATCTGCTAGGAGTTAGGTGTTGTTTAAAGAATTAAATCCTTAGTTCTCCAAAAAGCATGTAAACCTTGCACACACAGACAAAAAAATTATAGCCAGTGCTTATAAGCAGGAGGTAGTTAAAAAAACGATTTTAGATGTTTTCATGAAAATGTATGTTATTATGAAGGGGTGCTGAAAAGTTCTCAGTCCAACCAACTTCCTAAATTCTGAGCTTTATTTTTCCACAGTAGCTGAAAAGAGTGTTATCTAATTTTGCTAAGTGCCAATTTATAGAAACAAAATTCTATGTTTTGACATTGTTTGAGATCATTGATTGAACCATATCTACGACATTCTCTTCTTGACTGGGCTGAGAACATTTCAGCACCCCCCTCGTATGAAACTGGGCGTTTGCTTCAGTCCTTTCTTTAAATGTAGAGAAGCCTCTCAATCACTTGGATATGAATTTTATGTTTAAAGTTTTAAAAAACTGGTTTGAGTTTTGTGACAAGAATGTGGACGTGGTCAGAGTTCTGTATTCTGGCTGTCACTTGCCAATTGTCCCCCCCCCCCCCTATGTTTCTTCTCTTATTTTTCCATTCCATCACTTTCATATCAACATCGCAGTTCTTTTCTAAGTTTTGGTATTTATTATTAGAAGGAGTGTGTGGCGCAGTGGTTGAAGCTACAGCCTCAGCACCCTGGGGTTGTGGGTTCAAATCCCGCGCTGCTCCTTGTGACCCTGGGCAAGTCGCTTAATCCTCCATAGCCCCAGGTACGTTAGATAGATTGTGAGCCCACCGGGACAGATAGGGAAAATGCTTGAGTACCTGATTGTAAAACCGCTTAGATAACCTTGATAGGCGGTATATAAAAATCCTAATAAACTTAAAACTTAAACTTATGATAAGCACATGGGTTTCTAACACATTGAGATCACTTTTAGTGTGGCTGTAAAAGGCCGACATTTTCCATTTGTGTAATAATGGCCACATGCTAATCTTCCAATTAGCACATGAGCACAATTAGCACATAATACCTTAACTAGGTATTATGGGCTCATACAATAACCACATGCTAACTGGTTACCTCACGCTGATGTGGCTGTATTAACCAATTAGCACTGAGCACACCTACTCCCAAACATGACCTCAACACTTGGCCCTCTTTTACAAAGGCGTGCTAGCGCGGATTTAGCACACGCTCAATCAACGCGTGCACTAACCGCTAATGCGTCCATAGGATAACATGCAAGCGTTAGCATTTAGCATGTGTTTAGTGTGCACTAATATTTAGCGAGCGCTAAAAAGCTTAGCGCACCTTTATAAAAGAGGGGGTAAAACATAAAATGATGTTTTTAGTGCTTGGGAAGTGTGCGCAGAAGCTAAAACTACCGCAGGGCACCTGAATACTTCCCACAGTAGTGGATTTTAACCTGCAGGAAGCACACATTAGTGTCTGCTGCAGTTTAGTAAAAGGACCCCTTAGTCTGGGAATTGAACATGGATGTTCTACGTAGCTCTTTTCATCTCTGCCAAAGAATCACATGACTGGCATAGGAGAGTTAATTTTGATGAGGTTTTAATTGCTTATATGCAGCTATCAATTCCAGCATACACAACAAATGATCTCTTTGGAGTAGCGATGCCCAGGCTTGGTTTAAAGATAGAGAATTTGTGTATAATCTTTGTAATACCGGGACCAAACTGTACAGATCTAGCTCAAGTGCCACTTGAATTTGAAAACTTCTGAAAACCATTCTTGCATGAGACCTTAATTAGAAAATAAGGCATGACAGGCAGTTCTTCCCTCTGTATGACAACATATCAGAAAGCACAAGAGATGTGACAAAGTGACACTAGTCAGAATAAAGTACTACCTGCTGTGTCTTATTATGACTGCATTATAAAACAGGTTTGTCAAACAGTTCTGAGATAAATAGGAGGGCTTTTTTTTTCATAGTCTCTGGTGAGAATTTGAATAAGTCCTTTGGTTTACAATGTTTAGCTTTGAATACTGTGAACAGTGATAATGTATGCTGCAGCCATAACAATAAAACTGTTATTCAGATTATTGGCATACTGTTGTGATATTAAATTCCAAGACTTAACCATATATAAGCAATGGTGTAGTAAAGGGGGTGGGGGGGAGGTCCACCCCGGCGCCATCTTGGTGAGGGCTTAGGTACCCATCCTCCTCTCCACCCCCACACTCCTTCCCCGTCCTCCCAGCTGCTATCAGAACGCACCACTTCCCTTCCCTGTACTTCTGTAACATTCCTGAGACAAACAGCAATCCCCACCCTGCTGTCGCACAAGCGTTGGCTCTTCCTCTGATATCACTTCCTGGACCCATGCCTAGGAAGTGACATCAAAGGAAGAGTCAATGATGGCATGACAGGAGGTTGGGGGTTATGGCATAAATTAGCATACGCGAACCACCATGACACCTTAGTAGCTGTTAGCACGCTTCTACAGCAGTGATTAATGTGCCCTAATTTGATGATTTACAGTTTAGTATTTGGATTTCTATATATACTGTGTTCTGAATTTTATTCCAGGTCAGGACTATCATAGAAAGACTACTTAATTCCTCTCATTGACTCCATAATGTATTGTTATACTTTGGATAGATACTCCCTCCCCAGTGGCGTAGTTTGGTTCAGTGGCACCCAGGGCTGTGGTGTCCCTCCAAACCCTCTTCTACGCCACCCCGCTCTTTCCTGACCCCCCTACCACGCACACACCCTCTTCCCTTTCCCTGTACCTCTTTTATTTTCCTGGCATGAGCAGCATCACAAACTTGCAACCTGCGCTGTGTCTGCTCTCCCTCTGACATCACTGGCTAGGTGCAGGACCCGGAAGTGACATCAGAGAGAGCTGACACCAATGTGGGCAGCAAGTTCATGATGCTGCTTGCACCAGGAGAATTAAAGAGGTACAAGAGAAGGGGCACACATACGTGGCAAGGGGGGGTGTCAAGAAGGAGCGGGGGGACAAGAGGACGGGTGTCGGAACCCCAACCAAGACTGTGCCCAGGTTGGACTGCCTCCTGCCCCCTTTACTATCTATGCCACTGCCACTGCCCCTCCTCCCATTTGAAAGTAGTGCTAATTCTTTGCATGGTATGGTTGATGCCCAGAGAAGAGGCAATCTTGCAATACAGTTAAGTCTAAAGTAGAATGCTTAACTCTAGTACAGCTCCCCCTCCCCTTCGTGATTTTTTTTTGCCCTCTGTATTTTAATGTAGAAACGCTGCCCCGGACTTCCCTCAGACCTTACCTTGTGGTCTAGCAGTGACGCGGGCCAGGAGCGATCTTCCTACGCTCCTGCCCCATGCAGAGCCGTGATCAAAATGGCTGCTGTGAGTTCCCATTGTAGTCTCGAGACTACAACGGGAACTCACAGCAGCCATTTTGATAACGGCTCTGCAGTGGGCAGGATCGTAGGAAGATCGCTCCTGCCCTGTGTCACCGCCAGACCACAAGGCAAGGTTGGGGATGCAAGAGGGAGGCGGGGATGGGTCAGAGCCATCCCAAAAAATATTTGAGATTTTCCCTAAGTACAGTAGCAGTTGGGGGTGAGTCCAGTGTGTTCCTTGCCAATACCTCATAGAAAGGGTAAGGATAATAAGATTTGAAATGCCATCTTTCTGTGGTATAATCAAACCAGTTTATGTTTATCAATGCTTGTTTATGCTTATTAAAATGACTAAGATCAAGGCGGCGTACAGACTAATGTTACAGACAGAAAAGATATTACAATTTTTTTAAACAAAAGGATATAAATTATTCATACTTAAAAGTCATATATATTCTACTAAAGTACAGTTTTAAAAATTACAAATAATAACATCAGTGTATAACAATATCATCCTAACAATCTATAAGACCCAATCAACAGTCCTCAATTGGATGAGCCATGCGCCTTAATAAAGAGATATGGCTTCAATGTCCCTTTAAAAGTTGGGAAAGAGATTAACCCTCTAACAGTATGCAGAAGATCATTCCATAATTTTGGACCAAGAAAGAAAAAACAGTTTCTATTGATTCATAATAGGCTTTTGAAGGGGGTGGGAACTTACCAATAAACAGCAATAGAGTATAGTAACCTAGTTGGAATATAAGCAGATATTACATTTGAGATATATGAAGGAATACCTTAGTGCAGTGTTCTTCAACCACCAGTCCACAGAAATTTCCTGCCGGTCCACAGGGCCAATACGTGCATCAGGCCCAAAACAGTGTTCTTCAACCGCCAGGCCACAGTTTGATCGATGCGGCGCTATCTTCGAGCCAGCTCCCTCTTCCTAACTGATTCAGTGCACAAAGCCACAGGCAGAGGCTCCTACAGGCATCCTACGCCTGAACCGGAAGCCTTCTCTCTGACATTGCAACGTCAGAGGGAAGGCTTCCAGATGAGGCAAGGGACATGCAAGGTGCAATTAGTAATATTATGGGGGCAGGGTCTGGGGTGGACATTGGGTAGAGATGGGCAGGGTCTGGCCCACGACTTAGCCCAGTGTTCTTCAACCGCCGATCCACGGACCGATGCCGGTCCACAGAATAATTTTTTTTATTTCTGCCGGTCCACAGGTGTAAAAAGGTTGAAAAACATTGCCTTAGTGGACAGCTTTATGAGAAAGACAAAGTACTTTGAACTGAATATGAAAAGGGACTTGAAGCCAATGGGGTGATTTAAGTAATGGTGTGCAATGATCAAATCTTCCTGCTCCACAAAGAAATCTAGCGGCCTTGTTATGTAGCATTTGCAAGTATTTCAGTTCCATCTGAAGACAATGAAACGATGCAACAAAGTGGTGGCTGTATCCAGAAGGATGTTGGGTTGTATAGAAAGAGGCATAACCAGCAGAAGAAAGTAGGTATTGATGTCCCTGTACAGGTCATTGGTGAGGCCCCACCTGGAGTATTGTGTTCAATTTTGGAAGCTGTATCTGGCTAACGATGTAAAAAGTCTTGAAGTGGTCCAGAGAAATGTGACGAGAATGGTATAGAGCTTGCGGCAAAAGATGTATGAGTTCGGAAGACCTGAATATGTACACTCTAGAGGAGAGAAGAGACAGTGAGATTTGATACAGACATTTAAATACTTGAAAGGTATTAATATAGAAACAAATCTTTTCCAGAGAAAGGAAAATGGTAGAACTAGAGGGCATGAATTGAAGTTGCAGGGTGACAGACTTAGGAGTAACATTAAGAAATTTTTTTTTTTCACGGAGAGAGTGGTAGATGCCTGGAATGCCCTCCCGAGGGAGGTGGTGGAGATGAAAACTGTGACAGAATTCAAAAAAGCATGCGATGGACACTGAGGATCTCTAGTTAGAAAATGAATGGTATAAAAAAATTGAGGCTGGTACTAAGCAATCCTGCATGGACTGTGGCCCATATATGGTGATTTGGTTTAGGATGAGCTGGGGAGGGCTTTGATAGAATGGTTAGGATAGGCTGTAGTGGACTTTGAAGGTAACTCCAGCAGTGGGTACCTAAAGACAGTAGCGGGAGGACTTCTATGGACTATTGTCCAGAAATATTAAAGAAAAGACAAATAAAATATGAATGTATGAGTATGACTGTTGGGCAGACTGGATGGACCGTTTGCTATATTACTATCCAAATCACATTTCAATAATTGAGATGCAAAATACCCAAAACATGAACTAATGTCTTCAAGGCTGCATTATCCAAAAAGATGTTTCAGAGGTCTTAATCAACCCAAGGCATGAAATCCAGATTTCAAGACCCAAGATTCTTTTCATGAAAAGTAAGTAATCTGTCAAGAATTACTCCAAGATATCTAAAATAATCTATGATTATTATGTTACACTATAAGCAGGTAATTTATCCATCTCTAGTGGGCTCATAATCTAAGTATTGTAAGAACATAAGAATAGCCTTACTGGATCAGACCAATGGTCCATCTAGCCCAGTTTCCTGTCTTCACAGAGGCCAATCCAGGTCACAAGTACCTGCAGCAACAGATGGTTAAGCAACTTGCCCAGAGTCACAGGGAACTGTAGTGAGAATCAAACCCATTTCCCAAGGTTCTGGGCCCACTGTACTAACCACTAGGCTACTCCTCCATTCCAAAATACTTTTAATTAATCATAATTAGTGTGAAAGCACATATGAATGACACCATGGCATGTACTTTGCGATAATTGCAATCTGCTTTTCAAGTCCACTCTATGCCCATAAACTACCCAGCTCCTGTCTCCTAACACAGCATGCAGTAAAGATGTGAATTAACACATCCTACCTGCTAATCCAGAGAAGTAACATAAGAAGAAAATGTGTGTTGAGTGCAAATCATGGTAAACAGTCTAAATTAACATTGGGACTACTTTTGTAAAAAATTTGTATTACAGACATCTCAAGAGACCCTTGATGCAAGCCAAGAGCCAAAACACTGGCAGTGTTGGGTCTTTTTAGCAAATAAAGAATCATTTGTCCCAGTTCTATTGGCGTATACCCACTATTCTATAAGCCAGGACACCTAAATCCTGTAATGTGTTTGAAGAACATTCAATAATTTATCTACCTCAGTAGGAAAGAAAAGAGTTAAAAAAATTGTTTTATTTTTCAATATAGTCCCATGATAGCTCCATCCATTTCATCCAATTTTCCCGCAATGACTTTAACCCCTTTGAAAAGAATTCTTCTGTTTGACCTTCAAACAAGTAAGTCACAGCTTCCTTGACAACTTCTTCACTTGGAAACCACAGTCCCAGGAGAGATTTCTTCAAAACTCAGAACAAGAAATAATCAGAGGGAGCCAGATCAGAACTATAGGGTGGATGGTTCAGACTGCCATCCAAGAACCTACATTCTTGGATGGCAGTCTGTGATTGTCATGACATGTGCACCAGTGCATTGTCATGAAGAAGCAGCATGCTTGCTGTGAGTTTTCCTTGTCTTTAGTCCTTGATTGCTGTAACTCTCCCCAGTTATGGTTGTCTTGTGTGGCATAAAATCCAAATGCAAAAATCCTTCATCATTCCAGAAGACAGTTGCCATGACTTTGCCTGCAGATTTTTCTGTCTTGAACTTTGTTGGGGTGGGGGATGACCTTTGCTTCTACTGCATTGAATCCATTTTGTGCTCAGGATCTCTGTGATAAAACCAAGTCTCATCTCCAGTCATCAAATGATGAAAATATTTACTCGGTCTTCACAGAGTATCTCCAAGTTCTCTTGACAGCACTGGAGCCTTGTGGCCTACTGACGTGGCATCAGCATTCTTGGAACCCATATTGCACTAACCTTGGACATGCCCAACTTTTCATGAATTATTTTTCAAACTGTACCTGCCGAGATGCCCATTTCTTCAGCTATTTGGGAAACCTTAATTCATCTGTCTGACAAAATTAAATCCTCAACTTTCCTGCACATTTCTGTGGAAGTTGCTTTCACAGGCCATCCAATGTGAAGGTCAACTTCAATGGACTCTCTACCCTACTGCTTGCTCCAAAATTTTACTTTGTAGGATGATGAGGTAGATTCACCATAAACTGCAGGAATGTGTTCATGGATCTCCTTTGGCTTTTTTTCTTTTGTGAGAAAATTTATCACTGAAAGGTGTTCCAAAACTAGCAGTTTTTTACTTGATTCCACACAAAGACTCTCATGGCATCCTGTTTCTTGGATTGTTATACTCGCACTGAGCTGAAACTGTGCATGGTCCGACACAGGTAATCAAGGCCACAAGCGTGCTCGACTTTAAGAATAAATGGGACATCCACGTGGGATCCCTACGTGGGTCGAGCAGCACTCAGACTTAATGGGGTGGGTCAGTAGAGTGGGCAGACTTGATGGGCTGTAGCCCTTTTCTGCCGTCACCTTTCTATGTTTCTATGTTTCTATGGTCGTTAGCATGCACAGACTTGTTTGAACACGCACATTAGCATGCACAGACTTGTTTCAACACATGGTCTCAACATGCACAGACTTGTTTCAACACGCTTGTTACTTTCATTCATACTCAGATAGATAAATGATTTAATGCTCCTCAAATCTTAAAAAGGGGAACGGCCATGGGAGAGACATAGGCATGACAAGGGAGTTTCAATCTATCATAATAAAATCCTTAGTGCGCATGCACACTTGAAACTCCGTGCCTCCATGCATCCGTGCATTGTGCTTCTGTGCTGCTGCATGCGCAGTTAGAAGGAGTGTGCAGCGGTTTCGTACAGTGGTTTAATAATCTCGCCTTCTATCGCCGATCACCTGTGCCGGTGTCAGCTGATTTCCTGCCTTCTCCCACGATCGCTGACGCCCGGATCAGCAGCAGCAGCTAGCTTTAGTTTAGCTTTAGTAGCGGTTTCATCAAGCAGCCGCGGGGCCCTTGCTATGCCGGCCCACTTCGATGATGCAAAATGGGCCAGCCTAGAAAAAGCCCCAAGGCTGCCTGATGAAACTGTGGCTAAAGCTAAACTAAAGCTAGCGGATGCAGGACAGGGGGAGTAGGGAAGGGGTACTGCTGGACATGGGAGATAAAAGGAAGGGAGAAGAGGTGCTGCTGGACAGGGGAGAAGGGGTACTGCTGGACAGGGGGAAGGTAAAAGGAAGGAAGAAGAGCTGCCGCTGGATCTGGCAGAAAGGGAGGGAAAGGAAAGGTGCTACACACTGTAGGTGAGGGTGAGATGGTGAATGGGGAAAGAGCATGTTGGATTAGGGGGTGGGAAGGAGGGATGCCACTGAGGGAAGAGGCAAGGACAGAGAGAGAAAGCATGCAGTAGGCAGAAAGTGTTGGACTCATGGAGAAGGCAATATTGATGGGGAGGACAGAAAGGAGGGAAGGAGAAATGTTACACTAGGGAAGGGGGATAGGGCAGATAGTGAAAAGTTGGACTCATGGATGGAGAGAGAGAGAGAAAAATGTTGTTTGGTTAAGGGAAGGAGGACCAGAGGAGAAGCATGCAGGAGGCCCTGGAAACATAGTTAAAAGCACAGAAAAATAAAGTCACCAGACAACAAAGGTAGAGAAAATGATTTTATTTTCCATACAGTGATTGAAATGTGTCAGTTTTGAGAAAGGAAAGATGTTAAACTTTAACTTTGAGGGCCACAGAAAACAATAGGGTACTTGGAGGGCTGCAGAAAAAAATAGTTAATGTCTTGTTAAAGAAATGAAAATTTTGCATGAGGTAAAAACTCTTATTCTAGCACCCGTTAATGTAACAGGCTTAAAGATTAGAAAATTATAAAACATAGAATAAGGAGTAAGCACGCCTAACTTGAGCACCAGGTTTCAGAGGTACAAGTCTGGTGCCATAGTTAGGTCCAGAATTGACGCTAATGGGGTTCATAATAAAAAAAAAAAAAAACGTCTAAAAAGTGGCCTAAATGACTACTTGGACGATCAAAAAGTCTGATCGTCCAAGTATCCATAATCAAAGTTGGTTTTAGACGTATCTAAAACCGGCTTAGGCCTTTCCCCTGCCACTAAATGCACAGAGAGAAAAGAGGCGTGTTTAGAGGAGGGGAAATGGCAGGCAGTGGGCAGGAGGTGGGCCGACCTACACCCAGGCATGCAGCAGGTATAACCAAAACCTTAGACAGGTTGCCTAGTCGGCACTTATACGTTTTGACTTAGACGAAGTCAAAACAAGTCTAAGTGCCGAAAAAGGTAACGCTGAGCTGATCGTGGCTGCTCGATCAGCTGAGTGGCCCCAGCAACCTGCCTACTCCCTACAGCAATGATCGCGGCAGGAGAGATGCCTCATCTCTCCTATCGCGATGCCATCACTCCTCTACCCGAACTGCTGCGACCCGCGGCAGGAGAGATGCTCAACCCGGCCCATGTGCCTAAGGCCCCACCCACAGGAGGGGCCTAAGACTCCCGGGCCTATTCTGGTTGGCCCAGGTGCCTTAGGCCCCACCTGTGGGCAGGGTTTCAGATGCCTGGGCCAATCCGGCCCCATTCTGCAGCCGGCTGGCCTGCCGGATGGGCAGATTTGGCACCCGTCCGTCCGGCCAACATTTTACAGGTATGGGGGGTGGGATTGGGGGTAGGGGGGGGTTGTGGGGTCAGTGGGTGTTCATGGGGTCAGAGGGGGGTCGTGGGTTGGCATGGGGGTCAATCAGGGGTTCGTGGGGAGTCATGGGGGGTTGTGTCGAGGGCAGGAGGGCCTGAGATCCCTCCTGCCCGTATTGTAGTGTGGGGGTAGGGGGTCCGCCTGGGAAGGAGGGGTTGGACTCCCTCCTGCCCTACTGTTTAGGGGGTGGGGGCAAGAGGCCAGGAGGGCTTGGGCTCCCTCCTGGACTGATCGTAATCGGGGGGTGCCATGGGTGCCTGGGGCAAGAGGGCTTGGGCTTCCTCTTGCTCCGATGTTATCGGGGAACGTCGGGGTGCCGCGGGTCAAGAGGGTTTGTGCTCCCTCTTGCTCCGAATGTAATCGGGGGAGGGGGGGGTCGGTGCCGTGGGGCAGGAGGGCTTGGGTTCCCTCCTGCCCCGATGTCATGGGGGAGGGGGGTTTGGTGTGGATTCTGTAACCGGTGTTGTTTTTGACAGACATCTGTTACAGAATCTAGCTTCTAGGCGAAGGACTGGCTCCTCCTTCGCCTAAAAGCCCTTGTGTTGGACGTTTGGGGCTTAGGCATTTTTTTGGTTCATTATGGGGTATAAGTGTAGACATCGTGGTGGTCTGGGTGTTTAAACAGCTGAATGTAGAGGCAGGCCATTATTTTAAAAAAACCTCCATTTGGACGTTTTTTTTGATTATAGACATTTTCCCTGCTTCTACTTTCAACATTTAAAGCCTTAGGCCAAAAGGGGACTTAGACGTTTTTTTGATTATGCCCCTCTAAGTGTGATTCTAAGAAAGGCACATATCTTTTTTAGAATCAAACTTAGCACCAACCTCTCAGCACTGCCATTCAAGTACACACTGTTATTTATTTGACTTGGAACTGTTTCTAAGTGCTGGGTATTCATTTAACTTTGTTGTAAAGGTAAAAATAAACCAGATTTCTTAATCAATTGTTACATCAACTATTATACTGAATAAAAATGTTTTTTAGGGGATGGAAAAATTTGCAAGCTAATATTTGTTGTGAATCTTGAGCACAGGCCCATGATATTAAAATAATGTGCAAAAATAACTCTCGTACAGAATATTGCATTAAGGTTAACTCCATGTGATTTTTATTTTAAGCTAAAATGGTTTTATTGGCAGACATCAGGAGTTTTCTCACAGATGGGAGCACAGTTTTTCACATTTCTGCTGATTCATTAACACCTCTGAGTGAGTAATGAAGAACTTGTCATCTCTTGTGCTATTTAAAATATGAAAAATGTTTTAAAGCTGTGATTTATCAATTTCTCCTTTTTCAAGTTAAATAAAACATGAATATTGAACAGGCATTGATTTTCCATTTACTAAATAGAAACTCAAATATTCAAAAATTACCATGACTCATTCAAAAAATATCTCTCATCAAGCCCCATTGCTTTATCCACTTTGGGCCCAATATGCAGAATGATTTATATATTTGCCAGCATAAAACAATCACATAACCTGCCTATTGTGACAGGGTAAATCCTGAGCTTAGGGAAATCCCTAACAGGTTTCTAAGGAAATAACACCTGCCACTAGAGGCATGCAAAAGCTTAGTACAGGACAACTGAAGCCAGAACCAGTAGGAAAGGAAATGATTTCCTCCAACCTGCCCTATTGAAAGATTAGGTTCTTACCTTTACTAATTATCTTTCTTGTAAATCCATACTCTATTCCTGGACTAGTGGGTTATTTTCCCATACAAACCAGAGCTTGTCAGAAGCCTCATAACAGAGTTTTGAACCCCTCCCATAGGACTACTCCCCAGGAATTCAGTTGGTGACAAAGCAGACAGGAACATCTGTAGAATACAAAGGCAAAAGAGAGGGGCAAGGGGATACTCCCTGACAAATAAGTCTAATCTGTTCATAAGTTTAGAATAAGTTCATAAGTGTATAATAAACAGCAACAATTGAAACATGCCATGAAACGTTAGAAATCTGAATGACAAAAAAATATTGATATAAAGAGACACCTGAAATAGGGACACCCCCAAACTAAGTGCTAAACACATTCTGATGGTACTCTTAGAAAGGCTGGTCAGAAAACAGAAATCTACCTTACCAGTACTTGCAAAGGCAGACAATCAGCAAATTATCAAGTCACAGGGCGGGTTCCAGGAATAGAGTGTAGATTTTCAAGGTAGATTAGCAAAGATAAGAACCTAGGCCCAGATTCACTAAAAGACAGCGATTCAATCGCTGTTGGCCTATTCCTGGTTGATTTTAAAACAGCGATCGTTTCACTATTGGTTCACAAACTTCCCGACTCAGTCACTCAGTATCACTGCTGTCAGGGCTTCTGTCAACCGCTCGTAACTTATAGCAGGAGGGATGCCCAGTCCCTCCTTCCATCTGATGTTCCCTAAATCATGCCACTGAAAAATATGGCAGGAGGGATGCCCTGTCCTTCCTACCCTTGCCCCCCCTACACCACCCCATGGGAACTCCCCCCCTCCCGAACACCCACATGGGTTGGGCTTAAACATATGGCAGGAGGGATGCCCACTCCCTCCTGCCATCGATGCCCACTCCTCCCCCCCAACAAACAAACAGCAGGAGGGATATCCACTCCCTCCTGCCACCATACCTGGACACAGACGATGTCCTCTCCCCTTCCTTTCCCTTACCTTTAAAAGTTGGGAGTAGGAGGGATGCTCAGTCCATCCTGCTCCTCCGGACTCTGGCGAAGCAATGCGGCCTTAGGCCCCACCCAATGCATCATGTGATGCATGGGGAGGGGCCTAAGGCCCTGATTGGCTCCCAGAGGAGCCTGAGCCATGAAGCGCCTGAGCCAATAAGGGCCTTAGGCCTCCAACCCGTGCATCACATGATGCACCGGGGCAGGGCCTAAGGCTGTATTGTGTCACCGGAGTCCGGAGAACCAGGAGGGACTGAGCACCCCTCCTGCTCCCAACTTTTAAAGGTAATGGAAAGGGAGAGGAGGGGGCATCGTCCGGATCTGGGTCTGGTGGCAGGAAGGAGTCGACATCCCTCCTGCCATATGTTTAAGCACACACCGCGTGGGTGTTCAGTGGGAGATGGAAGGATCCGATGACAGGAGGGACCGGGCATCCCTACTGCCATATTTTTCAGTGGCGCAGTTTAGGGAGCATCGGGTGGCAGGAGGGAGTAGGCATCCTTCCTGCCATTTGTGGGTCATGGATGGGGGGGGCGGCACATTTGGGGAAGCATTTTTTTGACAGGTCTGCCCCTGTCTTTTATTCATTTTTTGTGTAAAGCACACAAAATATCTGTGCCATGGAAATAAAATGAATAAAAAAGACAGGCAGACCTGTCACAAAAAACAGCAGAGAGCAGGAGAGTCAACAAGGACAGTCCTCAGCAGTCGCTTCATTTTCGATCGGCCAGCCCAGTCAGTGTTCCTTCTTCTCTTTAGTGAATCCTACTTTGCATGCCATTTCCCCTCATTTGTATGTGCAGATCGGATTGAGAGGAAGGTTAGTGAATTGGGTCAGGGTTGCAAACTGGTCGAGACACAATTGGAAAGCTTAGTGAATCTAGGCCCTAATCTTTTGTTCTTGTACAATCCCATTCTATTCCTGGACTGGTGGGTCGTAACACAGCAGAACAATAGAGTCAGGGTAAGACTGATGAGGCAGCTGTCAGAACAGAGGAACCATGAGGTGACTCCACTCACTGGAAGAGGAGCTGGGCCTCCACACTCAGGGAGATGATCCTGGTGTCCCCTTGGCAATTGATGTCAGCTACCACTGTGGCATTTTTAGAGATGACACAGGCAGCCCAAAGCTGGAGAAAACCCTCAAAGTGAAGGAGAGCTGCCCACCGGCCTTGAACAGGAACACCCATGCAGACAGCACCCCAACCTCTGAAATTAGCATCCGTTATCATGATAATCCACTCAGAAATCCAAAGGGGAATACCTCTGGACAGAGAGAGAGAGGGAGTAGCCATCATACCAAACTGCTCCAAGCGACCATCATCCACAGCAGTGGGGCATGAAATCAAGGCGTCCTGCAGCAGGTGCAAATGGGCCCTGGCCCAAGGAACTAAGTTGATAGTCACCACCATAGTCCCCAGAACTTGGAAATACTGCCCGGCCATCAGAACTGGAGTGGCCAGGAAATCCCTGACCATCTTGCGCAACTTCTCAACATGAAATGGTTAGGAACACCTTGTTCTGACTCACGTGGAAGCGAATCCCCAGGTATTCTAAGTCCTGCATCAGCTGGAAGTGACTCTTCCTGAAATTGACCACCCAGCAACTGAAGCAACTGAACAACCTGATGAACCACCTGACACCCCTCAGACTCCAATGGGACCGTAATCAGTCAGTCATCCAGGTATGAGTGAACTAGAACTTCCAGGGTGCGCAGATGGGCTGCTACCACCACCATCACCTTGGTGAAGATCAGGGGCACCATCAGCAACCCAAAGGGCAGTGCTGCAAACTGATAATTCCACTGCAGAATGTGGAACCTCAGGTATTTACTATTGGCTGGAAAGATGGGAATATGAAGATATGCCTCCGTAAAATCCGGGGAGGCCAGACAATGGCCAAAAAATTGTTTCCCTGTCCTATTCACACCTCAGCACATATTTTCCCTGATGAAGCTGAGATACTAAAACAATTCTTTGGCCATAATTGGGAATTATGTTAAGTGACGTTTTGTATATTTTTTGTGACTGCTATGTTTATTTTTTGGAAAAAAAATTGCTTAACCAAACAAAGTTTTTGAATCAGCTTGTTAATTGTGTTGATTAAATAGACACACAGGCGAATGTGAGCTTTGAGGTCTTTTCCTTATTTTGGTTTATAAATCACTATTTGATCAATTACTGGGTTCATTTTTTGGATTATTAATTTTGTTTACTCTTTTTTTTCATGAATAAGACTGATACCATGCCACTTATCCCAGGATAGAGTCTCTCTGGAAGAATTTGCTTATTTGCAGGAGGACAGTGGTCAAGAGGTGGTAGCGACCATGGATCAGGGGGAAGTCCCCACAATACACTGGCTATTCAAGGCCTCTGTGCTTTTGAGTGTTATTTCAACCTCACTGCAAGAGTTAAAGCTGAAAGTTCCTCCAACTGCCTCTTCTCAATTCGTAGTTATGAGCAGTTCTGTGGCTCCAACATTTTTTCCCTTACATCCAGATATCACTAAGCTGGTCACTAACCATTGGGAGTCACCAGAGGGGTCTCTAGAAGTGGCTAGAACTATGGTCAAGATGTATCCGATAGTGCCAGATTCCCAGCAACTGTTTATTTAGCTAAAAGTGGATTCGCTGGTGGCACAGATCACTAAACAAATCTCCCTGCCTAGTGAAGGAGGGGAGATGTTAAAGGATACTCAGGACCATAAAGTGGACTTGCTCCTCAAGTAACAACATGAAACTTTGGCCAAACAGATTAAAGTGGCAGCCAAATCTTCCTTTGTGGCACGTGTTTGTAACACTTATCTGTCTCAGTCCTCAGATCTGACTGATGAAGAAGATCTCCAAATGCTCCTTTTTGGGGTGAATTATATTGTGAATGCTTTGTATGATCTTATCAGTTATGAGCAAAATCTTGACCTATGCTATTTCTGCCTGATGGATGCTCTCGATCAGAGAGTGGGCAGGAGAAGGTACCTCTAGGGTTACGCTAAGCAAGCTTCCTTTTAAGGGTAAGATGCTATTTAGCAAGATGACCTGATGGCCAGTGTGACTGACCATTACCCCAAGTCCTTACAGGACAGCAAACCCAGGATAGCCTGGAGTTTCGGATGGGGAAATTTGAGGCTCCTCAACATTATGTATATATTTGGGAGTCCAAATGATGCAAAGACCCATTCAGGGATCACGTCAGAGCACAGTGACACCAGGCCAGGGGCTGAGCTCCCCCAGATAGGGGGGCAGACTGTCGGCCTTGTGGTAGGTCTGGTCTCAGATTGGTGCAGACCACTCAGTTTTAGAAGTTATTTGATTTCTGTGCCCCTCTTCTTTGTAGATTCTCTAGCTGGCTAGCCAGAGAGAACCTTCAAACTTTAAGCTGTGGTGCAAAGGTTACTGGCTCTTCGGGCTATAGAGCCAGTCCTGGACACAAACTTGGGCTTGGGCAGCTACTCTGTATACTTCATCATACCAAAGAAAGGCTCAGATGATTGGAGGCCGATTCTATATCAATGCAGCAATTAAGGTACTGCACTTCTACATGGAAACTGTTTGGTTGGTCATAGTGGCACTAGGGAAATTTCTCACCTCCCTCGATCTGATGGAGGTCTATCTTCACATTCCCATCTTCCTGGTCCACAGGAGGTACTTGTGATTTCATGTGCTGGAACATCATTTCCAGTTCTCCACACTCCCTTTCAGCCTGGCCATGGCACTCCACACCTTTACCAAAGTGATTGTAGTAGTAGCAGTGCACCTCTATAAAGCTTGGATTCAGGTGCACCCATATTTAGATGATTGGATCATCAGAGCTCTGTCCAAGGAGGAAGATGAGCTGGTGGTTTTGAGAGTGGTACAACTCCTCAAGAACTCGGTCTAAATAGACAACTTCAAGAAGAGTCAGATGGAACCAACTCAGCACCTGGAGTACCTGGGATTCTTGTTCAACATGGACTTTGGCCAAGTGTTTCTTCCAGACCCATGCAGACTGAAGCTCTAGAGCAAGATTTTGGAGCTGCTACAGAAACTGGCTCCCATGGGGTGGCATTATCTGCATATCCTGGGGTCGATGGAGGCGACCATATAGGTGGTTTCTTGGGCCAGAGTGCCCCTTAATTGGACTCATTACAGCAGCCACTATAATCATTGGCTCCTCTTAGAGCCAGCACTTACACAGGAAAAAACTGCACCCATGGGAGAAAAAAACCTAAGATATTGCTAGCTGTAGAGACAAAATCAAACCAAAAGCACTAAACTCCCCAGTGTCTAAGAGTGTGGAAGGGATTTGTTTTGAATTTTTTGGCTTCTTGCCAGAAGTATGGATGGAAGCGGCACATGATCCTCGGGACTGAGTTATTTATTTAAGAAGGAGATGCGTGCCCTCAGTGGTTTGAAGCCTTCCAGGGATCTGTGAATTTGTTTGTTTAAAGAGAGACGCTGGAGATTTGCAACTGTGAACTATGATCAAAAGGAGAACGTCAGTGTTTGCAGAACTGCTGTGTGAAAACTTTGTTTCTGTTGAAGTCCCGGGACTGAGCAGCTAAGTACTTGGCTTGTCTATGTGTTTGTTTTGTTAAGTGTATGTTCTTTGTATTACCACACTCTTAGACACTGGGGAGTTTAGTGCTTTTGGTTTGATTTTGTCTCTACAGCTAGCAATACCTTAGGTTTTTTTTCTCCCATGGGTGGAGTTTTTTCCTGGGTAAGTGCTGGCTGTAAGAGGAGCCGATGATTATAGCAGGTCAGCTGTATAGCTGAATACAGAGGCTCTGGCGTTCCTGGCTGGGCCTGTAGCTATGAGGCTCGTTTTGAATAAAAGGTTTGTTTAACTTCGGTGAAGCCTACTCTCCTGAGTGTCTAAGTTATTTTGTCAGAGTAGGTTTTTGATGTAGTTTATTTAGCTGACATAAGTTACGTTGTGTGTTGTGCATGAGATTTACCTGAACCAGAAATGGTTTTCAAGGGTGAT
This sequence comes from Geotrypetes seraphini, assembly GCF_902459505.1. Classification (NCBI taxonomy): domain Eukaryota; kingdom Metazoa; phylum Chordata; class Amphibia; order Gymnophiona; family Dermophiidae; genus Geotrypetes; species Geotrypetes seraphini. The sequence continues at coordinate 149,441,803 of NC_047089.1, forward strand.
AATGCAGAGGAACTGAAAGAAATCTTGGTGAATCTGGAAGATGTACTAAGCCACATCGACAAGTGAAAAAATGAAAAATCACTTGGACTGGAGGGTATACATTCCGGGGTACTAAAAGAACTCAAACATGAAATTGCTGTCCTGCTGTTAGTGATCTGTAACCTGTCACTAAAATCATCTGTAGTACCTGAAGATTGGAGGGTGGACAATGTTACGCTGATTTTTAAAAAGGGCTGGGATCGCTTGGAAGAACTGGATGCAGGAAAATATTAGAACATTAGATGATGTTATATCTAATGGTAAACTGCTTGAGTTTTCACAACTGCAGCATTCATTTGGCATTTTAAAGTCTCAACAATATAGATGGTTACAGTTGAAGCAGGCTATTCAGAGTGGGTTCCCTGAATGGAAAAACTTAAAAACTTATTTCAGCTTGCAGATCCTTTGCTACCAAACAGATTTAGTAGGACATCAGGCTGTCCAGTGGTACAAATTGATTTCTGGATTTTTAAATAAGAAGCCAAAAAATAGTCTTAGAGACATTTGGAGTTTTGAGATAAAACAGTATATTTCTGTATCTCGTTGGCCACGAATTTGGACTTGGAGGTTGAAATGTACAATGTCAGCATCTATGAGACAAACATGGTTATTTTTATTGCATAGGATTTTCTGGACCCCAGTTCGGTTAAATAGAATAGATAATTCTAAATCTAATAGATGTTGGCACTGTCATATTGATATAGGGACTTTGGATCATCTGATATATTTTTGTCCATTGATACTTAGTTTTTGAAAGTCAATTTGGGGACTAAGTATCTATCCTCTTGACATATAAGGTGATAATATGTGAACGATTTTCCATGTTAAACCCACTTCAGATAAAAATTAAAGTTGCCTTTTAATGATTTCGACAGGAATAGGGGTTCAAATGATTACATACAATTGGAAAAATCATGATAGGATTAATTTCAATTTTTGGTGGGCAAGTGTGTGTACAACGTATAAATATGAAAGGATAATGTTAGAACGTTTAGGTACTTGCAAGTCCTTTAATGAGGTATGGAGTCCATTGACTAATTTTATTACGTTATAATTAAAATTATGATTCCCTTTTTTTTATTCTTTCCGTTAGATTCCTTTACACTTCCAGGGAGGGTGGGAGGGTGGGGGGTGGAATATTTATTTGGAAGAGTAAAATTAATTCTTTTTTATTATATTGATAGAATAACATATAATTTTATTGTTTATAATTAGGATAAGAAGGGGATAAAAATTGTTTAATGTAATAATTGTGATGATTACAATGTATTTTCATACAGTTTTTTTTCTGATTCTTCAATTGTATACATTATAAAGTTTGAAATGTCAATAAAGATTTTTTTTCTTTTTTTTTTTAAGGGTTCCATGGGAGATCTGTGAAATTACAGACCGGTAAGCCTGACTTTAGTGTTTGGCAAAATGGTGGAAACAATTATTATAAAAAATAAAATTGTGGAAAAAGTAGACAAACATGATTTAATGAAACAGAGTCAGCATGGGTTCAACCGAGGGAGATCTTGCCTTACTAATTTTCTTTGAAGGTGTGAATAAACATGTGGATAAAGGTGAGCCAGTTGATGTAGTGTATCTATCTAGATTTTCAGAAAGCTTTTGATAAAGCTCCTCATGAGAAAATTAAACAGTCATGAGATAGGTGGCAAAGTTAATTTGTGTATTAGGAATTGGTTATCGGATAAAAAACAGAGGGTAGGGTTAAATGGTCATTTTTCTCAATGGAGGAGAGTAAATAGTGGAGTGCCCCAGGATCTATATTGGGACCAGTGCTATTTAACATTTATAAATGATCTGGAAATTGAAACGACGAGTGAGGTGATTAAGTTTATAGATGACATTAAACTGTTCATATTCTGAAAAATTGTAGGCAGACCTTAGGAAATTGGAAGACAGGGCATCCAAGTGGCAGATGAAATTTAATGTGGACAAATGCAAAATGATGCACATTGGGAAGAATAACCCAAATCACAGTTACTGGATACTAGGGTCCACCTTGGGGATTAGTGCCCCAAAAAAGGATCTGAGTGTCATTATAGACAATATGATGAAACATTCCACCCAAAGTGCATCGGCAGCCAAAAAAGCAAACAAAATGCTAGGAATTATTTAAAAAAGATGCTAGGAATTATTAAAAAAGGGATGGCTAACAAGACTAAGAATGTTATAATGCCTTTGTATTGCTCCATGGTGCGACCTTACCTGGAGTATTGCATTAAATTCTGGTCTCCTTATCTCATGAAAGATATAGCGGCACTAGAAAAGGTTCAAAGAAAAGTGACCAAGATGATAAAGGGGATGGAACTCCTATCATATGAGGAAAGACTAAAAAGGTTAGGGCTCTTCAGCTTGGAAAAGAGACAGCTGAGGAGAGATAAGATTGAAGTCTTGAGTGGAGTTGAATGAGTACAAGTGGATTGATTTTTCATTCTGTCAAATATTACAAAGACTAGGGGACACTCAAAGTTACAGGGAAATATTTTTAAAACCAATAGGAGGAAATATTTTTTCACTCAGAAAATAGTTAAGCACTGAAACACATTGCCAGAGGTTGTGGTAAGAGTGGATAGCTTAGCTGGTTTTAAGAAGGGTTTGGACAGTTTCCTGGAGGAAAAGTCCATAGTCTGTTATTGAGAAAGACATGGGGTAAGCCATTGTTTGCCCTAGATCAGTAGCATGGAATGTTGCTGCTCTTTGGGTTTGGCCAGGTACTAGTGCCCTGGATTGGCCACCATGAGAATAGGCTACTGGGCTTGACAAACCATTGGTCTGTTTCTGTAAGGTTATTCTTATGTTGTAGCATGGATCATAGTGAGATCTCCTCAATTCTTCCCTCATCTGGATAATAAAATGAAATCAAAATTTTCTGGTAGACATTCAAGGAGATAGCTCTCCTCTCCATCTCGAATCCATGTCTCAGTGAGACAGAGGATTTGGAGTCCCTTTGACTCTATGAGATCAGAAATCAGATCAGTTTTACTCCGCAAAGATCTACAATTTAGCAGTCCTACTTGGATTAACCCTTTATTGTATAGGTCTGAAGTGGGGCAATAGTGGGATAAGATAATGTACCTCCTGAGGCCAATATTGTACAGATAATAATATAAGATGTGTTTCCTATAATGATTGGAATAGGAATTTCTTGATGTGCATCTGGCTGTTGTGCAAAACTGTTACAGCTACTAAGTGCAATTAAATGAGAAAAAGACAAAATAATAGTTGAGAAGGAAAAGACAACCATGCCAAGTCTGTCATTTTTATTAAGGACAGATTATAAAGAGTAAAATATAAATATATTGGCGCACACCAAAGGTGTATGCTATCTTACGATGCAAACAGTCCCGAGGGTAAGTATATATGAGAAGTTAAAATTCTTTTCTTTTTGATGGACAATTGTCTGGAATAGCCATGGGGATAGCTTTAGTCACCATTATATGAGCCAATTTGTTTATGGGGTGCTTTCAAAGAACATTGAACATGAACTTTCAACAAGTAAAAGAGCACTAGAGGATGCAGATCAAAACTAGAGAATGACACGAGAAAAAATCTGTCCCCGTCACTGCCCCGTCACCGGACCACCGTCCCCTTCACCGCCCCGTCCCCACCGTCCCCTTCACCGCCTCGTCCCCGTAGCATCCATCCTTCCCTCTCGCCACCTCACCGCCCTTCAGCGGCACGAGAATCTCCCTCCCCCTTACCTTCGCGGTGCGTTAGTAAAGAAACTTACTGAAGCCAGCAGAGACTGCCTGCCTGTGCCTGCAGTCGCGTGTGTGTGGGCAGAAGCTTCTCCTCTGACGCAAAGCGGAGAAGAAAATGTCATTTTGGAGAGATCACATGATATATTAACTTTGATTATTTAGATCCCAGAAAACGTGATTCTTGCTACACCAGAAAGATATGGACTTCAGCCTTCGTGAAGCCTGTCCTTTAGATTTCTGCTAACATGCAAGCTTGAATTACCATACAATTTCAATAAAGTTGAGATATAAAAAAAATAATAATAATAACCCCACACAAAAAAACTAAACTGTTTGTTAGTCCACAATAATTGGAGAAGGAGTTTACAATAAATCGGAGACTAATTTACTCCATCATTGTTTAAAGGCAATGTTCTGTTGTTTTTGATGCTTATCATTGTCACCATTGAGGGCACCATTTGGTCTACTCCTACTCTCAATGACTTCACTGTATAATTTATGAATGACATTTTTGTCTCTGGCAGGGCTCTTTAGAAGAGTTACACCAGTTTGGGTGTAATTTGGTGACTCCCAATGCAATGCAATATCTTCAAAAAACTAGCATTAGTGTTTAAATGCTTCCATGACATGACACCTGACTATGTATCGAAGAAATTCCCAATATACCAATCCCAGCGGTCCCTCCGTTCGCAACGGGAACTCAGACTTTCCAACCTTCCAGTACAAAGCCTGCACTGGGAGACAGCCCAAAAGCGATTATATTCCTATAGCATACCTAAATTATGGAACCAACTTCCTCCTACCATTAGGGCAATTGATAACCTACTGATCTTCTAAAAAGCAGTAAAGATGCTTTTTTTCATGAACTGGATCAATTTTGGTCTCAAACTTGGACAGACCTTGCTTCAATGTATCTTACTTCAGAACACCTGTGCCTGCTAACCAGTTCTTCTAACATTCACTGCAGATATGTTAATACTCAATTTGTGACTCTATGATTTATTTTCTTAGATTCTGCAAAGCAGGTGTTCTTAGTCACATTCTCTATAAGTTGTAAGTTAATGATTCTATAGCTTTGTGTTTTGATCCTGTAGCATGTTATTGACTCTGTAATGTACATATCTGTTCCTGAAAACTTTGTGTATGTATCCCTGTAACCCATTCTAGGCTGTTGGGAAGGACGGGCTATAAAAATGAATAAATAAATTTGAATTTTTGTCATTTTACCATTTAGGGGGAATTAATTAAAGAATGCTACTACATTAGCACAAGCTAATTGTGTTAGCACTAGAGAATGATGGTGACAAAATTCATCATTGTTTTCATTCCCATGGATAACCGCAGAAAATAATCCTGTGTCATTCTTCAGTGTCTATCTCAACCTCAGTCCTTCTACATCAGCATTCTTCAATGCAAGACTTGAGTGTCAGTGATTGTGGCCCTTCATACTCTGATTCTTCCCGCACTCCTTAAAGAATGACATGGAGATGGTTTCCCGCAGTTATCCGTGCGGATGGGAACAATGATGAATTTTGTCACTGTGTCATTTTCTAGCACATGCTAATGATTTATACACACTAAAGAAACCCATAGGAATATAATGGGCATCTTTAATGGCTTGAAGAATGGTCTGAAATTTGGCGCTAAAATTTAATGCTAAGAAATGCAAGGTCATGCATTTGGGCTGCAAAAACCAGAGGGAACAGTACAGTTTAGAGGGTGAAGAACTTAAGTGCACGATTGACTTGTGTGCAATTGTATATGATGATCTCAAGGTGGTCAAACAGGTGACGGCGAAAGCTAGAAGGATGCTAGGTTTCATAGGGAAAGGTATGGCCAGTAGGAAAAAGAAGGTATCGATGCCCCTGTATAAGACTCTGTGTACAATTCTGGAGGCTGCACTTTCAAAAAGATATAAAAAGGATGGAGTCGGTCCAGAGGAAGGCTACTAAAATGGTGCGTAGTCTTTGTCATAAGGCGTATGGGGATAGACTTAAAGATCTCAATCTGTATACTTCAAGTTTCAAGTTTAATAAATTTAGATTTTTACGCAATATCCAACATTTCAATGCGTATTACATATTTCTAATATATAGAAAAAAGGCATGGATGACAAATACAAATAAGATAAAATAATACATACTAATCATTTTTGTTCTATTACAAATTAATACAAACTGAAACAATTGGGTAATGGGTACTTTGGAGGAAAGGCGGGAGAGGGGAGATATGATAGAGACGTTTAAATACCTATGTGGCTTAAATGCACATGAGTCGATTCTCTTTCATTTCAAAGGAAGCTCTGGAATGAGAGTGCATAGGATGAAGTTTAGAGGTGATAGGCTCAGGAGTAATATAAGGAAATACATTTTTACAGAAAGGGTGGTAGATGCCTGGAACAATCTCGCAGTAGAGGTGGTGGAGACAGAGACTGTGTCTGATTTCAAGAAAGCCTAGAATAGGCACATGGAATCTCTTAGAGCAGTGGTTCTCAACCTTGTCCTGGGGGACCCCCAGCCAGTTGGGTTTTCAAGATATTCCTAATGAATATGCATAAGACATATTTGCATGCCTGTCTCCTCCATTATATGCAAATCTTTCTCATGCATATTCATAAGGGATATCCTGAAAACCCAACTGGATGGGGGTCCCTTAGGATAGGGTTGAGAACCACTGTCTTAGAGAGAGGAAGAGATAATGGTTACTGTGGATGGGCAGACTAGATGAGCCATTTGGCCTTTATCTGCCGTCATGTTTCCCTGTTTCTATGAAAAGGCAGAATATCTGTATCAGAAATTTATCCAATGGAAATATCTCTCAAAATTTAAAAAGCTTGATTAGAACCTACTGTAATATGAGGGATGCTTTATTATAATATAGATAAAATTTATAGGTGGACAATGTTCAAACATTTGTGTCACGATATACTAGTTTGTCAGATAGGATCAAAATAACTATTCACCCTTATTTTGCTATGTTAAAAGTACATTTGTGCCTATCAGAGTAAAATTTTGTTCTCTTTTGAGAGGAGTAGCAAGTTTAAGGAAAAATTGTACCCCATGAGCCAAGATTAGAAGTCCTCATGGAATGGAATGGACATCAGAGTTGTGGCCATTGCTCTGTATGTGGTATTATGCTAGAAACCAATGAAAATATTCATAAACTTAATAGTAAGTGATTTTTTTTTCCTTCAAAGTATGATTAAATACCAATCAGTGTTTATATGTTACCTTATTCAGTAACTTTGTGGGTTAGCACACATTAGCCAAACTTCTTGGCTACTCAAGATGAGGCATATAGAATATCATCCTTGAATAAATGCCTATAAAAAGGAAGAACAGCAAAAAAGTGGATCCTTCCTTAAAATCTCAAAAAATTCATCCTTTCATCAGCTTAATACTTATATTGGTGGAGTTTTTTGCTGTTGTTTTTGTCTCACGTGTGTAAAAAGGAGGAGCCATTAATGCAGCATTGTATTTAATATGACTGTTCATTTGATTCCTTGAAATATATTGTGTTATCACTACATTTTGTTGAATCATGAAGGGGACCATAGAAAATGTTTGTGTCAGTGAGAACAATGGCTTATATATTTTTTGACACAATAGAACTATGTGGATTGAATGGTAAGTGACTTTCAAATCCTCCTTTCTTAGTACATGTGCTTACCAATGACAGGGAAATGTGATAGGGAGGTTCTGGAAGCCAAATTTGGACTCTTAAGTAGGAAACTAAAATCCAGAACCTTCAGGGTAGCATTTTCAGAAGTGTTTGAGCTTGGCAACACACCAGGATGGACAAGTGATTCTATAGCTCTGCTTCCAAATTTCCCCATATAACTAACTTTTTCAGTACAATTGAAGATATTTTGCATTTACTACTTTCTGTAATCTGAGGATGGCAACAGGAAAATAAAATAAATTAGAAACAGCTTTTGCTGCAACTTGAGGAGTAAAGAGGCCTAAACCAGATCCTCTGACACTGCTTAAGGCATTATTAGCCTGGCACTCTGTAGATTTGCTTAATCCAGTCATGGTGGAACTTCAAGCCATCAAAACTTTAATACAAGATAGTTAAGCAAAAATGGCCTCATTGCAAGCAGAAGTCTTGAACCTGTCTCAGCAAATATCTGCATGTGCTACTAGAACAGATCACTTGGAACATCAGATCTCAGGAGTGGGAGATACCATGCAGTGCTGTTAAACAGATCATAAGTTACTTACGCAATTTAAGAAAGACCTTGAGGAAGCTAATAAAAGGAGTTGATGAAATAATGTATGCCTGCTAAGCCTACCAGAAGGGGCAGAAGGTAACAACACCCTTAGGTTTGTAGAATACTTTTTGCCCAAATTACTTAACCTTCAATTCAAGTTTATGCTGGATAGTGAGAGAGCGCACAGGATACCCAGTCAGCCAGATGATAAATAGAGCCAATGGTCCTCAACCCCTAATCTTCAAGGTTCTATGCTATCAACAAGGATTTGAAATACTGTTTTCAGTGAAGGGACAAAGTGAATTAAAATGGCAAAGTGTGAAAATTCTACTGGTTCCTGATTTTGCACAACACACTGGCAGTGGAAGCAGCTTCTGTCTCTAAGGCCTCAATTACATCAGTTGGGAGTACAAAACAGAACAACCAATTAAGAACATAAGAACATAAGAAGTTGCCTCTGCTGGGTCAGACCAGAGGTCCATCACGCCCAGCAGTCCGCAACCCGCGGCGGCCCATCAGGCCCATGACCTGTACGGTGATCTTTGTCTGAACCCTTAAATCCCCCTTGGTCTCTATATCCCATCTCTACCTCTATCTGTATCCCTCAATCCCCCTATCTTTCAGGAATTTATCCAATTTTTCTTTAAAACCCCGTAGTGTACTCTGTCCTATCACAACCTCCGGCAGCGCGTTCCAGGTGTCCACCACCCTCTGAGTGAAAAAGAATTTCCTAGCATTGGTTCTAAACCTGTCCCCTTTCAGCTTCTCCGAGTGCCCCCTTGTACTTGTGGTCCCCAATAGTCTGAAGAATCTGTCCCTGTCTACCTTCTCGATGCCTTTCATGATCTTGAAAGTCACTATCATGTCTCCTCTGAGTCTCCATTTTTCCAGGGAGAAGAGCCCCAGCCTTTCTAACCTGTCTTCGTATGGAAGGTTTTCCATACCTTTTATCATTTTCGTCGCTCTTCTCTGGACCCTCTCAAGCATCGCCATGTCCTTCTTGAGGTACGGCGACCAATACTGGACACAGTACTCCAGGTGCGGGCGCACCATCGCCCAATACAGCGGCATGATGACTTCCTTCATCCTGGTTGTGATACCCTTCTTAATAATACCCAACATTCTATTTGCTTTCTTTGAGGCTGCTGCACATTGTGCCGTTGATTTCATTGTTGTACCCACTAGCACACCCAAGTCCTTTTCAAGGTTGCTTTCCCCTAGCACCGATGCCCTCATTTTGTAGTTGAACATCGGGTTCTTTTTCCCTATATGCATGACCTTGCATTTCTCTATATTAAATCTCATTTGCCATTTATTTGCCCACTCTTCCAGTTTGTTTAGGTCCCTTTGTAGATCTTCGCATTCCTCAGCAGTTCTAACCCTGCTGCAGAGTTTGGTGTCATCCGCAAATTTTATAACTTCACACTTCGTCCCCATTTCCAGGTCGTTTATAAATACATTGAACAGCAGTGGTCCAAGCACCGACCCCTGCGGAACACCGCTCGTGACCCTCCGCCAGCCTGAGTATTGGCCCTTCACCCCAACCCTTTGTTTTCTGCCTGCCAACCAGTGTTTAATCCATCTGTATATGTCCCCTTCCACCCCGTGGTTACACAGCTTTCTAAGTAGTCGCTCATGGGGTACCTTGTCAAAGGCTTTTTGGAAGTCGAGGTAAATTATGTGTATGGGTTCCCCTTTGTCCATCTGGCTGCTTATTCCTTCAAAGAAGTGCAGTAAGTTTGTTTGGCATGACGTTCCCTTGCAAAAGCCATGTTGGCTCGCTTTCAGTTGTCCGTTTGTTTCTATGTGCTCACAGATGCTGTCCTTTATCAGTTCTTCCATCATCTTGCCCGGAACTGAAGTCAAGCTAACCGGCCTGTAGTTCCCGGGGTCACCCCTTGATCCCTTTTTAAAAATAGGTGTGACGTTAGCTATTTTCCAGTCCTCTGGGATCTCCCCAGTTTTCAAGGATAGGTCACAAATTTGTCGGAGTGTTTCCACTATTTCGTTTCTTAGCTCTTTTAGAACCCTTGGGTGGATTCCGTCCGGGCCCGGCGATTTATCGCTTTTCAGTCTATCTATCTGCTGGAGGACATCCTCATGGCTTATCTCTATATGCACCAGTTTTTCTTCTCGATCTCCACTTATGATCTCTTCGGGTTCTGGTACATAGGATGTGTCCTCGCTTGTGAAGACCGACATGAAGAATTTGTTCAACCTGTCAGCTACCTCTTTTTCCTCCTTTACCACTCTCTTTCTGCCTCCATCATCCAATGGTCCTACTTCCTCCCTCGCCGGTTGCCTCCCTTTAACGTATCTGAAGAATGTTTTGAAGTTTTTTGCTTCCCCAGCCAGCCTCTCCTCGTATTCTCTTTTTGTTTTCCTAACCACTCGGTGACAGTTTTTCTGGTGTGATTTATGTTCCTTCCGGTTTTCCTCGGTTGGGTCCTTTTTCCATTTTCGGAAAGATTTCTTCTTGTCACCTATCGCCTTCTTCACTTCATTTGTTATCCATACCGGGTCTTTTGTTCGATTTTTTTTGCATCCTTTCCTAAACCTGGGGATGTACAGGTTTTGTGCTTCTTGCACCGTGTCCTTGAATAGGGACCAGGCTTTCTCTACGGTCTCCATCCGTATTGAGCTGTTTTTGAGTTTCTTTCTCACCATTTTTCTCATTTTTCTCATTTTTCTCATCGTAGTTCCCTTTCTTGAAGTTGAGCGCCGTTGCTGTGGTTCTCTTCACTTTGGATGTTCCTACCTCTAATTTGTACCGGATCATGTCGTGGTCGCTGTTTCCTAGTGGTCCTCCTACCACCACTTCCTTTGCTGGTCCCCCCAGCCCGATGAGGATTAGGTCGAGAGTGGCATCCCCTTGCGTTGATTCCTTGACAAGCTGTTCCATGAAGCAGTCTCTCACAGCCTCCAGGAATTCTGTTTCCCTCACACAGTTTGAGTTTCCAAGGCTCCAGTCTATCCCGGGGTAGTTGAAATCTCCCATCACCATCACCCTTCCGCTTTTGCATTCCCGCCTCAATTCTGCTTCCAGCTCTTTGTCGTTCGCTTCCGTTTGTCCAGGAGGGCGATAGTACAGTCCAAATTTTATGTCAGCTCCATTTCTTCCTGGTAATTTAACCCATAATAATTCCACTCCTTCCGCCCTTGCTGCCGTATCCATTCTGGTCGAATGAATGGTGTCCTTTATGTACAGTGCTATTCCTCCACCCTTCTTGTACGTCCTGTCTCTCCTGTAGAGTTTGTACCCTGGCAGTACTACGTCCCATTTGATGTCCTCAGTCCACCATGTTTCAGTGATTCCAATAATGTCTAGGTCCTCGTTTTTGGCCGTGACTTCCAGTTCTCCCATTTTGGTCCTTAAGTTCCTTGCATTTGCGTATAAGCAGTTTAAATCCTGATTTTTTCTCTTCCCTGCTGTTCTTCCTTCTGAATTGTTCTTCTTGCCGTCCCCCTCATGGGCTGTCAGCTCCTGAATTTCATTTTGTTCTTCCCCATCCTGCGCTTCATCTTCTTCGTCCTCAGCCTGTTTCCTCGTTTCCACCTGTTTCTCTATCTCCTGCGGTTTGCTCCCCTTATTGGTCTCTAGTTCCACTTGACCCTTGGACCCCTGTAGTTTATCATTTGTTTCTTCGCAGCATTTTTCCCTCTCAGTAACTTCAGTGGATACTATTGTCTGAAGCATCGATGTCAAGTCGACTGTCGGCTTTCCCCTTCTTCTCAGTTTAAAGCCTTCTCTATTTCTCTATTGACGTTGTTCGCCAGCAGTCTTGTTCCTGCTGCACTCAGGTGTAGTCCATCCCTCCTGCAGAGCTTGTTCTTCCCCAAAAAAGTCGTCCAGTTCTTCACAAAGTGGAAGCCTTCCTCTTCACACCATCTCCTCAGCCATGCGTTTATTGCTTGTAGCTTGATCTGCCTCTTCACTTCAGCCCTCGGTACTGGCAGGATCTCTGAGAATGCTATCATCTGTGTCCTCAGCTTCAGTTTCTTTCCCAGGATCTTGAACTGCTTGGTTAGTGTAGTCCTGCTGTAATTTCTTCTGTTGACATCATTTGTGGATGATCACTGCTGTCTCTTCCGTCTCAGCTCCTTCCAGGATCCTCTCGATTCTGTCGGTGATGTCCTTTGTTCTTGCCCCTGGGAGACATGTCACCAGCCGATCTTCTCTCTCTCCTGCTTCGTAACTGTCCACTTCTCTCAGGATTGAGTCTCCCACTACGATTGCGGATTTCCCTTTTCTCAGCTTCCTCTTTGGCCTCAAGTCTGTATCTTCGGTGTGGTGCGATACTTCTCCCTCAGGATTCTAATGAATCTTTGCCTCCTCTGTTTGCTCGACGTTTTGATGATCTTCAAGCATTGCAGAAATTTATTAATAATTTATCATTTATTAATAATTATCAAGGCTCTAGGACCTGAACCCAATCTTTATGAATATAAATTCTTTGTTTTCACTATTCCGATTGGTTGTGATTCCTAAAAGTTCTGGGACTCTGAAATTTTTTTTATCAGATTGTTTCTACTTTAATATGCAACTGTGGTTTGTAGGGGAAATTCATGTAACTCATTGTAGGGTTATACAGTTTTCATGTAGGGGGAGGGATCTGGGACTTGTGTTACTACTGTTTGTGCCTATGCTCACTTTAGGCACTGGAATGTTTGGGGAGTTGTTGAGAGTGGGGTTGGATGGAAGGGAAAGGGAAATGTAAGGAAATGAATGTATGGTGTGGGTGTGTCTGGTAGAGGACTAGCAGAATGACTGGTTTAGTGGGCAGGTATGAATTCAGTGTGGCATTTTGGGATTTAAGGAAGTCATGGCTTTAAAATTGATTTTGTTGAATGTCAACGGCCTTAACCACCCTATGAAGCGTAAGAAAATATTAACTTTTTTGAAATAAACAAACAAACAGAAGGCAGATGCTTACTTTTTACAGGAGACTCACTTGAGTGTTGTTGAATCTGCCAAGCATTAAGATGGTTGAGCAAAACATTGTTTTTATACAGCGTTGAGAGATTAAAAGGTTGAGTGGTGATTATTATATGTTTCAACTGTTTATTAATTTTATGAACATCATACAAAGAGTGCATAAAAGTACATGACAATAAATTCCATAAAAGCACTTATATTCTATACATGAAACATGAAACAAGGAACCCCCTTCCCTTCCCTCCCATCCCATCCCAACCTGGATGTATATTGAAATCTCAATATTGACAGGATCATGTAAGCATATTGATTTAAAGATCTTTTACGTAATATTCCAATGGGCCCCAAATCTCCTTAAATTTTCTGGAGTCAACTAATTCCTCTGCTAATATTTTCTCATATCGATAATACAAACAGATTATTATAAATAAATCCATATCCTGTGTTCTGGGTTATGTCCATTCTGGCCCAATGGAGAGAAGGATTTATTTAAATATGCACATAAATGATTCAGTAGTGACTTTCATTAATATCTATTCAACTATGTATCAATTTGTTTATAACATCCAGAAGAAAAACATGCAGGTAACATACTCATTTGATACATAATAAGTGGAGCTATCATCATTGTCACAATATCAACTCTACTCCACCATGTTAAGTGTAATGGATACCATTTGTCATATACAAGGGGCATTCAATAATTTATCTACCTCAGTAGGAAAGAAAAGAGTTTTCAAAAATTTTTGTTTTATTTTTCAATATAGTCTGCTGATAGCGCCATACACTTCATCCACTTTTCCTGTAATTACTCTAACTGTAACCTGCCTCTAAAGTTGCTTTGAAGGATTTGATGGGATATAAGATTGTATATAACATAGCATAACTTAAGCTAATATAACATCCATCCATAGATTCAGTATTTGTAGTAACATAGTAAATGATGGCAGACAAAAGCCTGAATGGTCCATCTAGTCTGCCCAACTGTACCCTCTCTTTAAATTCATTATTTAATTTAAATTGTTCTTTTTCCTAGCTATTTCTGGGCTACAAGCCCAAAGCTCTGCCCGGTACTGTGCTTAGATTCCATCTACTGAAGTCTCTGTCAAAGCTCACTCCAGCCTATCTAAACCATCCCAGCCATCGAAGCCCTTCCCAGCCCATCCTCAGCCAAATGACTATATATGGGACACAGACAAGTTTCAAGTTTATTGTGGTTTGATATACCACTTTGGTACCAAAGCGGTTTACATTATAAAAACAATTAAAAAAAACTAAACATGGATAATTAAAAACAAGGGAAAGGACACAAGGGAAAAAGGGAAGGGTTACAATTTGTAAGATAAAAAATTGAGAAGGTAATGGCCAGTACTGGCCTTAGTTCTTCAATATATACCATTATTTTCTGATTAGAAATCCTCTGTGTTCATCCACACTTTTTTGAACTCTGTCACCATTTTCCTCTCCACCAGGTGGTCATTCCAGGCATCAACCACCCTCTCCATAAAGAAGAATTTCCTAGCATTACTCTTAAGTCTACCACCCCTCAACCTCAAATTATGCCCTCTGGTTTTACAATTTTTCTTTCTCTGGAAATGATTTTGTTCTATGTTAATACCTTTCAAGTATTTGAACATCTGAATTACATCTCCCCTATTCCTTCTTTCCTCTAGGGTATACATATTCAGGGCTTCCAATCTTTCTTCATATGTCTTTTCACTCAAAAATAATAAATGTTATACTTATTTGAAGTAGAACTCTCAACTGTGTCCGTTCTTAAGATCTTTCTCAACACAATATCACGTTTTGAACATAATGCTGTTTCAAAGGATTTGTCTCCCCTCCCTCCCCCCCACCAAGAAAAAAATATATGCCTAATGATGGAAATCAATGCCAAAGGCCTTCCTTTTCCTCCACAACTGCCTATTTTTTGTCCTTCAATAGTTGGTTTTGCACAGGAATATATTTTTTTATAAAGTTATTTATAAAATGCATAGAGTATCATCTAGATTAAAAGTAAAAGGTTCGATTTAGCTAATTTTTGTATTTTCTTACAAGTGTGAAAGTTTTAGAACTGTTTTAGAACTGTTTTAGAACTGTTAAAAACATAAGTAATAGCAGCTATGCAGTTGTATCAATGCTCCAATTTAATGTATACCAATTTCAAATAGAAATAAATATTTATGTATCTCAAAAATGCCAGAAGTACATTATTAGTATGCAGTATCTCCCACCTCCTTTTTTTTTTCTTTACAAAACTATGAAAGCAGTTTTTTGTGCAGGCCGGCATGCTGAATGCTCTGCACTGCTCCTGACACTTATAGAGTTCCTATGAGCATCGGGAGCGATGAATAGCATTCAGCATGCCGGCCTGCGCTAAAAAAGCACTTTTGCAGTTTTGTTGAAGGGGGGAGGGGTATGTTTGTTATACTGTAAGCAACAAAGGCTTTTTAAGTGGATAACACATTGAAGAAATAAATAAATAAAATTATTCTTGAATGAATTACTTGTTAAATGCAAGAAACAGTAATGGAGAAATGCCAAGGGGTGCTGAAAAGTTCTCAGCCCAACCAAGACCAGAATAACTCAAACAGTGATCTGAAACAATGTGAAAACATAGAATCCTCACTTAATTCTCCATAGCCCCAGGTACGTTAGATAGATTGTGAGCCCACCGGGACAGAGAGGGAAAATTCTTGAGTACCTGATTATAAAACCGCTTAGATAACCTTGATAGGCGGTATATAAAATCCTAATAAAACTTGAAACTTGAAAAAAGAATAAGATAACACTTTTCAGCTACACTGGCAAAATAATGCTCAAAATTTAGGAAGATGGTTGGTTGGGTTGAGAACTTTTCAGCACCCCCCTCCTACGTTTCCCCTGCCCTCTGCATATCCCAAAATATCTTCTCTTTTCCATGATAAAGCTTTGGTTTTGTTTATTGTTTGTTTTGACAAATTTCTACTTTTACAAACAGTGTGATTTCAATTCCTTCAACTGTTCGCTCTTCTGGTCAAAAAGAAATTGTGTGAGCTGACCTGTCAGTTTGTAGAGATCTGGCCATCTATACCACACTAATTTCACCTTCCCTACTACCGCCCAATTGGTCTGTTCTTCTATTATTAGAAAGATTGTCCTCTTTTGGTCACTAACAAACCTTTTTTTTTAATTGATGACCTCAATAGCTGTAAGAATTTGTTGATGGAAATGGGAAGGCTGCCTTAACCAGGTTTTTAAATTAAATGGCTCAATAAACGCTCTGTGTAGACTATAGAGCTGTACAATGCTGCTCAGGTTGCCTAACCATGAAATGCTTAGCACAACTTGGGGCTTACCAATCTCTGTGCAATTAGCAGCATTTGCTAATCATTCCCAATACTTTTCACGATGAAAAGTGGGAACCCAAGATTTTAATTTGCTAATCATCTCAGTTCGACAAGGAAAGACGCTAATAATCAGTAGACATCTGTAATGACCCTTGGAAAATAAAATGAGTAAAACTGATTCAAAGCCTTGACAAGGCAAGGGGAGCGGAAACAGAGGCACTAATTATGGCCTTGTGAAGTACAATTTCCCCTTGCATCTTTTGTAATAGAATTGCATAATACTTGTTCAGTGTAACTTTTATGGACTAACCCAAAGGGGGAAAAATAACCCCTTGCCTTCCATTGCTTCATGCAGAGGAACAAACCAGCTCTGTGAAATACTTGAAGATGGAGCTATGGTACGGTAGAAATGAGAACAAAGGAACTGAGAGGGCTTTGACCAGTTAAATTTGCCTAACTTGAAAAAAAAGCCTGAGAAACTCCATTATCAATACATCTATGCTTCAATGCACACCCTTCCACTTTTTTTTTTTTTTGTCATGTTAGTTTTCTATGGTTAAGTGAACCACATGGCGATGGCAAAGACATATTCAGTGAATCACATATTCCAGGAAATAGGCTATCTTCCAAAAACTAAAAAAAAAAAAAAAAAAGTTAAAAAGAGCTATAACTTAACTTTTCTCACTTTGTAAAGACCCTGTTCATTTCCCCTTCACCTGTTACAGTTTGCACAGTTGCTGAGAAGGGTCTAGGTCTGAAGTCTTTTTGTAAGACACTGATACAGTACTTTAGTGCTTGAAGATCTGCAGAGTTCACAAAGGTAGGATTACTTTGAATTTGCATTAATTCTTCTTCCTAGCAGGTTAACATTTTTAAGCAGTGTGCTTATTTTATGCAGCTAAGGAATGAAATCACTACATTATATTCATTGAAAGCAGAACTGTATACATCACGTTAACCATAGCTATTTGGTTTGCAGCTCCTAAAGTAGAATATATAAGAAGATATTTTTGACAGACTGAGCACTTGTTAGGAAGTGTTAGCTGCCAAAATAGCACTTTGACAGTTCAATGAAAATAAAGATAATCTAACACCGGGGTTTATCTAATTCACTGGCTAATTCCCAAAATGCAATAATTAACACAGAATGTTAAAGACTTAAGATTTTTTGACTACTTGGCTGGAGGCTTTACCTCTCCCAGATTTTATCAGGCAGAACTAGCAGGGCAAGTATATGATAATTCTAGCATGAGCATAGGGGAGAACTTTACACCAAGCACAGTTGTTGAAATGCATGCTACTTTAAAAAAAAAAATAATTTAACAAGGAAAACTGAAAATATTTTAGCTCATTTGCCCCCACAAAAGACAAAATGAGCAACAGGCTAATTTACAGCTATTGTAACATAAGCACTGTGTTCAATCTCTACAGATTTTCTTTCACCCAAGTATATTACTAGAAAGATATTTTCTATTACTCACTAGATTGGCTTCAACCAATTTAACAATTTGCTCACATGTATTTACCAGGGGGTGCTGAAAAGTTCTCAGCCCAACCAAGAGAATGACATGGATATGGTTCAATCAGAGATCTGAAACAATGTCAAAATGTAGAATTTAATTTCTGCAAATTGGCAGTTAACGAAATAAGATAACACACTTTTCAGCTACACTGGCCCAGAATTTAGGAAGTTGGTTGGTTGGGCTGAGAACTTTTCAGCACCTCCTCATGGAGTGTATTGAATGTAAGTTGATCATGCATAAATTTGATTGTTCTTGCAGCGTACTATATTTGACAAGGAAAAGAATCAGTGTCCGTATCAGTGAACATATTTCTGAGATTATACTGGTCACTTCCCAGAAGTCATTTTAAGTTGTAGATTATTCCTTGCAATACCTTTGCATCTTTTTTTTTTTTTTTAACACGCTCCTCCTTCCTATAGACTGTGTATCCCCTCCAAGCTTAATACAGAAAGCATGCCGTACAGAATGTTAGCAATACTCTATATTCAAAGAGGCAAGAGAACAACACATCTGAGCAACAGAATTTTTATTACATTAAGAGACACTGTTTAATCAGAATTGTTAGCTTAATTCAATTTTAGTACTGTACCTGGTTGAGAAATTATGAAGGCAATTTTAAGAGGCTTGTCCACAAATGGAAACATTGGTTTATATAGAATTGCCTTCCTGGGATGTATGTATAATTTTGCCTATACTGAATGCCTATACCATTCCTAAGGTGTATTTGGGGAAGGGTTAGCAATTACATATATCAGGTACATATCTCTGTGTAACATAATGCAGGAAGTTTGTGCACACTAAGGTGTAGGGGCCACTGTCCATTAGTGTGCCTTTAAGCATTCAACGCACATGAACCCTTGAATTAACACATTAATTTGATTAGTATACATTAAAACATTGTGACATGTGTTATAATATTTTTTGCTAAAATGAATATGTGAAACAAATGAAAATTATGTCTAAAAATAGGATAGAAAATATCAAATGAACTGAAAACAAACTGAAATGTTTTAGCCTGTGTACATTCCTATTAAATAATAGGAATAAATGTGTTTGGTTATTTTCTGAGGGATAATTTTTCGAAGGGAATGTATGCACATACTATCCCTATGAAAATATGTGTAACTTAATGCCTATTTAGTACCTCAGTTAGGGGCCCTGTTATAAAGTTGTGCTGTTTATAATCTATTCACTACTATTTTCTATATACCATACCATTTAGGAAATAAGGCATGACTTAGGGCTCCTTTTACTAAGGTATGCTACTGGTTTTAGCGCCTTCATAGAGCTTGCGTTAGTATTTTTCATTTAGCGTGTGGTTTGCGCACGCTAAAAACGCTAGTGCACCTTAGTAAAAGGAGCCCTTAATGTCAAAATAAAATAACATGAAATATGTGAAATTTGTTAGGTAATAATATCATATTTTGTGAGGGGATTTTCTAGTTTTAATCCAGTCAAATTATATAATTTTTTTTTATATTTTTAACCAGTAAACATTATAAACATCCTAAACTATTGTTTGTGTTTGGCTAGGATATTCATTATTTTCTATATTTTTAATCATCTCATATTTTTGCATATTTTTTAGGTGTTAGGAAAAAAAGGAGTGTTTAGAAAGATGGGAGATTCTGGGTAGTCTATCTTTTCAAACTTCATCATGGCTATGGTTAATATATTGTTGACTGAGACTTCTTCTATAATTGCAGATAGAAATCTGTGGAGATAGGAGGTGAAAGAGAACAGAAATGCAGGAAGTTGAGATGAGGGGGGTTTGCATAGCATAGCAGACGGTGACCTTAGGGGGTATTGAGAGAGTGCAATGGAACAGGAGGTATGGAGGAGGTTGTGGGCATGGCAGCAGAAGAGGATATTTTGGGGGCAGATCTATGTACTATGAAAATGATAAAACATGAACACAATGTACAAATTTATGTAAATATCCTAGGAGTCTAGTGACATAAGACCATATGCCCTTCCATCTCCTACTTATTTGGCTTTAACTAAAGGTTTAGCTTTTGTATAAAGACTTTTGTTTCCCTATTTCCTTTTTTATACATTTATATTTCATCAAATCTTTATTGTGGACATGACAGAAAATCAAACATAAAATGCGCATATTAAACATAGCTTCTATGTACAGAGCCCCTCTTGTACCCGAGAAAATGCTGTTGAAATATATGTTCCATACCATTTTTAATTTGCACAATATTTCCTAGCTTTTACATATTTTAATGGCATCAAAACAAAAAGTTTAAATGTCAGCAAGGTACTTAAACCTGTTTGTACAGTAATTTTGTACCTCCCCCTCCCAATTAAAAAAAAGAGCGACAGAAAATAATTCAGAATTAAACCCGATATGTCACTATTATTTTGCAATTGTTCTAAAAATCTCCAGCTTTTCTTTTAATCCACCGATGAACTAAAAATAAAATATTGGATTGCTTTTCAAAACCTATTCTGCTCTAGGTTTTGAAATACTAGTATTGCCTGTATAAGTTCATCCATGCTAGCTACTATACATATTTGTTGCAGACTGAATATTTTTAGCATGCTTGCCTTCTGTGTGATTTGCTTTCTGTAAAATCTTTTTCCAATCTCCCCCTTTTTACATTTCTTCTTAAAAGATTCTCTGCAAAGTGTAATTAACTTGCATACTAGGAAGCCTGTACAAATAACAAAATGACTACAATTCTGTGATTGAGTCCATGATTTTGTAAAAGCTTCTAGGTGAATCCCATGCAGAAAGAGTTTGGCAACTTTTGTTTCTCTGAAAATTGATCAACGTTTCAGATCATTTTTATCATTTATCCATTTTCTTTATTTTTTTGAAAGCAGTTGTTCAATGCTTGGAAGGGACTCTGAGCTTGACTTCTGAAGCTGTTGCCCCATAGATAAAGAACGAGGAGAAAGAGCCTTAGTAAATCAGACCCTTTCCCCTGAAATTGATAAAACAGTGGACATTGTTTTTGCGAAGAAATGTCAAACTTACTACTTAAGCAACTAGGAGAGATAAATCTTTCCCATAAAAATGCTATTTTAGTGAAACCAAAGAGATTATGATTAGCCTGATTGGTTTTGATATGACAGATGAGAAGTAGAAGAGCAGTGACTAGAAGATACTCTAGTAAAATGCTGAATCCCTGATTTGCAACACTGATCATGAGTGTTAATGTTGGACCAATTCCACTATTGTTCTGTGTTCTACCATGAGTCTAATATATGTAAAGATTTTTCTTGTTCCTTATATTGGGTAACTATAACCAATCTGTTTAAAACTGTTTGTTGGTAGACAACAACTTATAAACCGTATCAAGTACTTACATATAAATAATATGACTCACCTTTTATTTATTGGGACCAATCTTATTTCAGTCAATGCAAATTCTAGATAATGGGAGTTTTCTGATAAAAGATTTTTGGGAAATAGAAGTCCAATATTTGGGTTTAGTAGAATTTTCCCCCAAATAACAATATGTTATGAGGTCCTGTATTTTTCTATGTACTGTATATGTGATATTGATGCCTTGAAATAACATTGTCAATTATCTCTCAATTAATTTATTGCTTAATATATTTTTGCATGTGTCACAATGCACAATGAAAAGCCACTTGAACCCTTTTCTATTTGACAATATTCATTTTCATTTTTCCAGTTTTAAAAAGCATTTGGGCAAATGGTGAGACTAATCAAAATCTCCAGCAGTCAATGCATATAAACTACTCTGCCAAATTCTCTAGGATTTTAAAGAAACCAATCAAGCAGGCCTCATAAACCTTACAATGTCATCCTTCTTCTATATACTGCCCTTGTCAAAAGTATTATTTTTTTTAAGTTGCTCACTGAGAGATTTCAGAGGGTATACATGTATGGTACAGTGGTGAAGCATTACTACATTTCTACTTAATCAGCAAGGGTCTCAACAAGTGTTTTCATAATGTTTTAGGCGAGGCATCATCTTTTTGGTTTGTTTTTTTTAGTATTTATATACCACTTATAGCCTAAGTGGTTTACATTCAGGTATTTAAGCATTTTTCCCTATCTGTCCCGGCGGGCAGAAGGGATTGAGTGACTTGCCCAGGGTCACATGGAGCAGCATGGGATTTGAATCCACAACCTCAGGGTGCTGAGGCTGTAACGCTAACCACTCTGCCACACACACCTGCATTCCCACACTTTCCATTGAGTTCTTTTAAAACTGATATTTCTCTTGTTATTGTATGTAATAAATATTTGTCATTTTTCATAATATGTTTAAGTGGTTCCTATGTCTGGTCTGGTTATCTTTTCTGCAATATATTGTTTAAGTCTAATATATTATTTTCTTATTTAATGTAGGCAGGTGGTTTTGGTTTTAACCAATGAATTGTGATAACTTTTTCTTAACTGTCACATAAAATAATCTATATAAGGTTTTCGATCTCTCTTTAGAAGGTATTATATATTTCCAGTAATTTTTATAAAGGGTGTTTTGATGCAGAAGTTATAGCCACATTTCTCTTCTTCTTTATTCTGTCTTTGCTTTAATGTTTTTTTTTTGTTTTTAAACTTTAGTAGATCCATCTTTGCTCTCCTGTACATCTTTGAAATTTGAAGCATTTTGTTAGCACATTTCCATAAAGGAATTTTGTTTTTGCATTTAGTTATAGTGGAAATCACAGGGATTACATATTATTAGCAGAACTGCAGTGATATGTTGAATCGAAAAACAAAAGAAAAAAACTGCAGGAACGGTGTACAAGACACGCAGAGTGGCATAATCAAAAGGGACGTCTAAGTCCGTTTACGTCCATATCGCAAGACGTCCAAAGTTAAAAAGAGCCTAAGACACATTTTTGAAAGATACATCCAACTTTTTTTTACTTTTGATAATCATCTAATTATACGTCCTGCCAATCTGACCGTCCAAGCCACTAAATTATCTATCTTTATACCACATTTTTGTCCAACATTCTGTCCAAGTCCAAAATGCCTAGAACAAGTCCTGTTGGATGTGGGAGAGGTCTGCAAAGTGATAGAATACGCACCCAGACATGGCACCTAAATAGTGGGGTACCTTATAGGGCACCGCTGTGAACTTCACAAAAAGGGTACCATGGCTTCTCCCACTAAAGCTCCCTTATAGGTGACGGTGAGCCCCCCAAACCACCTCCAGAATCCCCTAGACCCACTTATCTACCACCCCAATAGCCCGTATGGCTGCAGGAGCCACTTATATGCCAGTACAAAAGGGTTTTGGGGGTGTATAGGGCAGTGCACATGTTTCAGTATCAATGCAGTGATTACAGGGGCTTATGGGCATGGGTCCTCCTCTTCATGGGTCCCTTACCCACCCCCAAGATGACTTAAGCTGCCTCTGGGCTGGACGACTAGGCTTTCCTATGCCAGGCGGTCAGGTGATGATGCTCTGGAGGCTGAAATTTAAAGTTGTGAATAAAATTTTTATGGGGGTTGGGGGGGGTTGGTAATCACTGGGGTAGTGTATGGGGGTCTGTGTTATGTGTTTGCAGTGCTTATCTGGTGAGCTTAGGTGGTTTTTTGTGACTTAGACCATGTTTTACATGGTCTAAGTCACAACGTCCAAGCTCCGTCTAGGCTTTGTTTTTTAAACTTTCGGTTATGCATGCTGAACAACTAAGTCTAAGCCGGCCCACGTCCCGCCCAACCCCTGTTCTCGACACGCCTCCCGAAATGCCCCGTTTAGCTTTGGACGTTGAGTGGCACTAGGAAGGCCTAGGTCATTTTTAAATATGTCCAAAACCCGGTTTTATTATCGGCGCTTGGACGTTTTTGAGAAATGTTCATCCAAGTGCCGACTTAGGCCGGTTTTTGAACGTTTTTCTCTTTCGATTATGAGCCCCCAAGTCTTTAATAAGCAAACATATATATAATCAAGGACATAATCGTGAAACAGTTTGTATCCACAAGGGTTGGTGAACCTGGACCTGACACGGTTCGTGTTTCGAAGAAGCATTCCTTCCTCAGGGGTCTGAAAATATACCATATACAGGAAAACCTTATGAATAACAACTGGAAGTAATGGTATGGTGAACTGCTGAGAAAATTGTGTGAGCTCCTACATGATAAAAGGACCCCTTAGTGTTGAGGGTGAAAGCCTCATTTTAAAATGTTTTATCAAAGGTTACATCAAAGGTTTTATATGAAATGCAGCTGTTACATGCAGAAAATAAGTAAAATGTGGAGCGCCTAAGAGGTGATCCAAGTCAGATGAATCTCTGAGGAAAGAATCAGAGGCTGACCCCTTGCCTTTCATAAAATAAAAGTAGCATTAGAGCAATTGGCAAATAAAATAAATTTATAAAACTTACCCCTCCCCCCTTTTATCAAGCTGCACTAGCGCGGGCCCACAAGGTAAGTGCTCTGATGCTCATAGGAATTCTATGCGCATCAGTACATTTACCGTGCCAGCTTGCGCTAAAAACCTCTAGTGCAGCTTGATAAAAGAGGGACCTTAGTTAGTAAAACATTGTGTCGCATGATGGGGTTTGTATCTTTAGCATTCAAAGTTATTTAATATGACCATCGATAAAGTTAAAGGGAAATATTTTTTAAACCAATAAGAGGAAATATTTTTTCACTCAGAGAATAGTTAAACTCTGGAACGCATTGCCAGAGATTGTGGTGAGAGTGGATAGCGTAGCTGGTTTTAAGAAAGGTTTGGACAATTTTCTGGAGGAAAAGTCCATTGTCTCTTATTGAGAAAGACATGGGGGAAGCCACTGCTTGCCCTGGATTGGTAGCAAGGAATGTTGCTACTCCTTAGGTTTTGGCCAGGTACTAGGGACCTGGATTGGCCACCGTGAGAATGGGCTACTGGGCTTGATGGACCTTTGGTATGACCTAGTAAGGCTATTCTTATGTTCTTATTCAGATGTAGCATACTCTTCTTTAGCAATCTAGTTTCCTAAGACATCTAATTCAATACGGTTTCCTACCATAATTACCCAGTACTGTTAAAAAAAAAAAATAAACCCTCAAGATTTCAAAAGACACATGAATAAATATTGTAGGTTCTGTATAAATTGTATCTACAGATAAACACAAATATTGTCAGTTGCTGAAATCTAGCAGACAACTTAGAGCATGCTCATGTAAAAACTTGTGACTCAACTCATCAACTTGAGCGTCCAATGCAGTTGATACCATGTACTTAACTTGACATTATTTATATCAAAGAGACTGCATCTGTGTTTTTGGTTTTAAGGGTCCTCATTCTCTCTTACTACCCTACCCCTCTACCTCTTAAGCCCTTTATAATTCTCACCTAAGTATCAAGGACTTTGTCCTCCATGTCTGTCATAATTAAATTGTAACCTCTTTCAAGCAGGGACTGTCTCTTGCGTGTTTAATGAACAGTGCTGCTTGTGTCTGGTAGAACTTTAGAAATAATAAATAGTAGTAGTAGTAAGGGACCGGTTACTGACCAACAGCATATTCCTTTTCTAGACTGGTGTTTAGGTTCAGAGAGGCAATCATATGACAGTACATGGCTTCCAAATCTTATAACAGCGGAAGCTGGAAAGGCCCGCTTTCTTAATGTTAACCTCATTCTGCCCATCAAACCCTTAAACACATCCCCAAAGAAGACACGTAAACTTGCGTGGAGAAAACCTGGCCGCAGCCCTGTTTATTGTAAATTAACATATTTAAATAACATTTAAATATAAATAACATTACAAAACAACTTTAAATAACCGTTTATCTATTAACCTTCACAATGGTATCACCATTGCGACCCAGATCCCGAGCTACTGACACAGATGTAAATGGCCCCCGACCCTGCCATCTAAGCAAGGGTCCGAGGGGTGGCATGTCCCCACATGCCCCATTGTCCAAGGTCATCAGACCAACCAGGCACGGCTCCCAACCGGCCCACCGCTCATCTCCATGATGAGACCAGCCGCCAGTAGCTCGGGATACCGCCAACCAAAGCAAACTCTCACCCCAGGTACTAACGGGCGGGAGGGCGGGAAAGTTGTCTCGGAGGTCCGGAAACCGTTAAGGTCCTCCGAGACCCTCCTTAAACAACCCTCCACCCCCCGCCCCCACCAACGGCCGCGACACTAACCAATGAAATTTATCCCACTTCGGGAAGGCCTCTCCCATATCATCTCTTCCTTACCTAACCCCCCCCCCTTTTTTTTTAAAGCCTACCCGACGGACGGCCCCGCGGGCCTCCCAGCTCCGCGTTAGAGCCGTCCGTCGAGACTGGCTCTCGGACTTTTTATTATGTCATATTAATGCATTAGTGAGAAAGATGGCACAGCAATATGGAGTAGAATCACAAAAATGAGAAAAGCATGTAACACACTGCAATTATAGAATGGGTCTCAGATGTTAACATGTTTGAACTAATTTGGCATCAATGATTTTCTTGATAATCTTGCTGTTAATTTTGAGCTGGAGGGAAAGTGGTTTAAAACTTTGATACATGAAGGTGATTGTTTTATTCTTTCTCTTACTCCCATCCAGTACCTACATGAATTTGGTTCAATATTCAGGAGTAGTGGAAAGTATTTTTTAAAATAAAAGCACATGACTAAAAATTATATATATATTAATCATTGCTCATGGATATCCTTCAGGGTGGAATATACACAGACAATGTTCACTGCTGGTAGCTCTATGTATTGTGATGATGTTATGCTGCTATAACTATGCAGTTTAAGCTGTTTTTTTTTACATATTTATCAATGATCTAGAGATGGGAATAAATAGTGAGATAATTAAATTTGCTGATGGTACAAAGTTGTTAAATCATAAGGACATAACATAAGAATAGCCTTATTGGGTCAGACCAATGGTCCATCAAGCCCAGTAGCCCGTTCTCACGGTGGCCAATCCAGGTCACTAGTATCTGGCCAAAACCCAAGGAGTAGCAATATTCCATGCTACCGATCCAGAGCAAGCAATGGCTTCCCCCATGTTTATCTCAATAACAGACTATGGACTTTTCTTCCAGAAACTTGTCCAAACCTTTCTTAAAACTAGCTACGCTATCTGCTCATACCACATCCTCTGGCAATACATTCCAGAGATTAACTATTCTCTGAGTGAAAAAAAAAAAAAATCCTCCTATTGGTTTTAAAAGTATTTCCCTATAACTACATCGAGTATTCCCTAGTCTTTGTAATTTTTGACGGAGTGAATAATCGATTCACTTGTACCCCTTCTATTCCACTCAGGATTTTCTAGACTTCAATCATATCCCCCTCAGCCGTCTCTTTTCCAAGATGAAGAACCCTAAAGGGCTCAAAATTAAAAAAAAAAGTCTAAAAAGTGGCCTAAATAGGTACTTGGACGATCAAAAAGCCTGATCGTCCATGTACCCATAATCAAAGCTGGTTTTAGATGTATTTAAAACCAGCTTAGGCCTTTCCTCTGCCTCTAAATGCACAGAGAGAAAAGAGGCATTTTTAGAGGAGGGCAAAGGGCAGGCGGTGGGTGGGAGTTGGGCCGACCTAGACCTAGGCGTGCAGCAGGTATAACCAAAACTTTAGGCAAGTTGCCTAGTCAGCACTTATACGTTTTGACTTAGACCAAGTCAAAACAGGTATAAGTGCCGAAAAGGGGCTACTAAGCTGATCGTGGCTGCTGCGATCAGCTCAGCGGGCCCAGCAAACTGCCTATCCCCTACAGCAATGATCACGGCAGGAGAGATGGCTCATCTCCCCTGCCGCGATCCACCCTTCCCCCAACCCCCCCCCGACAACGATCAGGGCAGGAGGGAGCCCAAGCCCTCCTGCCCCGTGGCAGCCCTGAACCCCTGATGAAGATCGGGGCAAAAGGGAGCCCAAGCCCTCTTGCCCCGCGGCACCCCCAAACTCCCCGACAGGATCAGGGCAGGAGGGAGCCCAAGCCCTCCTGCCCTTGACGCAAGGGCCCCACCGAACCTCGATCGCCCCCGCCAACCCACGACCCCTGCCGACCCCACGAACCCCCACCCCCCTCCCCATACCTTCAATAACTTTGGTCGGACAGACGGGTGCCAAGCCCGTCCATCCGACAGGCCAGCCATCCTTTGAATGGCTGGCCTTAGGACCCGATTGGCCCAGGTGGCTCAAATCCCGCCCACAGGTGGGGCCTGAGATGCCTGGGCCAACCAGAATAGGCCCAGTAGGCTTAAACCCCTCCTTTGGGCCTGAGGTACATGGAGGGCCTAAGCCTACTGGGCCTATTCTGGTTGGCCCAGGCATCTCAGGCTCCACCTGTGAGTGGGATTTGAGCTGCCTGGGCCAATCAGGTCCTAAGGCCAACCATTCAACGGATGGCTGGCCTATTGGACGGACGGGCTTGGCACCCGTCCGTCTGACCAACGTTATTGAAGGTACATGGAGGAGGAGTGGGGGGCGGGGGTTTGCGGGGGCGATCAGGTTCGGGGGCCCTTGCATCGAGGGCAGGAGGGCTTGGGCTCCCTCCTGCCCAATCCTGTTGGGGAGTTCAGGGGTGCCCGGGACAGGAGGGCTTGGGCTCCCTCTTGCCCCGATAGTGTCGGGGACCTCGGGGCAAGAGGGCTTGGGTTCTTCATCGGGGGTTCGGGGCTGCTGCGGGGCAGGAGGGCTTGGGCTCCCTCTTGCCCTGATGTCATCGGGGGGGGGGGGGAGGAGGTTGGGGATCACGGGGCAAGAGGGCTTGGGCTACCTCTTGCCCCAATGTCGTCAGGGGGGTGGATTCTGTAACCAGTGTTGTTTTTGACAGACACCGGTTACAGAATCCAGCTTTTAGGCGAAGGACTGGCTCCTCCTTCGCCTAAAAGCCCTTGTTTTGGACGTTTGGGGCTTAGGCTTTTTTTAGGTTGATTATAGGGTATAAGTTTAGACATAGTGGTGGTCTGAGCATTTAAACAGCTGAACGTAGAAGTAGGCCATTATCAAAAAAACCTCCTTTGGACCTTTTTTTTGATAATAGACATTTTCCCTGCTTCTACTTTCAACGTTTAAGGCCTTAGGCCAAAGGGAACTTAGATGTTTGTTTTTTTATTATGCCCCTCCACCTGTTTTAATCTTTCCTCATACGAGAGGAGTTCCATCCCCTTTACCATCTTGGTCACTCTTCTTTGAACCTTTTCTATCACCACTATATCTTTCTTGAGATAAGGAGACCAGAATTGCACGCAATACTCCAGATGAGGTCGCACCATGGAGCGATACAGGGGCATTGTAACATTCTTAGTCTTGTTAACCATCCCTTTTTAAATAATTTCTAGCATCCTGTTTGCTTTTTTATCCGCTGCCACACATTGGGTGGAAGGTTTCATCATATTGTCTACGATGATACCCAGATCCTTTTCTTGGGTGCTAATCCTCAAGGTGGACCCTAGTATAATAATAATAATAATAATAATAATTTTATTTCTTGTATACCGCTATACCGTGAGGTTCAAAGCGGTTTACAGTATAGATACCATAAATATGAAATAAAAATTGAAATAAATGAAAAAAGGTACTTAGAAATTCCCTAACTGTCCCGAAGGCTCACAATCTAGCTAAAGTACCTAAGAAAAATAATTATTAGATAAAGCAGATAGAATAGATAAAGACATAGATACAATATATCAGAGATTGTTTCTGGTTATGTTACATAGGAAATTATTTCTGATTACAGTAACTGTGATTCAGGTTATTCTTCCCTATGTGCATCACTTTGCATTTGTGTACATTAAATTTCACCTGCCATTTGGATGCCCAGTCTTCCAATTTCCTAAGGTCCGCCTGCAATTTTTCACAATCCGCATGCTTTTTAACAACTTTGAACAGTTTATTGTCATCTGCAAATTTAATCATTTCATTCATCGTTCCAATTTCCAGATCATTAATAAATAAGTTAAATAGCACTGGTCTCTGTATAGACCCCTGCGGCACTCCACTATTTACTCTCCTCCATTGAGAAAAATGACCATTTAACCCTACCCTCTGTTTTCTATCCGATAACCAATTATTAATCCACAACTGAACTTTGCTACTTATCCCATGACACTTTAATTTTCCCAGGAGCCTCTCGTGAGGAATTTTATCAAAAGCTTTCTGAAAATCTAGAGACACTAGATATAAGAGTGTTGTGAAAACTTCCAAGAGGACCTTATGAAACTGAGAGACTGGGCATCAGAATGGTAGATGATGTTTAATGCGAGCAAGTGCAAAGTTATGCATGTGGGAAAGAGGAACCCATACTATAGCTATGCTGGGTTCTATGTTAGGGGTCACTGCCCAGGAAAAGGATCTAGGTGTCGTTGAGGATACGTTGAAACCTTCAGCTCAATGTGCAGTGGCAGCTAAGAAAGTAAATAGAATGTTAGAAATTATCAGGAAAGGAATGGAAAACAGAGTTGAAAATGTTATAATGCCTTTGTAATGCTCTAAGGTATGATCGCACCTCAAATACCATGTGCAATTCTGGTTGCTATATCTAAAAAAAGCTTCAAAACCTTAACTGGCTTGTCCCTGATATATCTGTCTCATCACTTTGCGTTCCCAGGCACTAATCGAGCGGGCAATGCCTATCTGTTTGCTTACCCATCCCCAAAGAGATGCACCTACAAAAGATTCCTTAATAGAACTCTCTCATTCCAAGCTGGCAGATGGACAGATTGCCTGACCACACTCATCTCATCTGCCCCATCTTACTTATCCTTCAGGATATCTCTCAAATCTTACCTCTATGATAAATTTCTCGAACCCCTCCCCCCGAATAACCAAACTCAACCAGAATAACCAGAAAGTAACTATCTTTGCATAGTAATCCATTTCAACCGCATTATACAGTCTCTTGCATCGTATCCTGTTCTATAGTCTCTCGCACTGTATTTTCACTGTATAAATATCTCCGCTGTATATGTACAGGCTCTTGCATTGTAAATCTGCTTTGTATCTTCGCTATATAAGCACCCATGCTGAATTTGTACAATCCTCTGCTTTGTAAACTGCTCTCAACTGCATAGTACATTCACTCGCATTGTATCTTCGCTGTGTATGTACAGTCTCTTGCATTGTAAACCGCTCTGAACTGTTTGTGGTATTGTGGTATACAAAAATAAAGTTATTATTATTATTATTATTATTATTATTAGAAAAGGTACAGAGAAGGGCAAAAAAAAGTTATAAAAGGGATAGGACGACTTCCCTATGAAGAAAGGCTAAAGCAGCTAGGGCTCTTTAGCTTGGAGAAGAGATGGCTCAGCGGTGATATGATAGAGGTCTATAAAATACTGAGTGGTGCAGAAAGGGCAGATGTAAACTACTTGTTTACTCTTTCCAAAAATACTAGAACTAGGGGCATGCAATGAAGCTACTAAGTAGTTAATTTAAAACAAACTAGAGAAAATATTTCTTTATACAATGTGTAATTATACACTGGAATTTGTTGCCAGAGAATGTGCTGAAATCAGTTAGCTTAGCAGGGCTTAAAAAAAGGTTTGGCTAATTTCCTAAAAGAGAAATCCATAGGTAATTATTGAGATGGCTTGGGGGAATCCACTGCTTATTCCTAGGATAAGCAGCATAAAATCTGTTGTACTATTTGAGATCTAGCTAGGTACTTGGGATCTGGGTTGGCCACTGTTAGAAACAGGATACTGGGCTTGATGGACCTTCGGTCTGTCCCAATATGGCAATTCTTATGTACTTAAGCCAGGACAACACATTTTTTTCTGTCCTAACTTAAACTGCTTAACTATTGCATATAGATATTAGTAGAATATCATCACTAGCCATATAACTGGGCAAGATGCTCTCTCTTTGTCTTCACTGTGCCCCTGAACTTTATGGACATTGCTGAAGCAGTCAGAGGGAATTTTCAGTGGTGCTATCCATATAGTACTGCTGAAAAATTTGTAGATGTGGGTATAAATGTTTAGCAGCTTCTGCTTAATGTGAAGTCCCTTTGAAAATTTGACCCATTTTTTTTTTTTTTTTTAGATTCTTTCATACATATAGGAGCAATTCTATAATGGAGATCTTAGAATTATTCTTCCAAAGGGCATGTGGAAGGATCATTTTCTTTTAGAAAATAGTAGCATAACAGGGTAAATACATTTAGGTGTGAGAACTTACACCAGCCATAGAATGTGGCAGGTACCTCTGTAACTTTCACAGTGAGAATTTGCAAAGGAGTGTATACAGAGATGGAGCATGGGTGGAAACCAAAAAAACTCTGTGGAGTGATGATGTTCCCAAATGGACTTTATTTGAAAGTGTCAAAGTTCCAAAGGTACACTAAAATCATCCACATAAAATAATTCTATCCACATAAGAGTAAATCATCCACATAAGAGCCTTAAAGGACCTAGTCCGCTAGGGATACAGGACCCAACACGGTCCGCGTTTCGACAAAAAGTCTTCTTCAGGGGTCCCTGGGGGGTCCTATAAAGGTGAGTACGTGGGAAACAATTGTGTGGTGAACCGGAAGTGAGATATCCTGTGTACACACCTCTTTGCAAACACACACTATGGCCCAAATTCTCTAAACAGCACTGTAAGTTAGGTGGCAGTATGTGCCCTACTGCCACCTAACTTGTTTTAATTGGTTCAATCAGCACAGTAATTCACTGCACCAATCAAAAAAACAATTAAAATGCTGTAAAAAAAAAAATGGAGGTACACCTAGGTATCTCCAAAAATGGCACCATTGTCTCAACTAAGAAGGTGCCTTGTGGCACCTACAACATCTTTATTATTATTATTTATTCAATTTTCTATACCATTATCCCAGGGGAGCTCAGAACGGTTTACATGAATTTATTCAGGTACTCAAGCACTTTTCCTTGTACCTGGGGTAATAGGGGAATTATCTTAATTGTTTTAATTGGTTCAATCAGCGCAGTAATTGACTGCACCGATTAAAAACCAATTATAACACCATTAAAAAATTGCCTCCAATAACAGCGCCATTGTTCTGAGTAAGAAGGTGCCTTGAAGTGCCTGTGGCCACTGTAGGCAAGGTTAAAACGATTCATGCAAATACGATTCTCGTAAAATATAAGTGCTGAAAATGTAGGCCTTTAAAACCCTGACCTGGATTTTCTGTGCCTGCCTTTCACATAGCCGTGATTCTCCAAACGTTGCTGTTGCGTGATTGACACATGGTTGGCACCACTTTTGTAAGTGGCTGCTGATGTAGGTGCCATTTAAAGAATCTAGCCCTAAGGGACCTTTTTACTAAACTGTGTTAAGAACTCAGTGCTCAGTTTACTCCATATTAACTGCTAGCACAGAGTCACATGAAAGGGTTTGGCAGCATATTTGCAGCTAGTGTATGGTAAATCGAGCATTAAGTGCTTTTTGTGTTGGGGTGTGCCATGGGCTGGGAGCAGGCATGTAAAGAGTTTGATAGTTAATATGCTGTACTTGCTCTGTGCTAATTGCCTAACATACAGTTAACACAGGATCACTTACCACCTCCAAGTTAACCAGGAGCAGGTACCATGCATTCATCTGAATGTTAACACAAGAACTGTAATAAATATATACATTGATATATCCTAAAAAGGAGAGAATATAAAAGAAAGGAAATGGAGTATAAAAAGAAATTAGACAAAAATAAAAAAAATCCCTGTACTTCTACATAGACTTGCATATAGAATATGTAAACTGCTTTGATTATACCTATAGAAAGGCAGTATATCAAATCCATGATCCTTTACCTTTATCTTTAAAAAGTAGTGGAAACACCCTCAGTAGGTGCCACTTTACATTTGCAGGTTCTGCGTGGAAAAGTCAAACGTTAAGCTGTGGTTACTGCAAATTATAGAATGACACGGGGACAAATGTGTCCCTATCCCTGCTGGAACTCAATCTCCCCGTCCCGTCCCCACAAGTCTTGTCGCTGTCCCTGCCTCATTCCTGTAAGCTCTGCCTTAATCGCACAGTTTCAAACACTTATGATTTTAAAGTGTTTGAGGCTTGTACAGATGAGGACAGAGCTCGCAGGGATGGGGCAGGGGCAGGAAAAGAAAAGTCGAGTTCCCGCGGGAACGGGGGAAAAATGTGTCTCCGTGCCATTCTCTACTGCAAATTATACTATGATTGAGTAAAAGGCCCCTGTGTAGTTAATCAGGTATTAGCAGAATTACATTTAGGAAACATACTGGCATAGCAGTCAAAGGTAGAGGTACAATCCAACAGACAAAGTGTCAAGCTGCATAATAACCTCAAAAAACAGAAGTATGGTAATACTTTATTTAATGTAATAGGGGATGGGATTAGATATAGGCCTGGATTCTCTAAACAGCGCTGGGGTTTTAGGTGCCAGTAGACTCCCAAGCTAAGTGAAAAATGTCATTTAAATGTTGTTTTAAACTGATTTTCAAAATCAATGACAGAATCGCTCCTCCATAACCGCTTTATAGTGCCTAACGCCACTGTAGTCATGGCTAGGGTTACCAGATGTTCGGATTTACCAGGACATGTCCTTTTTTTTAGAGGATATATCCGGGCATTCGGACGGCTTTTCAAAACCCCGGCACTTTGGCTGGGTTCTGAAAAGCTTCCAGATCGGGACGTCATTGGGAGAGCATTTGCGCATTCGTGGATGCAACATGGTGATGTCACACGCATGCACACATGCATGTGACATCATCATGTAACACCTGTGCATGTGCAGATGCCCTCCTGACGCGGCTTTGAGCGCTTGGGGGGAATGGGGCTGGGGGGGTGAGGCTGGGGTGGAATGGAGCATGACAGGGGCGGAACAGGACGGGGCTGTGAGGAACTGGGCGGGCCTTTGGGCAGGGCCATGGGTCTGGATTTTATAAACATGGCCAATGCCGGAAGGGGCGTAAGGAGCTGTAAAGTGCCTAGAGAGGCACAACTCACGTCAAAGTAAGGGCGCCGGAAATGTAGACCTGGAAAACCCTGCCCTACATTTCTGGCTCCTATCTTTGCCGGAGGTGCCTTCATGTGATTGACACGTGACCAGAGGCCATTTTTAAGGCAACCGCTGACAACGGCACCAGTTAGAGAATCCAGACCTTACTGCTTTTCTATTGTTAAAAGCAGTTTACATATTATATATAGCACTTATTTTATACCTGGGGCAATGGAGGGTTACGTGATTTGCCCAGAATCACATGGAGCTGTAGTGGAAGTTGAGCACAGTTCCACTGATTCTCAGGCCCCTGCACTAACCATTAAGCTACTATAGTCACTGGAAATGAATATAGCTTTTTTCACATCCAGTGACTACATACTGTAACTTAAAAGACCACAACCATAATGCTGTTTCCTGTGGTTTTTATCCTATTTCATGTATTGACAGCATAGTAGCCTATACAGCATATGTATTTATGCTGGTATTCTAAATATTTGTTAGAGCCTAAGTTATAGAATTGTACTATAGCCTACTAGCCACGCAAGCAGTGAAACTAGATCACCACCTCTCCAACATACTGATAACGACTGACTTCAAAACATTCCGAAAGGAAATTAAAACCCTGCTATTCAGAAAATTTATCAAGACAAACTAATACATCACCGTAACTATTCCCAGTCTTCTAAATTTCTCAGCTAAGATGCAATCATGTATTTAGTACCCTATCCTGCAATTCTCCTGGAAATGTCCAGTTCTCCTCTTTTGTAATCCACAAAGAACTGCAAGGTATTGGTGGAATAGAAGTCAGTAATGTAATGTAATGTAATTATTCCCATAGGGGTACATAAGAACATACGAATTGCCGCTGCTGGGTTAGACCAGTGGTCCATCGTGCCCAGCAGTCCGCTCAAGTGGCAGCCCTTAGATCAATGTCCAGTGCCCTAACTGAGACTAGCCTTACCTGCGTACGTTCTGGTTCAGCAGGAACTTCTCTAACTTTGTCTTGAATCCCTGGAGGGTGTTTTCTCCTATAACAGCCTCTGGAAGAGCATTCCAGTTTTCTACCACTCTCTGGGTGAAGAAGAACTTCCTTACATTTGTATGAAATTTATCCCCTTTTAACTTTAGAGAGAGTGCCCTCTCGTTCTCTCTGCCTTGGAGAGTGTGAACAACCTGTCTTTATCTACTAAGTCTATTCCCTTCATTATCTTGAATTTTTTGATCATGTCCCCTCTCAGTCTCCTCTTTTCAAGGGAGAAGAGGCCCAGTTTCTCTAATATCTCATTGTACGGCAACTCCTCCAGTCCCTTAACAATTTTAGTCGCTCTTCTGTAAAACCTTTCGAGTAGTATTGTGTCATTTTTCATGTATGGAGACCAGTACTGGACGCAGTATTCCAGGTGAGGATGCACTATGGCCCGGTACAGCGGCATGATAACCTTCTCTGATCTGTTCGTGATCCCCTTCTTAATCATTCCTAGCATTCTGTTTGCCCTTTTCGCTGCCACCGCACATTACGCGGACGGCTTCACTGACTTGTTGACTAGTACTCCAAGCCTCTTTTCTAGGGGGTCTCTCCAAGTACTGCACCTGTATTCGTGTATAAGATTTTTGTTACTGACATGCATCACCTTACATTTATCCACGTTAAACCTCATTTGCCATGTCATGGCCCCTTTGTCGAGCGTGTTTATGTCACGTTACAGGTCTTCGCAATCCTCCTGCATCTTCACTACTCTGAATAACTTCGTATTGTCTGCAAATTTAATCACCTCACTCGTTGTACCAATTTCCAGGTCGTTTATAAATATGTTGAAGAGCACGGGTCCAAGCACCGAACTATGCAACACTCTACTCGTGATGCTTTTCTAGTCTGAGAATTGTCCATTTACCCCCACTCTCTGTTTCCTATTTGTCAGCCAGTTTTTAATCCACGTGAGTATTTCACCTTCGATTCCATGGCTTGCAATTTTTTGAAGTAGTCGTTCATGCGGAACCTTGTCGAACACCTTTTGAAAATCCAGAAATACAATGTTGACCGGGTCACCTTTTTCTATCTGCCTGTTTACTTTCTCAAAGAAGTGCAGTAAGTTCGTCAAGCAAGATCTTCCTTTGCTGAAGCCGTGCTGGTTGGTCCTCATCTGATTGTGTCCATCAAGGTGATCAACGATGTGGTCCTTTATCAGCGTCTCTACCATCTTTCCCAGTACTGAGGTCAAACTCACCAGTCTGTAGTTTCCTGGATCTCCTCTCGAACCTTTCTTGAAGATCGGCATAACATTCTTCACTTTCCAGTCTTCCGGAATCCTTCCCAATTTGATTGACAGATTGTCTATTAGTTGAAGCAGTTTAGCTATAGCCCTTTGTTACCCTCAGATGGATGCCATCCAGTCCCAGGGATTTATCATTTTTAAGCCTATCAATCAGCCTGCATACCTCTTCTAGACTGACCGTCAACCCTGTCAGTTTCCCATCTTTGTTTCCTGTGTATAGCCTGTCGGCTTCCGGTATGTTGTGTATATCCTCTTCTGTAAATACAGACGCAAAAAATGTGTTCAGTTTGTCGGCGATGGCTTTGTCTTCCTTTACCACTCCCTTTATTCCATGGTCATCCAACAGCCCCACCGCTTCCTTCGCGGGGCTTTTCCCCTTAATATATTGAAATAACTGGCTTTAAGTTTTTTGCCTCCTTGGTTATTTTTTTCTCGTAGTCTCTTTTGGCTCCTCTTACTGCATTATGGCACCTGCTTTGATGTTGTTTGTGCTTTTTCCAGTTTTCATCCATTTTTGACCTTTTCCATTTCTTAAACAAAGTCTTCTTGTCTTTGATCGCTTCCTTCACCGCTACAGTGAGCCACGCCGGTTCCTTGTTCTTTTTCCTCTTGGAACCCTTGTTGATACGTGGTATATTTAGATTTTGTGCCTCGATGACTGTGTCCTTAAAAAAGGACCATGCTTGCTCTAGCATTTTTACAGTGCTTATTCTCTTCTTAATCTTCTTCCCCACTATGAGTCATATCCCTTCATAATTACATTTTCGGAAGTTCAGTGCCATGGCCGTCATTCTGGATCGTGTCCAGGTTGAAGCGGATCATATTGTGATCACTGCTTCTCAGCGTCCCTTCTACTTCTACACCTTGCGCCGGTCCTTGTAGTCCATAAGAACATAAGAATTGCCGCTTCTGGGTCAGACCAGTGGTCCATCATGCCCAGCAGTCCGCTCACGCGG
Organism: Geotrypetes seraphini; assembly: GCF_902459505.1. Taxonomy (NCBI): domain Eukaryota; kingdom Metazoa; phylum Chordata; class Amphibia; order Gymnophiona; family Dermophiidae; genus Geotrypetes; species Geotrypetes seraphini. Next base: position 149,479,604 of record NC_047089.1, read on the forward strand.
TGGCCCTTAGGTCAAAGATCAGTGCCCTAACTGAGACCAGCCCTACCTGCCTACATTCCTGTTCAGCAGGAACTTGTCTAACTTTGTCTTGAATCACTGGAGGATGTTTTCCTCTATAACAGCCTCCGGTAGAACGTTCCAGTTTTCTAACACTCTGGGTGAAGAAGAACTTCTTTACGTTTGTACGGAATCTATCCCCTTTTAACTTTAGAGAGTGCCCGCTCGTTCTCTCTACTCTTTATCTACTAAGTCTATTCCCTTCATGTTTCGATCATGTCCCCTCTCAGTCTCCTCTTTTCAAGGGAGAAGAGGCCCAGTTTCTCTAATCTCTCATGGTACAGCAACTCCTCCAGCCCCTTAACCATTTTAGTCGCTCTTCTCTGGACTGACAACAGGCAATGGCCCTAAACAAGTCCCAGCACTGAGTGTATGTAGCACATTTAAAACAAATTGGAGGACATGATTTTTCACTCTATGCCATTTAGAATTAAGTCCAGAATTGCATTTCCTGTCGTATTTTCCTTGACAAGTTGTTTCAGGAAGCAATCGCCTACAGCATCCAGGAACTTGGTCTCCGTACCATAGCCGGAGGTGCCTAGGTTTCAGTCTATCCCCAGATAATTGAAGTAATCCACTATAACTGTGTTGCCTCCCTTGCAGTAGGCAATTTTATAAATTTGTTTCTATGCTTCTATAAGGACAGTGTGACAGTGTTCACATACAGTATATGCACAAAGATTATCAAATACACTAATTTACACATGTACTTACCAAACCTAGGTGCAGGTATTTACACGTGCTCTCAGACAGGTAACACTATTTTCACTTATAATGTAGGCGTTATTTCTGCATTTAAGACTAGTATTTAATAAAGACACATAGGTACAGTGGTATAGTAAGGGGGGGGGGGGGCGTACCGCCCCAGACGTTGTCTTGGTGAGGGTGCCAATTCCACTTATTAATATTGGCTGTCTTATGAGTATATATGTATACTTGGGCAACTCACTCATAATACATCAGTCTTTCTGTTCACCCAAATGTGCACAAAATATGCTAACTTTATATGCTTATATTATTTCTGTGTAATCTTGTATACATAGGATGCACAAATTAACCTGTGAAACTCCAGTTGAATGAGCACGAATCGAGGATTTCTACTGGAGCTCTCCAGGCTCCTTTAGTACAACATTGGTTACAAATTAAACATCAAATAGATGATGAGTTGTAGATCAGATAAAAAGGGAAGGAGGGTAGTAATTCAGAAAGTTTATTAAATTGGAATGAACAAAGATATATTTATATGTTAAATACTATGGAGCCGAGGAGGTTAAACAGCAAGCTTGAGTGGACATCCCTTTCTGAGTCCAGGCTAGTGATTGGTCATCTCTTTGGAGTCAGCTGAGAGTCAGCCCTTTAAATGTACAGTGGTACCTTGGTTTATGAGTATAATTTGTTCTAGAAGCATGCTCGTAAACCAAAATACTCATATATCAAAGCGAGTTTCCCCATAGGAACTAAGGGAAACTCGCTTGATACGTTCCCACCCACCCCCACCCCCCGAGGCCAGCGGCGCTTCTCTACCCTCCACCCCCCGAGAACCGGCATTGTTCCCTCGAAGGACCCCCCCTGCGTGATCCGTCACCCTCCCATCCGTGACCCGGCACCCCGCCCCCCCCCCCCCCCGCCGTGATCTGAAATCCCCCAGACCCACCCGAACAGGCTTCTTACTTGCATCTGGCCACCAGCACCGGCACCGGCATGTCCTGTGCGTTGGTGTTGGTGCCGGTGCCCGAAGATCTGCCTCCTCTTCTTTGCTGGTCCTTGAGCATCTGCGCATGCTCAAGGCCTGCGAGTTCACGCTCTCTCCGAGATTCTCGAACAGAACGTGAACTCGCAGGCCTTGAGCATGCGCAGATGCTCAAGGCCCAGCAAAGAAGAGGAGGCCGATCTTCGGGCACCGGCACCAATGCACAGGACATGCTGGTGGTCAGATGCAAGTAAGAAGCCTGTTCAGGTGGGTCTGGGGGATTTCAGATCGTGGCGGGGGGGTGCCGGATCGTGGGGGGAGCGTTCCAGATCACGGGGGGCGCCGCTCGCAAATCGAGGCACGCTCGATTTCCGAGGCGCCGATTTTGCGAATGTTTTGCTCGTCTTGCAAAACACTCACAAACCGGTGCACTCGTAAATCGAGGTACCACTGTAATTGAGGAACACTGTTGCCATCTTAACTTGTGCGAGCTGGAAGACATGAAATGGCTCTGGTATGTACTTCATACCTAATAAAGAGTGGGATATTATTTATATGAGTAAAAGTTGTTTGAACACGAACAATTAATTATTGGGCTATTTTTTACAGGGAGGACCCTTGATTCATCAATGTCAGTGAAACATGTCGAGTTCAACCTCCCCAGACCGTGCAGTACAATGGTTTTAAGATAAATACAGCTGGTTCTTCTGAACCATAAAACTTTTGATAAATTGCTAAAAACACTGTTAATTTCAAGAAAAGTATAAATAACACAACGTGAACATTACTAAATAATTTCATGACAAGTGAGGAAATATCTACATAATCTACCCACTTTCATAAAATATTGGGCGGTGAGTGGTGGTGCCATGGTCATGGTAATTACATGCTGAAGATATAGTGAGTATATATTGTAAGCATATGTAAAGTGAGCAAATTTTGTGCGCACTTGGGTGATGTTTGGTGAGGGTGCCGGCACCTCTTCTCCTCTCCACCCCTCCCCTCACTCCTTGCTACACCTCCCCACTCCTCCCCCACCACACCTCTAGCTCTTCGCCAGCACTCCCCCTCTGACACCACTTCCGGGTCCTGCAACTAGGAAGTAACATCAGAGGGAGAGCCGATGCTGGAGCGGGCAGCAAGTTGGAGATGCTGCTTAATATGGGGAAGCTAAACAGGTATGGAGGAAGGGAAGGGGCATGCATGCATGCAGCAGGGGGGGCATGGAAGGAGCAGGGGGTGCCAATGCCCTTAGTGCCTCACACCCTTGCTATGCCAGTGCATAGGTGTTCATTTTTGAAGCATATGGACATCTTGAAAGGCCAAAATGGATGTCCATATGTTTGAAATGTCCAAGTCCTGATTTTGCAAAGTCCAACAGTGCAACATGACCAAATATTACTTAAACGAAAGAAAAGCCTCAGACAAATGGAGAGGTGTACCCACACTCTTCCACCAAAGCATCATAGGCAAAAAAACCTTCGCATAACTTTAAAGTTAGCAGGTGGGAGCAGCATGTGGGAGCAAAAAAAAAATAGCCGAGAATGATTAATAGTAAAAACCACTGAACACAAACTTTCGTGGCCGGTAACCACTGCTTCAGGGCCTTAGCGCCAAATCCAGGCTATCAGTATGCAGATCCTAACTGCTGATTTCTTGGCTTGTGTGGTGTTTTTGTTTTGGAGTGATATTTTTGAATTGTTGTATTATACTTCCCTCCATTCCTCCCTCTTTTTTGTGTTTAACCTGCAACCCATTCTGACCTCATTAGGGAGAACTGGATAGAAAACAAATTAACCCTCCCCACCCCCTTTTTTACAAAACTGCGCTGCTCTGATGGTCATAGAGTTTCTATGAGCATCAGAGCAGCAGAGAGCATTAGCGCACCAGCCAGTGCTGAAAAATACTCTTGCATGGTTTTGTAAAAAAAAAAAAAAAGGGGGGGGGGTTAATAAATAAATATTTGATAAATGTCTGCTTTTGCAAATTTTGTTCTTGTGTTTTTGTTTTGTGCATGTTAATGCTGTGAGAACCTGAAGATAATTATTTTAAAATTTTCTATACTGTATTCGACAACTTGCTAGTCAAAGTTTGATTTACAACGGAAATGTCATAAAAACACAATAAAATACCAAGACCTTAGAAATAGGACATCTTGTATGTTGCACCTTTCATTAGCATTCATAAAACACTCTTCTTGATTTATTATAATGCTTCTGACCAGTGTAAAAACATGCTAAATTTGACCATTTTGTCTTCCTGCTTGGATCTCTTCATGAATCAATGTTATTGGGGAATAAGCAAATTTTGGTCATTCTACTCAAGTATCCATGACATGATACAGTAACCTTTTTGCAGATTCATTTCTTTCTTTCAGACATGACTTATGCAATGATGATCTAAGTATCTCATTGATTAAATCTTGGCATAGAAGTACAGTACGAAGGAAGTGTTTATCTTGCACTTTCATAGAAATGAATCCATGCAGCTGCGCAATATGAGGTTCAGACGCAGGATTTTCTGGTCTAGCAACTAAGAACCTGCTGATAAACCATAACTTCTGCAATAGCCTTATTCTGACCCCTGAACCCTTTGAGTGGTAGCAGTGGAAGGTGGCTCCTATCCTCAGAAGAAGCTTATTGGATCAGCACTGAGTGTGTCTCCCATATATAAGGAGTCAGTCCAGCACACCCTTGGTAGGGTAATAATGTTGATGGAATTGTCCTGTGCCTGGCTTGTATCCAGCTCTGCTTTTTCACAGTTTAATGCCTGCTTTCTAACCTGCTGTCCAATTGGCTTTCTGTTCTTGGTTCCTGCTGATTAATATGTTTGCCATCTGTTTGTTGACTTGGTTCCTGTTCCTAGTCTGCTTTGCTATTCAACTTCATTCGAGAATTGTCTTTACCTCCGGGTCTTGCTTGTTTAGACAATCCAGCCCAGAGTTTAGACTCGCTACCGTGCTTTAACCCAGGCTTGAAAGATAGGGGGTAAAAAAACATCACAGCATGAATGTAATGATGGCACAACTTCAGGCTTTGCTGCTGTTATATTCATGCTGTGATGTTTTTTGAGGATTAAATTAAGCTGCATTCTGAGTGCTTCATTCAAATACTGGAGGCAAGCGTTCTTGCTGAAACCTGGTTATGTTGTGTCATTTCTACAATAAAGTTATCCTTGGTGATCAATTGGGTCTCTTTCCGTCATTTCCTTTGACCTCCTCTGTCTTAGCATTCCACTTCTGGTCTACCTACTACAGAAGTTCCTTTCTGTTCTCTTTATTTTTTTTCTTGACAGATAGGAACCCACTATACCTTGAAAGAACTTCACAATGTTCTGTTTTGTTCACATTATCATAGGACATTGTCCAACAGTATTAAGTAAATTTTCTGTAGGACACCTAAAAGCAAAACTCAACTGTTAAGACCTGAAAACCACACCAATATTCTTATCTACTGTATCTACTGCATCTGAATATTAGCAGGGTAGGCTGCGGGCATGACCCAGGTTAGACACTGGCTCAGTGCACCCTAACTCAAAGATGCCAAAAGTCTGTCTCACTAGCTCAGCCTTTACAGCAAATAGAGCTCTCATCTCTATGTTCTCTTCTCTAAATGGTCACTGCCAATGCTGCAGGTTTAAGTATGTGAACAAGTACTTCCTTGGGCAATATTTGTGGCCCTGTGGAGCAAAGCACAGCATTTAGAACAAAATGACATGCTTTTGCCACAGTAAAAGAGCAGGTAGAGCTGGTGCTGATGCGCATAGGTCCCAGCTCTGTGGGTGCCTGAGCACCCCCAATATCTTTCCCTGTAAGTCTGTAGATTGGAGGCAGCAAACTCCATGCTGCAGAGCTATAGAAAAACACAGGGAGGAATTGTTTCTGTATCTTAGTTACTGCTCCCGCCTCCCCTGCAGCCTGTCCAATAGAATACAGGGGATGAAGGAGTTGCTGTGGCCTAGCAGCTGCTAATGAGGAAGGCAAGTGCAACAGACTGACATTAACAAAAGGAACAAACAGTTTCAGATAACTTTATGGACAAAACAATCTGATCTATGTTGCCAAAGTAATAGCTGTCTTAAATTCACCTCCTTAGCTTAAGAAGGCCTCAACTGAATGTTGCCAGCCTCGGTTCCTCCCTAGCATCACTCCTGACCTGCCCCTGACCATCCCACTGCCAGAGCAAAATATGTCAGTTATAAAGCACTCTCTCTCTCTCTCTCTCTCTCTAACAATTCACCTTAGCCAGAAAGAATAAATCTGCGTTTAAAAATCACTTTGACCAGAGATTTTACCTCTCTTCTGTGTCTCAAACAACACCTCCCTTTAGGGAGAGTTCACCGCTAGTCCCTTTTACGGCTACTATCACTGTAATTTCTGCAAAACCTCTCCTTACAGATTGTCCTGACTAAGGTAGCCAGGTGTCTCTATCTCTAGTAATTACATGGGATTAGACAGCTAAGCCCTAAGGCCTAGATGACTCTCCCCTCGCTTATGGATCATTCGACTGAGGAGGCAGAAAATCAAAGACCAGGATTTGAACTGAACACAGGGTTATGCATTCCATTCCATTCCATTACAATGTGCTTGTTAACCACATTACCAAAAGTTATGAGGTTTACGAAAAAATATTAATTATAACATATTACATAGAAAGAATGGATTAATTAGTCAGATATTTAAGGAAAAATAGGTTTTAAATTTTTTCCAGAAATTTTTGTAAGAGGAGTTCTCTCTGAAACTGATCTTCTCCCATCATCATAATGCTGGCAACTGTGTTACTTTTTCTCTCTAGGTAAAAGTTCTAACATACCAAGAGCAGGATGGTGGGGGCTGTCCACCCCAGGTGCAGGCAGATGAGGGTATGTACAAGGAGTGATTGTGGGCTATTGTCTGTATATGAACAACCATTTGCTCTACCGACCCCCACACTCTCTATTGTTAATTTCATGTTTTGGGGCAGGGAACTGACAGATTCAATGGCTGCTCACATGTGGACCATTACCCCGTGGCCCCATGCACCCCCTACTGCTTGGAAGAGGGGGTGCTTTGCCCCAGGTGGCCTCCAAGCCAGGTACACCACTTAGAAAAAGTGTTATATTTCAGTAGAATATCTTGGTGCTACCACTTGCACCCTGTAACAGGATCTCAGACTCTACACTATGATACTTACATAACTGTATCTGAACTCATTTTGGGAACAAAACAATAAACTTTAAATTATTTCTGATTTATCCTGTTAGCAGTAAATGAAAAATAAAATCAAGGGAAAATCCTTCTGTTATATCTGTGGTATCATTAAACTTAAATGGACATTGTACACTGTGGGGCTCAAAATCTAAAAAGAAAAACGTCCAAAAACTGGCCTAAGTTGGCACTTGGACAAACATTTCCCAAATATGTCCAAGTGCCGATAATAAAAATGAGTTTTGGATGTATTTCTAAACGACCTAGGCCTTCATAGTGCCACTGAATGTAAAACACCTAAAGTCACCATATAAGCACTGCAAACACATACCCCAGTGATCACTGACAACCCCCATAAAAATATTAATCACACCTTTAAAATTCACCCTCCAGACCATCATCACCTGGCCGCCTGGCATAGGAAAGCCTAGTCGTCCAGCACAAAGGCAGCTTAAGCCATCTTGGGGGTGGATTAGGGACTCATGGAGAGGGTGACCCATGCCCATAAGCCCCTGTAATCACTGCATTGATACTTAAACATGTGCACTCCCCTATACACCCCCAAAATCCTTTTGTACTAACATATAAGTGGCTCCTGCAGCAATAAGGGCTATTGGGGTAGTAGATAAATGGGTCTAGGGGATTCTGGAGGTGGTTTGGGGGGATCACCATGACCTATAAGGGAGCTGTAGTGAGGAGAAGACATGGCATCCTTTTTGTGAAGTTCACAGCAGTGCCCTGTAAGGTACCCCACTATTTAGGTGGCATGTCTGGGTGTGCAGTCCATAACTTTGCAAACCCCTCCCATGTCCAACAGGGCTTGTTCTAGGTGTTTTTCACTTGGACGAAAAGTTGGACAGAAATGTAGTATAAAGATGGACGATTATGGACGTATACTTAGACGATTTTCGAAACAAAAAAAATTTTGGACGTATTTTTCGAAAATGTGTCCTAAGCTGTTTTTTACTTTGGACAACTTGCGACTTAGAAGAAAATGGACTTAGACGTCCCTTTTGATTATTCCCCTCCGTATGTATTGCGCTGTAATTCAGTAAGAAGTTTTTGTTAGATTATGCTTAATCATTGTGAAGACATTGTTTGAAGTTACTTGTTTTTTTGAGACCAATATACGACCCTTGACACAAGTACAAAATTGAAGCATAGGCTGTGTCATGTCCTTGACATTTTCTTTGAATAAACTCTGCTTCCTCTGACCTATGTCTCTGTCCTTTTGTTCCACCTGTATCTCTGGATCAGAGTAATCTGAGGAAATACTTTTTTATGGAAAGGATGGTAGATGCATGGAACTGTCTCCCGGAAGAGGTGGTGGAAACAGAGGGCCTAGGATAGGCATGTGGGATCTCTCAGAGAGAGAAAGAGATAATGGTTACTGTGGATGGGCAGACTAGATGGCCTTTATCTGCCATCATGTTTCTATATTTCTATCTTTTTCTCATTTTTTGAGGCGCTTCACTTCTGGCAGTAACCCTTAGCGAATGAAAAGGATTAGGTCCCAATTCCTGCCCCATACTTTCTCTGTCTCTGTCATTTGGAAGTCAGGTACCTGGGGACATATCTTAAAGACCAGAAATCATCTTCCAAAACATGTCCAATTTATTGTGAGCTTTACATCTCTTTTATATCATTCTACATGAATCAGTGTTGTCAGCATGTGTCAGCATGTGACGTAAACACAAACCATATATGGACACAGGTCACATGAAACTTTAAAGAAGTCAGCATTTTTCTATCTCTAGACTGGAGTCCAAAAGGTCAGAAGAGCCTTGGCCAGCAAAGCCTCTATGGAAAACTACACGACGTGTCCCTTCAGCGAATAGAACACACAGGCATTTGTTGTTACCCTTATTCTTTGCGGTATATCTTATACCTTATTTACTATGGACCCCTGACAAAGGTGTACTGTCCGAAACACGGACCGTGTCGGGTCCCTTGGTTGGTAAAAAGGTTTTTATATTACTGCATTTTAATTTGGTACAATAAATCATGCCTGCATCTTGTACATTGCCTGCAGTCTCTGTTGGTTTTTCCATTTTGGTGATTTTTTACTGCAGCTTCAGTTGGATATTTCTGTTGTTGCTCTATATTTCTATCTGCATATATACAAATCAAAGTCCTTTCAATTAAATTGATTATGAAATATGATCTACCAATAATTTTGCAAACTGCATCTACAGAACAATTCTATAAACTCAGCATTAACATATAGGTATGTGCTGATGTACATAAATGTTTAGCAATACTAGCAAATGAATGTGTATTTGTGTATTTATATGGTAACATAGTAGATGATGGCAGCTAAAGACCCGAATCCATCCAGTCTGCCCAATATTACCCACTCTAAAGATTTAATTTAAATTTTCCTTCTTCTTAGCATTTGCAAAAACTTGCCAACCTGTCAATTAGAACTGGACAGATACCGGACGATTGGAAGATAGCGAACGTCACGCCAATTTTCAAAAAAGATCAAGAGGAGAACCGGGCAACTACAGACCTGTGAGTCTTATGTCTGTCCCTGGAAAGATGGTTGAAGCACTGATTAAAGATAGCATAGTCCGGCACTTGGATACACATGACCCGATGAGAGCCAGTCAACATGGCTTCAGGAAAGGGAAATCATGTTTGACGAATTTACTTCAATTTTTTGAGACCGTGAACAAACAAATTGATAGTGGAGAACCGGTGGACATAATATATTTGGACTTCCAGAAAGCATTCGACAAAGTTCCACATGAAAGACTTCTCAGGAAACTACAAAGCCATGGAATAGAGGGAGATATACTAAGATGGATAGGCAAATGGCTGGAGAACAGAAAGCGGAGAGTGGGCATAAATGGGAAGTTCTCAGACTGGGAGAAAGTGACTAGTGGTGTGCCCCAGGGCTCGGTACTTGGGCCCATCTTATTTAATATTTTCATCAATGACCTCCTAGAAGAAGGAACATCCAGTGAGATCATCAAGTTTGCAGACGACACAAAGCTATGTCGGGCAATCAGATTGACTTGTGTCAGTTAGTGAAATGGGCGGAGAAATGTCAGATGAAGTTTAATGTGGAAAAGTGCAAAGTAATGCATTTAGACAGAAAGAACATGGAACATGAGTATAGAATGTCAGGTGCAACTCTGAATAAGAGCAAACAAGAAAAGGACCTGGGTGTACTGATAGATAGGACCCTGCAACCGTTGGCACAATGTACGGCAGTGGCAAAGGAAGCAAATAGAATCTTAGGCATGATAAAGAAAGGAATCACGAGTAGATCAGAGAAAGTTATAATGCCGCTTCTTAGGACAATGGTCAAACTACACTTGGAATACTGTGTCCAACATTGGTCTCTCAACCTAAAGAAGGATATAAAACTGCTGGAACGGGTGCAGAGATGAGCAACAAAGCTAATAAAAGGTATGGAGAACTTGGAATACGAGGAATGACTTAAGAGACTGGGATTGTTCTCCCTTGAGAAAAGGAGACTGCGAGGGGATATGATCGAGACTTTTAAAATACTGAAAGGAATCGACAAAATAGAGCAGGAAAAAAAATTATTTACAATGTCCAATGTGACACAGACAAGAGGACATGGACTGAAGCTAAGGGGGAGACAAGTCCAGGACAAATATCAGGAAGTTCTGCTTCACGCAATGAGTGGTGGACACATGGAATGCTCTTCCAGTGGAGGTTATTGCGGAATCCACCATTCTAGGATTTAAAAGCAAACTAGATGCACATCTCCTTACGAGAGGCATAGAGAGATATGGGTGACTAAAATTATGCCAGGTGTACACCTGGCTGGGCCTCTGCGTGTGCGGATCGCCGGACTTGATGGACTGAAGGTCTGATCCAGAGATGGCAGTTCTTATGTTCTTATGTTCTCTGCCCGGTACTGTGCTTAGGTTCCATCTACTGAAGTCTCTATCAAAGCTCACTCCAGCTCATCTAAACCATCCCAGCCATTGAAGCCCTCCCCAGCACATCCTCAACCAAATGGACATAGACCATGCAAGTCTGCCTAGTACTTGCCTTAATTTTTTCTGATCCGAGATCCTCAACCGTCCATCCAGCAGGCCCGCTTTCCTCTGAATGGCGGGCCTGCCCCTTCCCGGTGCATAAGTTTAGATTCCAGGTACCATTAGCCATATAAAAATTAGGTAAAATAAGGTCCTTGGAAGAAAATGTAACTAAATCAATATGACATTTTTATGTGAGTTTTGGTAGGCTTAGCAATTTCGTTTCCAAAGTTCACAAATATGCTTTCAAGTCTCTTACTGCATGGTCTTCCTCTATATCTAAATGCCAATGAATATCCTCTAATAAAAAATTATAGGGGGAAGAAACTGAGTTATGGAATACAAACTCATAGAAATCTTCCCTTTCTTTTGACCAGCTTCCAGGTGGTATATGAAAAAGAATACAGGTCAAAGAGCCTTTTACATGCTGACCATTCAGTAGACATGCAAGAATCTCCAGATCCTTAATCAATTTGGAATCTATAATAGCAAACTCAAAACAGTCTTTTAAAATTATGGCTAGACCACCCTCCCATCTGTTTTCTCTGCATAAAAGGACAATATTGTACCCTGTTAGCAAAATAGCACCTATTACTGGGTCATTTGTTGCTAACAACAAAGTCTCAGTCAAAAATAAACAATCTAATTATATCTTTTCTAACCAGTCTTGTATCAGTGGAGCTTTATTGCGAACAGCTCTAAAATTTAAATACGAACATCCAGTGCTGCAGAAATCAGTAACAGTTTGAATATCCATTTATGTGACTAACTTTAACTCATGGTCTCTTCTACGTGATGTTCTAGAAAAGCCTCTCTGGCAAGTTAAAACCTTTATAGGGTGAGGCCCAAGTTCTGTACAATCTACTAATGTTCAATAAAAGCAATTAGCTCTCACATTAAGAACTCACTCATAAATCTGCAATAGAGTGTACATGCCGGATGGTGTGAATAACATGAAGAAGGACCTGGCGAAGCTTAAAGAATGGTCTGAAATTTGGCAGCTAAAATTTAATGCTAAGAAATGCAAGATCATGCATTTGGGCTGAAAAAAAACAGAGGGAACAGTACAGTTTAGGGGGTGAAGAACTTATGTGCACGATGGAAGAGTGGGACTTGGGTGTTATTGTACGTGATGATCTTAAGATGACCAAACAGGTTGAAAAGGTGATGGCAAAAGCTAGAAGGATGCTAAGTTGCATAGGGAGAGGTATGGCCAGTAGGAAAAGGGAGGTATTGATGCCTCTGTATTAGACTCTGGTGAGACCTCATTTAGAATATTGTGTACAATTACAAAAATTGTGTGTGGTCTTTGTGTTATGAGGATAGACTTAAAAATCTCAATCTGTATACATAAGAACATAAGCAATGCCTCTGCTGGGTCAGACCTGAGATTCATCGCGCCCAGCAGCCCACTCGCGCGGCGGCCCAACAGGTCCAGGAACTGTGCAGTAATCTTCTATCTCTACCCTTCTATCCCCTTTTCCAGCAGGAAATTGTCCAATCCTTTCTTAAACCCCAGTACCGTACTCTGCCCTATAACGTCCTCTGGAAGCGCATTCCAGGTGTCCACCACATATTGGGTAAAGAAGAACTTCCTAGCATTCATTTTGAATCTGTTCCCTTTCAACTTTTCCAAATGCCCTCTTGTTCTTTTATTTTTTGAAAGTTTCATGAATCTGCCCCTCTCTACTCTCTCTATGCTCTTCATGATCTTGCAAGTCTCTATCATATCCCCTTTAAGTATCCTCTTCCCCAGGGAAAAGAGACCCAGTTTCTCCAATCTCTCAGCGTACTTTGGAGGAAATTCGGGAGAGGGGAACAACGGCTGCGTCTGGGCAATCGCATTCTCTCCTGCTCCGAGAGAATGCGATTGCCCTGACGCAGCCATTGTTCGGCGAAACAAGAGCCTTGTTGGTGACATCCAGTTCCTTGTCTTTTGTCAGCGTGAGAAGTGCTATAGCAGGAAGATCGACTCGCTGCTGTGATTACCATCGTCAGAAGATAAGTGAACTGTTTTTGTTCTTTTTCTGGCTCCCTGTGCACAGTGGTGGCTTTGGTCCCATTTTGAAAAATTACATTTTGAAACGTGTGGAGTTATTTCCCTATGATACAGAGCAGGACTGGCTTAAGAACTCATTGGGTTGCCATCCGTACATTGTTGATATGTTACTTTCATGGGGTATCTTCATCACTAGGCTAATAACAATTTTTTGTATATTGTATTTATATTTTGTTATTGTGATTTGTATTCTTGAGAGTCATTTAAATACCTACATAATATAGATGTGCATGAGTTGATGAGTCTCTTTCATTTGAAAGGAAACTCTGCAATGAGAGGGCATAGGATGAAGTAAAGAGGTGATAGGCTCTGGAGTAATCTGAGGAGAGTTATGGAAAGGGTGGTAGATGCGTGGAACTGTCTCCTGGAAGAAGTGGTGGAAGCAGAGACTGTGTCTGAATTCAAGAGGGCCTGGGATAGGCAGGTGGGATCTCTCAGAGAGAGAAAGATATAATGGTTACTGTGGATGGACAGACTAGATGGGCTATTTGGCCTTTATCTGCCATCATGTTTCTATATTTCTATACATCAGTTATATGACTGATGCAAGTGCTTGTGCCTATATGTTTTTTTATATACTGTATACCCAACTATGCTAGTATCTTTCTTTTATAGCTGCCAATTGTATCAAATTTTAAGCTCATTTTAAAAAACAATTCCTCTTTTGTTTTCAGTCTTAAGTATTGGATAGTGTTTTACTGACAGAGTAGATATGAATAATTGGTAAGGAGAAATTTTAGAATTTAAATTTGATACATTGACATACGTTTCCAGCATTAGTTTATTAAATATGCTTATTTAACCATGTCACTCACCTGTCATTATCAAACCATTTATTTATTATCCGCCTTTTTCACGAAGAGATTCACCCAAAATAGTTTACAATACATTGAATAGTAATCAGGTACTCGTAAGTATTTTCCTTATCTGTTCCTGCAGGCTTACAATGTAACTCTTGTACCTGGGACAATGATGGGCTAAGTAATTTGCCCAGAGTCACAAGGAGCAGGCTAGGAAAAAACTCACAACCTCAGGGTGCAGAGGCAACAGCTCTAACCACTAAGCAACTTCCCTCATGAAACTTTCCACTGAGTAAATCCATCTTCAAACTACATAACTTTTGATCACTTTGCACTAGAAAATTTATTAGCAAATGTTCACCATTGTTGTTCACTTCAGGCACCTTTGTTGATTGTTATATCACAAATGCAATATTTACTACATAAACATGGACTTTTACTATTATAGCCATTTTGCACATCTATGCATGTTTGCATATTCATGTTTTATACTCCAATGGTTTATTTATTGTATTCTATTTATTTTTGAATGTTACAGACCCCTGAAGCAGATGTTTATGTTGAAACATGGCACGTGTTGGATCTTTCATTAAAGAACCGCTTTGTTAGCCCAACCTTGGAAGCTCTTGGTGATTTTTTTCTATTATTTATATTTCTGAAACACCTGCTCAAATTAATGTCTTGTTCCATTTATAATACATATAAGAAATAGTATTTACTAGAGTACAAATTTGTGCTTAAAAAACAAGAAAAAAAAAGCATATATGAGGGTCGTTCAATAATTTATTTATCTAAGTATGAAAAAAATAGCAAACCAATTGAAACAAGTCTGTGCATTTTGTGGCATTTTTTCAAGGTTACTCATGCACAATTGCGACTCAGTGTGAGTCTAACATTCCAAGAGACAGGATTTCAGGAGAGTCCCTGTGCAAATCAAGTAAGAAACGGCTTGATTTGGAGCATCGTTCAGTGATAAAATTTCTCACAATGAAGGGAAAAAGCCAAAGGAGATCCATGAAAGCATGACTGAAGTTTATGATGAGTCTTCCCCTAATCCTACAAAGTAAAATTTTGGAGCAAGCAGTTTAAGTGGGGTAGAGAGTCCATTGAAGATGACCCTCACACTGCAACTTCCACAGAAATGTGCAAGTGAGTCGAGGAATTAATTTTGTCAGACAGACAAAGTTTCCCAAAGAGCTGAAGAAATGGGCATGTCGGCAGGTGCAGTTTGGAGAATAATACATGAAAAGTCGGGCATGTCAAAGGTTAGTGCAATTTGGGCTCTGAGAATGCTGATACCATGTCAGAAGGCCACAAGACTCCAGTGTTGTCAAGAGAACTTGGAAATACTCCATGAAGACCAAACTAATTTTTTTCATCATTTGGTGATTGGAAATGAGACTTGGGTCTATCACAGAGATCCTGAGTCCAAAATAGAGTCAATGTAGTAGAAATACAAGTTACCCTCCACCTAAAAAAAGTTCAAGACAGAAAAATCTGCAGGCAAATTCATGGCAACACTCTTCTGGGATGATGAAGAACTTTTGCTTCTGGAGTTTATGCCACACAAGACAACCATAACCAGGGAGATTTACCCCAACACAATGATCGCTTTGCAGGAGTCAATCAAGGAGAAAAGATGAGGAAAACTCACAGCAGGTGTGCTGCTTCTTCAGGACAATATGCCACTGCATATGTCACGGCAAACATGAGCTGCCATCTGAGAATGTAGGTTTCAGTTGCTGAACCATCCACCCTACATTCCTGATCTGTCTCTCAGATTATTTCCTGTTCTGAATTTTGAAGAAATCTCTCCGTGGCCAGCGGTTTACAAGTGTTGAAGATATCAGAGAAGATGTGATGTCCTAGTTTGAAGGTCAAACAGAATAATTATTTTTAAAGGGGTTAATGTCATTGGAGGAAAAGTGAATGGAGTTTATGGAGCTATCAGGGAACTATATTGAAAAATAAAACATTTTTTTAAACTCTTTTCTTTCCTACTGCAGTAGATAAATTATTGAATGCCACTTGCATGTCTACAGTATACAAGTGTATGTTTGAAAGTTTGATAGCAGTTCCAGCCAGTATTACTGCTAAATATTCTTTGTGCTTTTCTTGAAATATAATAGTTGATCTATTAAAAACTGTAGTGCAATAAAAAGTGGAAGAGTTCCCTTTAGCTGCTATGAATCATATCTACAGTAGGCACACTGTAGTGCTATAGACAAAAAACATAAGAGTCCCTGCTTGACAGAACTTACTATCTATTCATGACTGACAAAGAAGACAAATAAGAGATTAGAGATGTTTATTATGAGAACATTTAAACCAACCTCTACTTGTAACTAATTATTTGAAACTATGCCCTAACCGCACTAAAGACCCAACTGTATGTGGGCCCTGATTCTGCAAAATGCATCTAAAGTTAGGCGTTCTTTCTAGAATCATGGTCAGCACTGTTTAGACGTCTACCTTTTTAGGCGTCCTTTAGAGAATCAAGTTTTAGGTGAGATTTAGACATCTAAACAATGTCTTTAATGTTATAATATTTTATTATTATGTTATTGGAATGGTAATTTTATGTCTACTCTACGTCCTTTGGATGCCTAAGTACCAATTATCGCTTGTTAAGACCATTAATTGGCTCATTAACCACTTAGACTGGACACCTAAAGCATGCCTAACTTTAGGTATGACTTAGGTGACCTTTATAGAATCCGGGCCAAGTTGTAAAGATATTTAATAAGAGATTTGAATTATGATTACTGCACTATACTTAGTGAAGATAGACAACATATAATTTCCTCCAGTTATTGACGCTACCTTTAGTGGGTTAACATTTATGTGATTGTACTGTAATTGAAAGTATTTCCCATTTATGCTGTTTTTGAACTATTGTGAATGTCTCATTTGTTAACCACTTAGTTATAGGCGGTCTATACATTTTAGAAATAAATAAAAATAAATATTCTGATCTATCTATACTAGCAACCCTATTGAATGACCAATCTCTTGTAATGTAATCCAAACTTGAACTGAATAGGTAAAGGCGGAATAGAAAACCTGATTAACATAACATTACGCAACCTTGAAAAAATGTATACTAATTTAATCTAATCTAATCTAAACCTTAAGTTTATATACCACATCATCTCCATGAGTATGGAGCTCGACATGGTTTACAAGAACTTAAAATAGTAGGTAGAGAAGACGAAAAAGGATTACTATCGATATAGTACTGCTTGATGTTACCATTAGTTTCTCCATCAAGGTAGAACCGCAAGGCACAGGCGGAATAGAAATCCCTAATGTAATGTAATGTAATGTAATGTAAGCATTCCAAATTACCTCAGTACATTCCATAAAACTATGATAATTGACTATCCTTACAATAAACAATACAAATGCATGAACATATTTTTAAATTAGGAAAAATATGTGGGGACCACTGAAAGTACTACCATTCAGTAGTGATTATACACATTTTTCAGAACAGACAAGTGGACATTGGTTGATGGAAATTCAAAGATGAGGCTTTGCAAAGGGCCTTTGTGCATTTGGGGCCAGATTCTGTAAGTGGCACCTATATCATTTAGTGGCTACAAAAAAAGGGACCATTCGCTTGTCAATCACACATAGGCACTGTTAATAGAATTGTGGCTACAGAAAAACAAAGGAACTGGTAATTAATATAAGAATAGCCTTACTGGGTCAGACCAATGGTCCATCTAGCCCAGTATCTCATCTTCACAGAGGCCAATCCAAATCACAAGTACCTGGCCTAATCTCAAATAGTAGCAGCATTCTATGCCACCAATCTCAACAGCAGACTATGGACTTTTCCTTCAGAAACTTGTCCAAACCAGCTACATTAACTGCTCTTACTATATCCTCTGGCTATGCATTCCTGAGCTTAACTATTCTCTGAGTGGAAAAATATTTCCTCCTATTGGTTTTAAAAGCATTTCCCTGTAACTTTATTGAGTGCCCCCTAGTCTTTGTAATTTTTGATTGAGTGAAAAATCTATCTACTTGTATCTATTTTACTCCACTCAGGATTTTGTAGACTTCAATCATATCTCCCCTCAGCTGTCTCTTTTCCAAGCTGAAGAGCCCTAACCGTTTTAGTCTTTCCTCATACGAGAGGAGTTCCATCCCCTTTATCATCTTGGACACTCTTCTTTGAACTTTTTCTAATTCCGCTATATCTTTTTTTTAGATATGGCAATCAGAACTGAATGCAATACTCCAGGTGAGGTTGCAACATGGAGTGATACAAAGGCTTTATAACATTCTTACCCCCTCTTCTACAAAGCTGCGCGATAAGGGCCCCAAAGCCCATATAGATTTAAAGGGCTTCGGGGCTGTTGCCACATGGCAGCCGCTAGCACAACTTTGTAGAAGAGGGGTTTGTCTTGTTTACCATCTCTTTTCTAATAATTCCTAGCATCTTGTTTGCTTTTTTGGCTGCTACCACACATTGGGCAGAAGGTTTCAGCATATTGTCTACAATGACACCCAGGTTTTTTTAGGCCATGGTTTTAAAGACTTACATTATCAGCATCTAGTTCTGACTGAGAATCACGGCAAATGGCATCTAAGAACATCTCCACTCCTATTCATGCCTCCTTTGATCTCAGTAACTGTTAGGCACCTTGCTTAGACATAATTCAAGCACCTATGTTCATAGGCGCCTCCAGGCTCCTAGTTTGTTGTTTTTTTAAAACGAGGTTTTAATCATTTTTTAATGGCACAGTCAATTACCGTGGTAATTAAAACCAATTGAAGCAATTAAGTTATGAGACAGGGTGCCTACTACCACTTTAGAATGTTGTTTCTAGAATGTGGGCCTTTATGCCCTGCCAGTAGTTAACAGCATTGAAATCTGGATCAATAAATAGTTAAAGAAATTATATAAAAATGAAGACTAGGTAGCAATCTGAATTAACAGAGACTATGGGAGAGAAGAAAGGAGAAAAACAAAAGACTGGCTTTGTTAATTGAAATATCAGTGCCAAGCAACTATTCTCTATAACATATGGAGAGAAAGAAGATCCTCAAGTAAAAAAAAAAAAAAAAAAAGCAATCAGAGAACTAGAAAAGATGCAAAACATATTTCAAGAAGTATTAGGCACAAGTGGATTGTTTAAAAAGAATGAGCTCTAGAAGGAAGCTCTTTCTGATACAAGCATTCTCTTGAGGGCAATGTCTCCAAATGATACCATGCCAAGAATGAAATAAACTAGAAATTAAGGGCCAGATTCTGCAACTGATGCCTAAACAATAGGTGCTTTTTGCATATGAATTAAAGAATAACACGGGGACAAATTTTTCCCCATCCCGCAGGAACTCATTTTCCCATCCCATCTTGGAGAGTTATTTTCCTGCCCCTGCCCCATTCCTGCAAGCTCTGTCCTCATCTGCACTTTAAAATAAGGCAGAGCTTACAGGAATGGGGCAGGGACAAGGACAGTGACAAAACTCATGAGGACAGGACAGGGACATTGAGTTCCTGCGGGGACAGGGACACATTTGTTCCATGTCATTCTCTAATATCAATAGCACTTATGCGCCCTTTACAAAATCCTGCTTAATGGCGCCTAACTTAAAACTTAGGCCCCTGTAATATAGGTCAGGGTTTTAAAGGCCTATATTATAGGTGCCTAAGCCCTTTAAATAATTGTGCCTAGCAGCACCTAGGTCTTTCTCCACCCCTAACACACCTACTTTGGTGTTAGGCACTAATAGGCGCCATGTGATAGGTACTAATCTCCCAATTATTTTTTTTCCAATTATGAGCTTGTTAAAGTTCATAATTAAGGCCAAGTTACCAATTAAATTAGGTGTCTAAGTTATGTGCTTATTTATTTAGGTGCCTATCTTTAGGCGCGTCTTATAGAATTCCCTCACCCTCCCAAGACCCAATATTCAACCTGTTGTGGTACGTGGCTGGCAAACCACTTTAAGCTATGAGTTGAATTAACCTTGGCTATTCAATGATGGGGCATGCATAACTCCCAACATTGAATATCTGGATATGACTGCTGACCTGAAGGTTAACCAGGCACTGGTCAATATTGAGATTGGTGGCCAGTTAACTTTCATGGAAGGAATACACCCCTAGTCCAAAAATTTTAATATCTTGGAATCCCAACTTACCTTCTCGTAGATTGTAGCAAAGGACTTCTGTATGCTAAGATCACTAAGATCTATTAGCCATCTATTCGACAACAGCCTTCATACACTTATCCATGAGTTCTTGATATCTGTAGAACAGGGGTCTTAAAGTCCTTCCTTGAGGGCTGCAATCCAGTCGGGTTTTCAGGATTTCCCCAATGAATATGCATGAGATCTATGTGCATGCACTGCTTTCAATGCATATTCATTGGAGAAATCCTGAAAACCCGACTGGATTGCGGCCCTCAAGGAGGGACTTTGAGATCCCTGCTGTAGAATAAGGATTGACAAGTTTATAATAGGAGGTAAGAAAGGGTTAATGGACAGAGCTTGTAAGAAAGAAAAGGATTGAGGAGGTTTCTGAGGTGCGGGTTGATTCCCATTTTATTTTATTTAATGTTGGGAGAACAAGCTTATTGTCCTGTATCGATCTTAATGCACGTGTTGGAGAATAGGGGATTGTTAGAGAGCTAAGATAATTGGGAACCAAAAAGTAAAACAACTTGTGAGTGAGTATTAGTATTTTGAATTGAATACAGTATATAATTGGAAGCCAATGATATTGTCTGTACAGAGGAGTAACATGATCATATTTACCCTTGTGTCCTAATAGCTTTATGGCTATATTCTGTAATGTCTTTAGACATTTAATATTAAATTTAGTGAGACTTGTGTAAGCTATGTTACACTAGAATAAGGATATCTGGGTGGGAGGGATATTTTTTCCCTGTAAGAGTCTATTGTACTCTGCCACAAACATCCAACCAATCCTGTGACTGCTCCACTCCCATTACCTCAGAAACCTCCCCAGTCCTTTTCTTTCTTATAAGCTCTGTCCATTAACCCTTTCTTACCTCATAAACTCGTCAATCTTATTCTACAGACCCATGCCATCACCTCAAATATTCCCCTTACCCTCTGCCCCCCTTTCACCCACACCACCATCTAATAAATATTACTAGCAGGTAACCTCAGCTCAACTAATGTTATGTCACACCAGATGAATCTGGTATTCTTCTTAAATACCAATGAGTTCTATAAATACAATAAAAAATGGAAAAATAAAATAAATCAATTCATAACAGAAATAAAAAAATCAATCAAATGTAAAAATTTGAATACAACCATATAATAAATAAAATTACCATGTGTGAAAAGTTAAATATGAGCAAAAAGATATATAAGATATATAATACAGAAAGTGTCATGTAAACTAGACTAGAAAGATAATCAGAAAAATATATATACATAATAATGCATAGTACAGAGGGTGTCATAAGTATTAAATTATAAATTAAGAATGAATCATTTAAATAATAGAAATATCACAGAGGGAGGAAGAACCACAAAGCATAAAAACAATGAACTAGTTAATCAATTGTGTTATAGAATTGTATTGTAAAAATGTCACATTCTAATGGCAACATTAGCAAATGGTTATTAATACAAAACCTCTCACAAAACTGGCCTTTTTATATCTGCTGTAAAAATGGCCTTAGTGCGTGGGAAAAATCCATGTGCAGGTGCACCGAGGCAGATTTTTACTACAGCTTAGTAAAAGAATCCCTTTATGCAGTTACTTAACATGTTAGCGGACTGAAAATAACTTCTGACCAGCTAGGTCTCTGCCTGCCTCAACTCTGCCCCCAAACTGCCCCCACAATAGCAGGTTTCGGGGGTATTCAGCAGTACTATCTGATTAAGTGTCACTGGATATCCTTGAAAAGCCCCACAAAAGTAGTTTAAATGGCAGGGAGCCTCTCCTGGCCATTCAGATCACTTTAGCCATTTCCTCCAAAGAAGATAAAATGCCATCAACAGAAACAATTTTATCTTTTCTAGAATTCTCAGTATTCTTCAGAAATAAGAATTAAGAAGCAAAGAAAAAGAAAGAAAGAGATGATGCCTAGCTTTAGGAAGCTAACACTCCCCATCTGCAAGTCACAACATTGCCACCAAAATATATACAATTAAAAAATTCATTCCATTGAAAGTCCGAAGAGGGAAGATGGGAGGAGGTGAAAGGGAGTCTAATTTTTTAACTTGTAATGAGCTAAAAAACATGATCTTGTTGCATACTTTCTTGTCACTTATTAAGTACCTGATTATTTTAACTTCAGAAGTGTTACATTCTTGATTTTTTTTCCTCTGAGAAACCTGGTCATAAAGTCATTGATTCAGCTGTCTGGACATGAAAATTGCTCTCCAGCAGAAGTGTCACCTTGGTCTGCTCTGTGGTATAATTATGTTTATGTGAGTTGATGCTTGTCTTTAACATATGGTGTGCCTCACCAATGTAGCATCCTTCTTGGCAATTTCTCAGTTGCATAATATATAATCTACACGCATTATGGGTTGAGTAGGACCCCTTATGTTGAATGCCTTTCTCATATAGGTAGCTATAGAGTTCTGTGATAAATGCTGGCATAGATTTGTACTATTTTTTTGTTTCTGAGTTTCTATTAGAACCCCCCCACAAACACCCTTTCCTCACAAACATACACACACATATCATTTTTAATTTGAAGGTTGTTTGAAGGCCTAGCTCTCACCATTCCAATCAATTACAGTGAAGTCCATGTGCTCAACTCAGACAAGTTTTCCAATTTGCCCTAGGATATTTATCTGCAATAAAACACAAAGGAAAAGTGGATACCTCTTTTATTGGACTAACTTAATGCATTTTTTATTAGTTTTTGAAGATAACTTCTCTTCAGATCAGAAATAAGCAATTGATGACAAATGTCAAATATAAGTGAAACATAAAAGCATTCCAATGGCAGTCTCACAGGACAAGGGAAGGGGTGGTTAACGTACAAAATTGGGAAAGATGGTGGGTGATAAGAGCATGACAAAGCAGTTTAATTTTATGGTGTGTAATGCAATAGAAAACCCATATCTTTGTTAAGTCCTCTCTGGTGAGTGCTAAAATATTTTAGCATTTTATTTCTAAGGTATTATATTCCTGGATTGTCTTAAAATTTCCTTTTACTATTCTAACCATCAAATCATTGGTACAGTGTTCTGGTTTTGTGAAATGATAATAATAATAATAATAATAATAAATAACAGTTTATATACCGCAGTACCGTTAAGTTCTATGCGGTTTACAAAAGATTAGTGAAGTACAAGTTGAGATAATTTAAGGGATGTGGGAACAATAGGGAGAAAGAATAGGAACACCGTTAGAGAGGGGAAAGAGAGGAGTGGGTCAGCTGTCTAGGTATTTCAGGAATAGGTGAGTTTTGAGGCGTTTCCTGAATACCTCGTAAGTGGTGGGCAACAGGAGTTGTTCTAGGTCTTTGCCCCATAGAGCTGCTTGATGTGAGAGAAGATGCTCATGGTGTTTTTTTAGTTTGCAACCTCTAACCGGGGGAGAAACGAAGTGCAAGTGGGAGCTTCTCTTGTGTCTGTTGGCTGAGAAGGAGAAGAGGTCAGTGATGTATTTAGGGGTTAGACCATAGAGAACTTTAAAGCAAAAGCAGGCGAACTTAAACTTTACACGAGCTTCCATCGGCAGCCAGTGTAGCTGTTTGAAGTATGGTGTCACGTGATCGAACTTCATTAGACCGAAGATTAGTCTGACCGCAGTGTTTTGCATTAATTGTAAGCGTCGCATATTCTTTTGGAGGATTGCTAAATAGGCGATGTTACAGTAGTCGAGTTGACTCATTACGAGGGATTGTACCAGGATTCTGATTGCAGAGTTATCAAAGTATGTTTTAATGGATTTAAGTTTCCAGAGGGTGAAAAAACCCTTTTTGATTAGGGAGTCCACCTGGTCTTTCATGGTGAGGCATTGGTCCAGAGTTACACCCAGTATTTTAATGGTGGGCTGTGTGGGGTAGTTGTGTTTGTTGATGTCTAGTGAGGTTTTGGTGTCAAGAGGGCATGGTGAAGCGACAAAGAATTTTGTCTTCTCTGTATTGAGCTTGAGTTTGAAGTCTGTCATCCAGTGCTCCATCAAGTTTATGGCTTCTGATGCTTTTGGAATTGTTTCCGAGATGGAGGTGGCAATTGGGATAATGATCATAAAGTCATCAGCGTAACTGAATAATTTTATCCCCAGCTGGGTTAATTGAATGCTCAGAGAGGTCATGTAGATATTGAAAAGCAGAGGGGATAGTGGGGATCCTTGCGGTACGCTGGATTGGTTGCTCCAGGTGTTGGAGAGATCATTGTTGAAGCAAAGCTGATAGGTGCGGGATGAAAGGAAACCATGAAACCATTTTAGCACTTCGCCCCTGATGCCAATAGCGTCTAGGCACTGTAGCATTTTCGCATGGTCTACAAGATCAAAGGCTGAGCTCATGTTGAATTGCATGATCAGGGCATTGAGGCCTTTGCTTAAAAATAGATGCAAGTAATCTAAGATGGCCGCAATTACCGTTTCCGTGCTGAAAAGCGGTCTAAAGCCGGATTGAGTCTCATGAAGGAGTGAGAACTGGTCCAGGTATTCCATCAATTGGGAGTGTACCAGTCCCTCCATGATCTTTACGATGAGTGGTATGGAAGCAATTGGTCTATAGTTGGTAACTAGGGCTGACGATTCTTTGCTATTTTTTAGGATAGGGGTTATTATTATGTGGCCTTTGTTGGGGAATTTTCCATTTTTCAGGTTATGGGCTAAGTAGTGCAGTAGTGATAGTTTAAATTCAAGTGGTGCCGCTTTCATGATTTCCGGGGGACATGAGTCCAGGAAGCAATATGATTTGGAGTATTTGTTATATAATTTGGTATAGTTATTCCAATCTATGTCTTGAAAGGAATTCCAGATCATGTCTGCAGGGGTTTCATTTCCTTGTGTGTTAGCTATATGGTGATCACTAGGTTCTTTTGTTGAGCAATTGTTTCTTAGGTTTTTAATTTTTGAGTCGAAGTGCAGGGCTAGGTCGTTCGCCGAGGGTAATTTAATGTTGTGTGTAGGTAGAGTGTAGCGGGTAGTGTCGAATAAGTTAGTAATCAGATTGAACAGCTCTTTTGTATTAACTCCTCGTTAGCTGTTGCAGGATGAATTGATTTTGTTTGAGTAGAATGCTTTGCGTTTATCTTTTATCAGTTGTTTGTAGGTTTTTATATTGGCTCTCCAATTGTTACGGTCTGATAATTCTCCTGTTTTTTTCCATATTCTTTCTAGACGTCTTGCTAACTGTTTCATTTTTAGGAGTTCGATGTCGAACCATTTGTTATATTTATTTGCATTACTTTTACTGGTATGTTTAGGTGCAATGTTGTCTAAAATGCAGGTGCTGGTAGTGGTCCAGTGATCCCAGAAATCAACTTCTTCCTTTACCTCTGCTTGTAGTTTATATTGCACCCAGTAATTTTCTGGGTTGATGTGGCCTCTCGTGAGATGTTCTTTTTTTATTTTTGGTCGAGTAATTTGTTTTCGTTGGAACCAGATTAGCTTAAAGTAGAAAGTGAAGTGGTCGGACCAGATGTCATGGGACCAGGTACCTCCTGGTAAGGAGATGATGGGGTCTGGGATTTCCTTTGTGGACATGGCTACTACGTCTAGATGGTGGCCTTTTTCATGAGTTTGTGTGGAGGGAGGGAGGTTGTAGTTAAGTAGGGATAGGAAGTTTTTGAACTCATTCGTGTCTGTGTTGTCCTCTTCATCGAGATGCATGTTTATGTCTCCTGCGATAATATTGTAGGAGGAACTAATAGAGTTGTGTAGGACGAATTCACAAAAGTCCTTTTTGGCTTTTGACCAGCTTCTCGGTGGGACGTAGAATAGTATGCATGAGAGGGAGTCTTCTAAGTGGATGTTACTGATTTTACAGGCTAAGATTTCTAGTTGGTTGGATGTTTTGGAGTCCATAAGTTCGAACTCGAATCCTTCTTTGAGAAGAATTGCTAATCCTCCTCCTTTTTTTCCCTCGCGGTTTAGTGTAAGGATTTTGAAATTGTCAGGAAGGAGATCAGTAATTATTGGATCATCTTCAGACAATAGCCAAGTCTCGGTTAGAAAGAGGCAGGATATTTGCTTGCTGATGATCCAATCTTTGATTAGAAAGGCTTTGTTCCTGACTGATCTAGTGTTAAGATAAGCACAGGGGATAGTAGCCGATGTGATGGGATTGGTATAGGTAGTGGTTCTTATAGGTTTTACTACCCTTGTTCTTTTTTTTTGAAGGTACGTTGATGTGTTCTTTTGTTTGAGATAATGCTGATGTTATATGTTTTGTCTTCTTGTAGAGTGGAGATGTGCGTGGTCGATAAAGTAGGGAAATGGGTAAATTGTAGTTGAGGGTAAAGAGTGTGAATCTCTTTGATGCTATCACTTAGCATGTAGAGTAGTAGTATTAGTAAGAGATTCATGGTTGGATTGTAGATGGGTTGGAGTGGAAAAGAAGATGAGTTAAATGGAAGTTGGTTTGAGACGTCTCTGACCGTTTGGCGTCTAACAGTACATGCATCTAACAGTACATGTGTCTAACAGTACATTCGTCTAACAGTACAGTACAGTACAGTATCAGCATCTATGAGACAAACTTGGTTTTTTTGGTTATATAGAATATGTCCTACAGAAGTCAACATTTGTCAACATTTGCATATTTCTGATTTGACAAGCCCCCTCTTCTATTAAACTGCGCTAGCAGTTTTTAGCGCAGAGAGCCGCACTGAATGGCCCACACTGTTCCCGAAGCTCATAGGAACTCTATGAGCGTCAGGAGCAGCGCGGGCCATTCAGAATGGCTCCATGTGCTAGAAAACTGCTAGTGCAGTTTAATAGAAGAGACCCAAAGTGTTACTTTCAAAAGCTAATCAAAATATATATTGGTAGTCAAATATAAAAGGCATCACTTTTTTCCCTTTATTTCTATGTATTGCATTTAAAAGTGGCTTAACACATACACAGTCTTTTAAAGACTTTTGGATATCAGTGACCTAAGATGGTTACTGACAATATTGTCTATAATGCCACAGATGATTTCAGAACAGACACTGGTTTTTGGGCAGATTAAATATAATTATACCTTGTGTAAGCCTGGCAAAAAGGTGCTCTCCTCCTGCCAGTATACAGAAGGGTTGCTTTGGATGCTGATGTTACTGTTTTCTTTTAATTAGTTTTCCACCCTGGCACATGCAGAATGTGCTACAGTGATTGAAATACCAGCAGTATCTTTGTCAAAATAATGTCAGGCTGCTCAGATGTCTTCACTGGGCCCAGGAATAAAATTTGGTTCACTGGTATAAAATTAATGCCCACTTGAATGTTGCATGGAGCTAAGTTAAACTGTTAAAACAGCAGAATCCTTAACAGAGTCTATATAAATCTTTCCTATTCAAGGATCTTGTGCCTTAGGTTACCAGGATAAGCTCCATGAATCCATTTAAACCTAAAGTCCAACATTGTTTATCAAGATCTAGTTAAATATAAAAAAGTAATTTTTAGATAGAACATAGAAACTGGAATTGATACTTCCATTTCAGAAAATGTATAATTGCAGTAGTATTATAGAAATGGATCTGCCAGACCATTTCATAAAATACATGTAGGAATATCCTCTATAATAAAAGGCTAAGTGCGCATGTGCTTTCCAAAGATCGTGCTTCATGGTGGCGTGAGGTGTGCTTCTGTGCAAGTCCTCACGGCGCCTGTGCTAGCTGGAGGCACGTGACTGTGCAGAAGACGCCAGCGACTTCTCCCTCCCGCTGCCGCTCCTCTTCAAAGCGGCCTGCTGAGGTTCGCCAGCCTCTGTAGCGAACCTGCAGGCCGCTCTCAACCTTCCTGACATGGTGCTGAAGAAGGAGTCCGGGTTGCCGCTGCCGCCACACTCGCACGTCTTCCTGCAGCCCCGCCTACCACCATGAAGCAGGAGAACCTGCTCGACGGTCTGGGCCGAGAGGTGAACGATGCAGCCCCAGCTCCAGTTCGAGGAATGGAGGGAGGGTAAGAATGGGAGGGGAGGTGGAAACGAAAGGGGGCCATGGGGCAGGCAGGCATTGCACAACAGGGGACCAGAGGGAGAGGGAAAGGGGCCTCTGTGGGGGGAGGGGTCAGACAGCACTCATCAGGGGGGAACAGAAGGGGGCCATGGAGCACGCAGGCATGGCACAACAGGGGACCAGGGAGAGAGGGAAAGGGGACTGCTGTGGGGGGAGGGGTGTGCTGGGGGCAGACAGCAATCATTGTGGGGGAACAGAAGAGGGCCACGGAGCATGCAGGCATGGCACAACAGGGGGAGAGGGAAAGGGGTGTGCTGGGGGCAGAAAATAATCATGCTTTGCTCTGGGAGGGGGGGAGACAGAAGGGGGCCACGGAGAGACAGACAGGCATGGCGCAACAGAGAAATACAGGTAGACAGGGGAGCCAGGGAGAGACACAGACAGAATGAAAGACAGACAGACAGACAGACAGCGTCCAAGGAGAGAGAGACAAAGAAAAAAACCCAGACAGACAGACATCTGCTCTAGCACCCGTTACTGTAACGGGCTTAAAGACTAGTACATGAATATTGCAGTACAGTCTTCCCCCGTAAATTCACGGTTCACAGACTCGCTCAATCGCAGTCTGCTCCAACCACCTCTTCTTGTAGTAAAGTTGGGCTACACCAATCATGAGCTGTGTGTCAAAGCAATTCCTGATTGGATGTAGCCCAACTTTACTACAGGAAGAGGCGGTCGGAGCAGACCGCGAGTGATTTTCTTCACCTGTCGACACTCCAGCTGCCCTCTCTTGCCTCTACTGCCTTTTGACAGGCATAAAACTGCATTTGCAGTTAAATTTCGGAGGAGTACTGTACATGTGGTAGAAGCATCCATTTTATCATTTTAAACATGGAAATCATCAAAAGAGCAAACATGGAAACTTATGCAACATGGTAGTATGACATTATATCAGTATTGACAAGGTTTGGGCATGGAGCCAGTGGCACAGTAAGGGTGAGTGGCGCCCGGGATGGTGGCACCCCTCCCCCACACTTTTCCTCACACACTTGCTGCGCACATGCCCTCTTCCCTTTCCCCATACCTTTTAAACTTCTCCAGCGTGAGCAGCATGCTGCCCACGTTGGTGTCGGCTCTCTTTGACGTCACTTCCTAGGTACAGGTCCCAAAAGTGATGTCAGAGAGAGTGCCAAAAAGGTACAGGGGTGCACACAGCAAGGAGAGGTGTGGGGAGCAAGCGGGCAGGGTGGGGGCAGAGAAGAGGAGGGGTGCTGCCCCACCCTTAGAAAGACCACCTGGGGTAGACCACACCCTCCTTACTACGCTATTGCATGGAACCTTAACAGACATAGCCATTCAGAGGGTTGAAGGTAAAATAAAAACACCTTACTGATATTGAAAGGAAAGTTTCATACTATTCCTTTCTCAGGCATGATGAAATGAGAACAAAAATAGTTTTTGGATTTGATATTACTTACTACTAGTGTTCATTTCTATAGCACTACTACATTAAAAACAGATGAGAATCCCTGCTTGAAAGAACTTACAATCTAATTATGACAGACAAATAGGACAAAAAAGGGTGAATCCATACACGCTACACAGGTAGGGAATTACAGAGAGAATGATAAGGCAGATAGGGTAGAGGACTATAGAGGGAATGACAAACAGATAAGTGGGTTGGAGTTAGGACTTAAAAGCAGCTTCAAAAAGATAGACTTTTAGCATGGATTTGAATACTGCCAGAGAAAGAGCCTGACGTGCCAAGTTGGGCCCTTTGTTCTAGGCACATGATGCAGAAAAGCAGAGGGGATGGAGTTGGTAGTTGACAGTAGAGGAGAAGGGTACAGCCAAGTGAAACTTACCTGTTGAACGGAGTTCCTGGGGAGGAGTATAGGGAGAGACAAGAGAGGAGATGTAAGAAGCAGTAGAGTGAATACACTTGTAGGTTAAGAAGAATAATTTGAACTATATGCAGAAAAGGACAGGGAGCCAATGAAGTGACTTGAGGAGAGGGGTAACATGAGCGTAATGTCACTGGTGGAATATGAGTCATGTATTAGAATAAATATGGTTTAGTGGAAAATCTATGAGAAGCAAGTTGCAGTAGCCTAAGAGAAAGGAGATGAGAGTGTGGATGAGGGGATTAGAATTGTGCTTAGAAAGGAAGGACCAATTTGCTGACTTTGACCACAGACTACAAAACCTTCAAAAAAGAAACAAAAACCCTACTCTTCAAAAAATACATAAAACCAATATAAAACAAGCAAACATACTCCGAACTCCCCCTGCAATACCAACTACTCATTAGCAAACCAGAAAATGTTCAAACTATTCCCTAGGTACTTCTTTTTTTGTGTGTGTGTGTAATCATTTTTATTGAAGTCAAACAGAGGAACAAAGGGCATATAAAAAATACCAAATGTGAACACAAACAGCTGGTAACGATGCAAAACAATACAAACAGCCGCACCAGCAGAGATCACAGTAATGGCATAAAGGATACATGGTTTGCATTTGAAAAACAAAAGAACAACAAAAATGCCAGAAGAAACCAGAACCAAATGAATAAGGAATCCACTGCCCCTCTAGAGCTCATAAAAACTAGTATTAGTCAATTAACGGGTAGGGTGACAGCACAGAACATGCTCCCCAGTCCATGAGAAAAGTAACTATGAGCGGCAAATATCTCCCAGCCGCGCTCTCAGAACACACCAACCACAAGAACAGCCCATAACAATATGTATTTCTTAATGTCTTTACAATTCTTATGTAATCCGCCTTGAACTGCAAGGTAATAGAAATCACTAATGTAATGTAATGTAATTTTAGCAATACTATAGAGTCAGCCAGGAATGAGGAGAGGCACTGGGACTGGCGCCAGCTGACTGCCTACAGGATGTGCTTCTCATAGAGAGAGGCACATCCTGTAGGCAGACAGCCAGCACCAGTGCCTCTCCTTCTCTCTGTGTATCTTCCATTCCAGCACCCTCCAATGACAACTCAGATCCTGTCTGGAGGGCCTTCATGCATGCATGGACGTCAATGTCATGATGTCACACATGCATGTAACATCATCTCATTGACATTGTGACAGGGAGAGTCCTGTTATGCTGGAAGAAAACCCTGCATTGCTATAAAAATATCCCTAAACCTGCTCCTAGAAGCAGGCAGGTTAGGGAAACTGCCCTGCAGAATTTATCCCCAGTGAAAGGCAGCCTAAAAATGACCCTGTTATACTTCCTTAGTTCTAAAGGCAAAGAACTACAAGTATCAGCAGGCACCAGGTCGGTGAAAGCAAAACCCACAAAAGGATTAGCTCCTACAATCAGCTCTGCTGGGGGCAGGGCTAGTCAGCAGGGAAGCTATCCAGGCTCATTAGCAAAGCACCAGAGAACCACAGATATTCCTAGTGACAATCAGCATAGGGCTAAAGAAAAGGGTGTGGTCTCTAGGCCAGAGAGGCAACCACCAACCTTCAGCCTGCCTGAACCCATGGAAAAAGGCAGACCAGTACAATCCAAGGGTCAGAAGCCAGAGACCATCATTTCCCACAGGAAACGGAGAAAATCTCAGGACTGAATCTTGTAAGCAATCTTCTGTAGGTAACACTATTTTTGATGTAGAAATGCCAGAAGAAATGTATACAAGTGATTATGAAATAGAACCTGTAGAATCCTGTTTGTCTGAAGACATGCTTATGGAGTAAAGCTTAGAGAAAGTAATGATGTTTTGGATAAAGTGGAACTGCCTCACCAACCCTGTTAATAGAAGAGTGAAGAATCGCTGCTTCTAATTAAATTAGGAAAACAGAAGAGTGGGAAGCACAGCTTCTGACATTGTATAAAGCACTAGAATACTGTGAGGGAACCGGACAGAGCAGTCCCAACTAGTTCCAGGACTGTGATACAGAATGTTTGATTTTTCTTTGAAATACAGACTGGCAGAGCATAGTTTGCTGCAAGCACATGTTGTAATTGTGGAACTGTACAATTGTTGAAACCTGGCTGAGCTAACAGGCTGTTTAGCTACCAGAGCAAGTTTTGTGTTTTTGTTTCACTAAAGTATAAGCCATAAAATAAAGAAATAATAATTCACACTATACACCTTTGCAGGACATTATTTGATGCAAATACCCCTCTACCCTCCATGCCTCGCTTAACCGCTCGGCTGAGGCTTGGATAACCCAGGTAAGGATACAAGCTAATCCAGTCCAGGTCTTACCCGGTCACAATGTCCACACACTTACGGATGCCTGAAACCATGGCCACCATGTTTAGTGTGCCGTAGCTTGGCAAAGTTTGTGAGATACTATTGTAGAGAAATGACAGGTTTGGGCAGTTTTTTGGATATGTGAAGAGAAGGAAACAGGTGAACCAAAGATGATCCTGAGTTTATGAGCTGACAAGGCAGAGAGGATGAGAGCATTATCCACAGAAATAGAGAATGGAGTAAGAGGATAGGTGGGTTTAAGAGGAAAGATAAGGAGCTCAGTCTTGGCCATGTTTAATTTTAGATGGTGGTGAGATATCCAGGTAACAATGTCAGACAGGCAGATTGAGACTCAGACCTGAGTTTCTATAGAAATTTCAGGTATAGAGAGGTAGATCTGTGAGTCATCAGCATAGAGGTGCTACTGAAAGACATGGGAGGAGATTAGAGCACCAAGGGAAGTAGTATAAATGGAGAAAGTAAAAGGTCCCAGGAGAGATCCCTGACTGATAGTGGGCAGAGGAAAATCTACTAGAGCAAATGATAAAAGTGTGATGGAAAAGATAAGAAGAAAACCTTGAGATAACAGAGCCCTGAAGCTCATGAGAGGACAATGTACTGATGAGTAAGTGATGATATATGGTGTCAAAAGCTGCATAAAGATCAAGGAGGATGAGGATGTAGTAGAGGCCTTTGGATTTGGCCAGAATCAGGTCATTAGAGACTTTAGCAAAGGCAGGTTCTGTTGAATTAAAAGGGCTAAATCCCAATTGAAGCAGGTCAAGGATAGCTCAAGATGAAAGAATGTCAAACAACGGCAGTGAACAGCATGTTCAAGTAACTTGGATAAGAAGGGGAAGAGGGAGATGAGGCGATAGCTGAAGGAGCAGGTAGGGTCCAGCAAGGTATTTTTGAGAAGTGGCATAACTACAGCATTTTTTAAGGCATCAGGAACATTTGCAGTAGAAAATAATAGGTTGAGGATAGGGCAGATAGAGGGAATAACAGTAAGAGAGATGGTGATAAGTAGATGTATGGGGATGGGATTAGAGGAACAAGTAGTGAGTTTGGACGAGAAAAGAAAATGCGCCACAGTATGTACTAGTCTTTGTCTTCAAGAAAAATCAAAATTAGGCCTGGGATATCGGTGGCCTGGCATACAGGACTAAAGTTTCTGTGATAAAACTTGGTCTACCTGAATCAAGCTTCTGCTGCTTATATATGTGGTGAAGGCATATGCGGGATGAACTCTCTCGTTTTCCCTGGTTCTCCTTGGCTTAGCTGTGTTCAGGAGTTTTATCTTGCTTGGACCATAGCCTGCCTTCACTGAGACACCTGTCTTTTTCTCTGAATTGTAGGGTTACATATGGCAAGGAGACTTGGTTTGGGCTGTTTGGATGGGATTAGGGCTAGAACAAAAACATATGTATTCCCAATTCCCAAAGGCAAGTGCGTGTTTATGGTCACAGAAATAAGCATTGGGATTTGTAGCTTCTCCTTAGTATGTTTGGATTGTATAAAAGTGCTCACTCAGGAAGAATTAGGAGAGGTTTCTTCTTAATCTTCCAGTGTTTCCCCACCTCAAAAAAACAAACATGCTTAACGATTGCAGCTTCTTACTTAATTGGGAGCATTTAGATATATAGGTATTTAGTCCTCTTTATAGGTATCCAAACTGTCACACATATATGAGGAAGTGGTGAAAAGTTTTCAGTCTAACCAAGAAGAGCACGATGTGGATATGGTTCAATTAATAATCTGAAACAATGTTAAAACATAGAATTTTGTTTCTGCAAATTGGCACTTAATGGAATAAGATCACACTATTTTCAGCTACAGTGGCAAAATAGCGCTCAGAATGTAGGAGGTTGGTAGATTGTACTGAGAACTTTTCAGTACCCTCTCTTACACACAGGGCCAAATTTTTAACAAGTCCAGTTTTTGAGTTTACATCCCAATAAATATACAATCTGTAGTCCTTTCTACCATTAAAATCTGTACTGATGGTTCCATAATGCACCAGGATAGATTTGTCAGAAATCTAGGACTGGCTTAAAGTTTCCCTTCTGGAACTGAGTAGTAATTTGGAGCTCCCCAGCTCTAAATATTAAGCTACTCTATTTGAAGCATATGCTTGTCTAGTTCCCATGCTCACTCACAATTATTACTGCCACCAAGTTCACAACTAGGATGTACATTTTTCCTTGGAAATGTGTGTGTATGTGTGAGTATAAAGGTGTAATGTGTGTGTGTGGAGGGGGCTGATGAGAAAAGATGTAAAGGAGGGCCCACAAAAGTATGTTTGCTTAAAGCCCGAAATAATGTTAATTTGGCCTCGTATGTCTGTCTTAGCATTTACATGTCTACATGAAATATCAATTTATATGCATAAGTGTCAACAGTAAGACATGGATGCAGCATCCATTGATGTTTTAGATATGTTAAATAGTTGCTCCTTCCACAAATAGCTGGTACATATACATGCCTTCCTGCATACATTTTACAAAAAGACTGCGCTGGCAGCTCATTTTCTAGAATATTCCTAAATTTGCACACAATTCCCACCTGCACATAGATTGAGACATAGATATTCATTTTCTTTCTGAAATGAGGAATACAAGTGTAGCTTTTGGTTCTGCTACACTTAGAGGGCAATGCTGTGACTGGGTGCCACAATTTAGAGACCCTTATGCTTCATACTGAATGATAATTCTAGAACTGCATCTGTGTGCCAATTGTTGCCTGGCTGGCCAGGAACTTCCTCTCTGATGTCAGAATTGATGTCGGAGAGAAGGTTTCTGGGCCAGCGCCTGGACATGCCTTTCCTGAGGTTGTTGCGGCAGCTGCGAGCAGGAAGCAGCAGCAGGCAGTGGCGGCAGCGGACTGGGTGGGGGGAGCAGAATAGGCGGTAGGCCAGGCTTCAGAGGGAGGGAGGCAGACAGATAGGTAGGCTGGCTGGCTTCGGCAAGGCAGGGAGGGAGGGAGGTAGGCTGGCTGGCTGGCTGGCTTCGGGAGAGGGGGTGGGATAAAGGCTGGAAGGCAGTGAGGGGGCATAGGAAGTAGTGAGGGAGGGAGGAAGGATATAAAGCGACAGAGAAAGGGGGGTTATAAGCAGAAGAAAGACTAGAAAAGAAAGGCCTGGACCAAATGGGAAAGATAGGAGGCAGGTACAGGACTATTGGAGGTTCAGACAGAGGAGGAGAGACCCTGAAGAACAGAGAGATGCAAGATCATACCAGAGGAGGGAGAGAGAGGGAGACCTGGAACAAAGGAGAACTGACACTGGATCTGGGGAGGGTAACAGAGGGAAAAGAGAGAAAGACCTGGACCCAAAGAGGATGGGGCTGGATTGTGAAAGAAATGTTGGATGTGAAATAAAGAGAGAGAAAAAGAGAGAAAGAAATATTGGATGCACAGTCAGAAGGAAGTGCAACCAGAGATTCATGAAATCACCAAACAACAAAATTAATAGAAAAATAATAAATGATCACATTAGTCATTGACCAGTTAAGTTGGTTGGTTATTTTAGACCAAAATTGTTTGGTGTCAGTTCTGCCTTTGCTTAATATTTTCTGTTTAGCTGGTTTGTTGGTAGTACTGCCCATGTGAAGGGAAAGAGCAAAGGATAGTAGTGAGAAATCCAACCAGGGGGCTGCAGACCAGTCTGTATCCATGATTAGATGACTTGAGTTAGTTGCTATGAAGTCTATGGTGCGACTTTTAGCATGTGTCGGACCAGATGGAATCAATTCTAGGTGACTGCCTCAGGAACTTGCACAGCCATTTCTGATCGTGGCTCCACACGGGGAAGGAGCAAAAAAAAAATTGTTCCTGTCCCACTTCATTGTTAGACCACCAGGGTTCAAAAGGTATGTTGGAGAGGGGTCTCTGAGACAGGAAGGCAGTGGGGTAGTTAACAGTCAGCCGGGACAGGAGGCAGGAAGGATAGCTCCTGTCCAAGTTCACCACTGGATCACAAGGGCTTAGGGCAGGCCCGTGAAAGGCCTGCAACAAGTCTGGGTGGGGGTGGAGGAACGCACAGATTTGAGGACTAAAATCTAAACTGAGATCCCCATTTTTAGGCTCAGTAAAAAATTATTTAATGAATATATTAAAAATATGGCTTACCGTAACTAACATTTTTAACTGACAAACACTCATCTCTGCTGAATGTGGGAAAAACATGGACATGTGCTGTGGGCTAAAATAAATAGTTACATTCACATAGTGACATCATCAAACTGTGTGGAAACCCAGTCCTAAACATGCAGAGAAAGTAGAATAAAGTTTTTGTAAATGAAGGTATGTATGCAATCTATAATCTAATAATATTTTTTTCATGTGCTTTCCTTGCTTTCATTAATGAGCTGATTGGAGCGCTGTTTAGTTAGATATAAAGGGTAGCTTTTTAGCAAGAAACCTAAAGCTGTAGGTTTTTTTCATATTCTCTGCTTCAGTTAATGAATGTTTTCCTCTAATTAGCAAATAACTTTGCTGTTTGTCCACAAAAATAGAAGGTTTTGCATGCAATATATCTGTTTTGATGTGCTCAGTTTATGTGGTACCTTATTAAATGTATTTTGAGCTTAATAAAACAAAAATAAAAACCCAGAGAGCTATTTAACAGATCGCATTAAGGATGTCCAATCTGTGCCTAAGTTCCGTCCATAGGACTCACGTATATCTGAAGCCCAAACTATGCTGAAAAGTAGACCTCCTTTACAATGACTATAGGACCTAGTTTTATAATTGCAACACCCTGGTTAAACCTACAGCCTTCTACCTTAATGTTGCTGGTTCGAATCCTAGTCATTCTCTCTGATGGAAGAGAAATAAATAAAAGCATTAAACAGATCCAATTCTCAGTATAACAATTATAATGAAAATCACCATTCTAATAACATCATAATAATAAAATATTATAACATTAAGGACATTGTTTGGATGTCTAACTCTCACTTAAAACCCAATTCTCTAAAGGATGTCTAAAAATTTGGGCGTCTAAACAGTGCTGAGCGTCACTGAGCGCAATTCTACAAAGGACATCTATCTAGGACGTTCAAACGGCGCCTAACTTTAGAAGCGCTATGCAGAATCCGGGCCTATATGAACCCCTGAGACACTTTTGAGCCGAAACACAGACCGTGTTGGTTCTATTTTTGTCAATAAATTATATCATTTTATATCCACACCTGATTCCTGGATGATGTGTACAGTTTTAACCTTCTCTTTTGTACAAAATTAAATTACACAACATTATGTATTCTTTACAATCATCCCCTCACTCTGGAACTCCCTTCCACTCAAACGTCATACTAAGCTCCCTATCCAGAATTTTGAACCCTCCTTAATACCCATTTATTTAGATTTGTGCTTGGCCTAGAGGCCGAGTCTAAGTCTCTGACTGAGACACTATAATAGCTCTGGCGGTCTCCTTTCCCTCCTTTTTTCCCCTCTCTCCTACTATTCCCTTTTCTTTGCTCTCTTTCTCTAATGGATTTGTAGTTCTTTTCCTGCTGATTAATTGTAAACCATTTTGATATATTTAAGAAGTGGTATATAAAAACTTATTAAACATTAAGACAATGTTGAAACAACAATCTAATAATTATTAATTTTATTTCAATTTCCACATTGTTGCAGCATTACCAGCCTATGCTACGTTTCTCTGGTGATCTTCTGATAGTTCCTTCCATATGACTGATCTGGATAGAAACTTATAGCAGATTTCTCTTCAGTGTTACGGGACCTAAACTTTGGAACACTATGGGGCTCATAATCGAAAGAGAAAAATGTCCAAAAACCAGTCTAAGTCGGCACTTGGATGAACATTTCCCAAATATGTCCAAGTGCCAATAATAAAAACGGGGTTTGGACATATTTCTAAATGACCTAGGCCTTCATAGTGCCGCTGAACGACCAAAGCTAAATGGGGCGTTTCGGGAGGAGTGTCGAGGGTGGGAGTTGGGCGGGACGTGGGCCAGCTTAGACATAGTCATACAGCATGTATAACCGAAAGTTATACAGCCCAGGATCGACGAAACATGGACGTTCTGACTTAGACCATTTAAAACATGCTCTAAGTCATAAAAACTCACCTAAAGTCACCAGATAAGCACTGCAAATACATAAAACAGACACCCACATACTCCAGTGATCACTGACCCCCCCACCCCCATAAAAATATTAATCACACCTTTAAAATTCAGCCTCCAAACCATCATCACCTGGCTGCCTGGCATAGGAAAGCCTAGTCGTCCAGCACAGAGGCGGCTTAAGCCGTCTTGAGGGTGGGTTAAGGACCCATGGAGAGGAAGACCCATGCCCATAAGTCCCTGTAATCACTGCATTGATAATTAAACATGTGCACTCCCCTATACACCCCCAAAACCCTTTTGTACAGGCATATAAGTGGCTCCTGCAGCCATAAGGACTATTGGGGTGGTAGATAAGTGGGTCTAGAGGATTCTGGAGGTGGTTTGGGGGTCTCACCATGACCTATAAGGGAGCTGTAGTGAGGAGAAGACATTGCACCCTTTTTGTGAAGTTCACAGCAGTGCCCTGTAAGGTACCCCACTATTTAGGTGGCATGTCTGGGTGTTCAGTCCATCACTTTGAAGACCCCTCCCATGTCCAACAGGGCTTGTTCTAGGCATTTTTCACTTGGACGAAAAGTTGGACAGAAATGTGGTATAAAGATGGACGATTTAGCGGCTTGGACGATCAGATCGGCAGGACGTATAATTAGACGATTTTCGATAGAAAAAAAATTTTGGATGTATTTTTCGAAAATGTATCCTAGGTTGTTTTTTACTTTGCACGACTTGCGACTTGGACGCAAATGGACTTAGATGTCCCTTTCGATTATGCCCCTCCATGCCTTCAACTCTCAATGCATTGTCCAGCTTTGGATCTTTCAAGAAAAGCTCAAAACTATTTTTTTTCCTTTGTGCCTATGGGTTCTTCATACCCACTGTCTATCTATCTCGGTTTGGTGTTTTGTCTTTTAAATTATCACTAACTGTTCATTGTCTACTGTTTCATTTAATGCTGTGAATGTCTGTTGTAATCCATCTAGAACTTTGAATAGTGTGGAATAGAAATGTAGAAAATAAATAAATATTCTTGCTAAGTTCCTCTATACAATGTCCTCTCCTTTCTGCTCTGATAAGCAAGACCTAGACTCGGATTATATGAATGTGTTATAAAATAGGGCAGAAATCCCCAGCCGACAACTGAAAAAAGTGAAAAGATAAGTGCTTCAGCTGTAAATTATAAAATTCATATAAAGTTAATCTAATTTATTTATAAAAAGTAAAAGTAAAAAATAACTAAGAATATTATTAAGGATTGATGATGATTTTAGCTCTTAATAAAGTATATTAATGAGGAAGTACTGCACTAACTTCCGGAGATCCTTAGAATAACTAAAATGATTATTGTGAAATTGTGAGATTGTATTAATTTTATATCATCACTGTGTTATAAAAATTGCTCCTGATCCATCTTGCCATATGCGGGTCTCAGACCATAGAATTTCATCCAAGATCAGCCACATTTCTCCAGTGCTGGAGTTACTGTCAAAGCTAACTCCAGACTGCACCATTCTGTCTTGTCATTTATGGCATAAGTTGTGATATATGGGACAAAAAGTCATAGAATTCCATCTGGTATCAGCTTCACTTCCCCACTGTTGGGGCTGCCATTTAAGCATCACTCTTGCACATCATGAACAAAGTTATAATTGTTGATCTGATGAGTTTTATGTTGATGTGCCCTCTTTCTGTTTAGAGATCCTTTGGGGCAAATTCTATAAATGGCATCCACCAATCAGGATGCACATTAAGAAAAAAAAAAAATCATCCCGGGCAGGCCACCTACATTGTAGGCACCTCCATGAGCCTAGGGAGGCACATAGGGCTGCCTAAGCTCGCCTGAAGCTAGGCGTGGATGTGGTTTCACCCAGAAGTGGCACTAGGTGAGTTTAGGCAACCCTAGGCAGCTCCCTAAGCCCGCGATAGGCAACTGAAATGTAGGCCAGCAACCAAAAAAAGGCACTAGAGCAGCTCCAAAAATGTGAAAAAATAAGTTCTAGGATATCACTGTTTTGCAGCTGTGAAGCGCATAAACTATGAACAATGATAAATAAGATAAATAATTAATAATTTGGTGAGAAGACTTCAGTGTGGATTGACGGGTAACAAACCAGCGCACCACACCATCATAGAATCTTCACATGTGTGGTGAAAATCAAATAAATAGTGCAAACACAGGGCCTCTTTTACGAAGCTGTTTAGTGCAGGCCACTGCAGTAACAGCCCCGAAGCCCATAGAGATTTAAAGGGCTTCGTTTGGCTTTGTAAAACAAGCCCTTAGTGATTAAATAACAAGTAAAAATTTTTCATAGTAAAGTACTAATACAGTCAGCATAACAGAGTAACTAGCCTAATCCCCAATCTAACAAAACATACACTATGAAATATAAAACTTCTTGTATCACAGCCTGGACTGTGTATGTGATAATCTGCCCGTGTCAGCTTCTGTATGTGGGACGCACATTTAGGACAATTAAGACACGCCTAATTGAATATAAGAGCAGACTGCATACGTTTACAACTACAGCTCCCATGATTCCTCATTGCTTGGAACAAAAGCACACGTTTGAGCAACTCAGATGGCTCGTAATTGATACTTTACCATCTAATTTTGTAAGTAACAAGAAACGTTATATCCAGTATCGAGAACAATACTGGATATTTGAATTAAATTCAGTTTTTTCCTTCAGGTCTTAATGAGAACATTGAGTGGAACACCACATTTTGATTTCCTGTTTCTAATTGGAGCATGATATCATGCCGCTTTCTTGTTCAAAGGGAATGCACTTTGTTCCGCCTCTCTAACTGCCACTTGTTAGTAGGGCGTTCCATTGGATTCATTTCAACTTTCACATTTCTGTTCTCATAATGAACTATCATCAATGAAATGTTCCTGATGAAGGATGAATATTCCGAAACTGAAGCTCAGTTGAACTGATAGTATTTTTGAGTGATTCTCTGAGTGCAGTTTCTGTGAACTGGATCTTCTCTTTAGAAGCGTCTCTGGGAGTTCTTGTTCACACTGGATTCCCCATTGAGATAAGTCTTTTTCATTGATTTTCTAAAAAGACTGTGCAGTTACTCTGTTATGTTGACTGTGTTAGTGTTTTACTATGAAAATTTTTTACTTGTTATTTAATCACTAAGGCCTAGATTCTGTAAGGTATGCCTAACTTTAGGCGTGGTTTAGATGTTCTCGAAGCACAAGTGCCAATCAGCGTCACTTAGGCGCTATTTAGGCAACGTATAGACACCCGTACTGCACCCAGCGAGTATTAAACGCGGCTTCCTAAAACCTCATATAGACATCCCCATATAGATGCCCTCATATAGATGTCCCTATGATGTTTTATGATGTTTACTGATTTTACTGATCATTATTTCAGGACTGTAAGCTTTAACACAATTATCCCAAAGTATACCATCATTAAAAGGATAATAAACACACAGTATATCATGTTTAAAATGATATTTATAACATATTAGTTTCAATGGGAGTTGATCTGGGAACATTAGGGTGCATATTGAAAAAATGTGACATGCTAACCTTCACGCTAATCCGCTGTGCTAGACAATAAACCATACAATAATAGCAATTCTGATTTGATTAGACTACTCCTTATAGGTAGTGAATGGCAGTTAATTCTGCTAGGAGACAGAACACTGCCCTGTTATATCTTTTTTTCTTCATGATTTCAGAATTGTATACTTCCAACAGTATAAAAACCAAAAAAGTAACAAAATATGCCATGTTTAAAAGGATATCCAAAATTGTTTCAATGCCATTCACACTCATTTAACTTTTTAGTTTTTTTACTTTTCTTCAGGCCTCAGATTACATCTGACTATTTTCAATATTTGATGACTGAAGAAAAGTAAAAAAAACTAAAAAGTTAAATGAGTGTGAATGGCATTGAAACAATTTTGGATTGATTATATTTTCAATGTCTTACATCTGACTGTGGGTGATAATGTTTAAAAGGATAAGCATAAGATTCATTTTTGACTGAGTGGAAGTTGAACTATAATTATTAGCATGAAAGGGAGGGGGAAGCTTTAGTCTTACGCTACACAGAAACTTGTATAGTAATGGTATCATTAACTCCTATAAGAAGTGGAAGGCTGAGCACCATATAGGCTTCTTATAGCTGTAATTTAAGCTCCAGAAAGTCTTTAGCAGGATAGCCAGTTAGATCATCCAATCAGCTTTCTCTGGGCATCCCAAAGACGTTCTTTGAGAGAGGTTTTTAGAAGTCATTCCTTGCTCTAAATAATACTCACTTTCTCATGAAACATAGCTACAATCAACTCCTTCTTCAAACCAAAGGGAAATCCCATAATTTCAATTGGCCAAGCTTAAAAACAGAATGAAACACAGAACAGACCTGAATGTGGCTTCTAGTTCATTAGAAATGGAAGTATGCAGTAGCACAATGATGACCTCATTGTGACATTATCAAAATGCAGAATGCTACAAGTAAAAGACAGGCCAGGAGTTGAACTCACAACCTCTTGAAGATCAGTATAGTGCTTTTACTCATTGAACTACAGCACCTTCCACTCCAGTTTCTCTGACTCCCCGTAATATTTCACTTAGTAAGCTGCTAAGGTAAAATCTGCTTAGCTATCATCTCACAATTAGCTGTGATGAAAGACTGTTAGCTCAATGGTTTAAAGCACTGCTTTCATTGTCCCAAAAGCCAGAATCTCAAGTCAGGTTCAATGAATGTGACATGGATTCAAATACTGCTGTTTTTATCAAATGCAAACTGAACTTTTGGAAAAGATTGTTTCTAGTATTGCTAATGTTGTGCTGTTTGAGATGAAAATTAGATGTGGTTGGTGTGTAGCTTGTCATTTTTATTAAAATGAGTATTTTGTTAGCTGAAAGACATGAGGGAGTCAAACCCAGACCAGGCTCACACCCCAACCTTCATTCTAAGCTCTGTGCTACAGAATCAGCC
The DNA here is from genome assembly GCF_902459505.1 of Geotrypetes seraphini. NCBI lineage: Eukaryota > Metazoa > Chordata > Amphibia > Gymnophiona > Dermophiidae > Geotrypetes > Geotrypetes seraphini. The sequence goes on from NC_047089.1 coordinate 149,522,758, forward strand.
ATAAAATCATAGTAATTCTAATTGGATTATACTGTGCTATTTAGGCTTCCTTTGGGCCATAGCATCAGCTTGCATGCAGCTCCATAACAGAGTGCCCGAAGCATGCCAAATTGGCTGTAGTTCAGCATATCTCAAGCGGTCAGACTAGGGAAATGACTGAAAGAAGCCACCCAAGTTAAGGCACCTAGTTTATCCTCTCCACCTCTCATCTAATCTCATGTTCTCAAATATTATGCTGGTTGCAGGCTGTGAGGCAGGAGACATATCAGCTACCCTGTTTGCTACCCCCTCCCCTCTTTGCAGCCTGGCTGAAGGAAACACTAATGCCTGGCTGCTACTCAACATAAATAAGCACAAGGTGAAAAATGGTATAAGATTTTTATTGCATAGTCCAGGAAAGCAGCATGCAAGTATAATATCAGGCAACTGCAGTTCAATGAGATGGATGAGAGGTATGCAGAGTAAGGCACTCGTAGGTCCAAGTTGTTACTGTGGTAGAATTGGTAAGGTCCCAGAATCTGATCCTGGTAGGAGAAGGCAGGCTGAAGAAAAAGGAAGATGGATTGAGACAAATTAAGAGTTGATTGGTGAGTTTTAGGCTATCTTTTACAAAGGTGCACTAAATCCACGCATGCGCTAACTACTAACGCGTGCAAAGGATAACATGCACACGTTAACCTTTAGCACACAGTAAGGGCACCTAAACAGTGCAGCTTCAGCGCGTGCTAAAACTTATCACGTGCATGTTATCCTATGCACGTGTTAGTAGTTAGCGCATGCGTGGATTTAACGCACCTTTGTAAAAAAAAACTCACCAATTGTTTTCTCTGAAAATCTATAAGTAAACCCTTCTGAAGGAAAAAAAAGTGTGAAACGTTAGTATTCTGAAAATGTAGATAATTCATCACAAGGGCAAAGAAAGGTTGCAGTACATCATTTTCACCTATTCTTTCTGTTTTGGGATTTGAACTTTGTCCAGGTGCAAACTGTGCTGAACCCAGTTTGAACAGACCTGCTTTGGACTCAAATCAGGAGATAAAGGGGGAAAAAGTTAAGATAGACATCTGTGGCAAAAATAAATAGAAGCCTTGGGAGAATATGTCACACCACAGTCTCAGAATAACAGCTAGAATGAACAGAAGCAAAAAAAAAAACCACACTGTTCCTTTATTATTATAAGGTAACCTAACAATTAGGACTCTTAAAAGATTTACCTTTAGCTCTATGATGAAAAACACTGCTATGGGTTCCACATATTCATGTAACTTGCATATCCTTTTTGCTGTCACCAAAGTTTCAAACAACATGGGTTTTTTTTTCAGCCAAGACTCCTGGAACCAAATTTTATTATCACATTCTCAGACCTGCTAATGACCCTGTGGAATGAAGCGAATTGTGGCAGATATCAGGGGAAGAAAAAGTTAATGGAGAATCACCATAAGCAGAATGGGAGTCCAAAAGAACAAATCAGTTCTGCCTGAGCTTTTATGTAATAAAGACAGCTAAGTAGCTAGCAATATATCATTCTCACCTAGATTTGTTCCTGGAAAGATGAAAAAGGTTAGACAAACATCAAAATTGCAAATTACTATAGCTGCTAATGGTCCTATGAAATGAAGAATTGTGGCAGATATAGGAAAGAAAAGGTTAAAAGATAATTAAGAAAGGTAAGGTCTCTGAAATCAGCATAAGTAATAACAAAGAACAGGAGTCGTAAAAGAGAAAACACTGCTCTGATGGACCTTCTTATACTAAGGATGCCTAAGTAGCATCTGAAGTCATAGGCACCGTTTGGACTTCCCACCAGAAAACTTTCAAATCTGATTGGGCGTGCTTTAGGTGTGGTTTAGGCAAACACACCTGTACTGACTTTTAATCAATTCCTTCACTTCTCAAAGCTTTTACTAGTCTGATTAGTCTGTTACCAAATTCTATGTAGGAATGCCCCACAATAAACACACACACAATCTTAGAGTCAGGAGGAGACGCCCCAAATGAATGGTCTCTCACTCTTTTTATTGAGAATCATATCTCCATTAATTACTTAGTTAATGCTCTACAAGGTTATAATTTCATAATGCATTTACAGTGAGGATTAAACCATTGTTTATCTATATCATGTGTGTCTCAAGGCTACTATCTCACGTGACATATGAATACATAATAACAGTTATAATAAAGTGATTCCCAATGTGTACCTTTCTGATATGTCTCAAATCTTACTATGGCATGTGACAGTCCAAAGGTTATAATGCATGCTTCTTAAGCTCTCTTGATTAGCCTTGCTCAGGCAAAGTCTGATTGTTGCCCATATAAGGGATGCTTAAACAAGATAAGAGAAAAAGAGTAAATGTATGGTCAGGTTAATATGTGGCCAGAGTCAGGGATGCCTCAGCCTTCTGCTCAAGGTGCAACCCTTGTCCTTGCTTAGAAAGTATACCTGGCAGGAGGGAGAGGGAGAGGAAATGAGAAGCAGGGCCTCAGAACCAAACCCAGGCCTAGATCCACACACAGGCACAGATCTGCACACAGGGCCTAGGTCGGTGTGCCGACCTGGCCTGCGCTCAGAACCGACTGCGTGCGGACCTCGCCAGTGTTCTGATGCCCTGGATCAGAACTTATCAGATCTCCATCCCTACAATTCTAAACAAAGTTCCCTCTATAGCTCTATTCCTTAAGGCGCTGCTTTTATATTCCATAGGTCAGGGGTTCAAATCTTGAGTGCGGTTAGCAAATATTTGATATTCATTTTCTACCAGAAAACCTTCAAACGTTTTGGCCATTCCTTTGCTTAAACATATTTGAGTTGATCTTTAAAATGATCTGCAGCAATTCTCAGATGTCTAAAGCAGCCTGTTCTCTCTCATTCTAAACCCCCACCCCCACCCCCACCCTAACACACACTCCTCAAGCATGAAACCACAACTAGCCAAGCTGAATGTCTCTAGGATACATCTCAAAAACATGTACCTTCCTTCAATACCTGTCCAAGCCCTCTGAAGTTTTAGTAAACTCTTCTATCTGTTGCCCTGTGCAGATATTGCATAGAAGGAAATCTATTCCTACCACAATGGCTTGTAGCAAAGAGAAGATGAATGTATCTGATGCACCTGTGCCTGCAAACTGCAGAATGCTGATGAAAAACAGCAAAGTCCACCACTTATGAGAGCTGTTAGAATGAGTGAAGGTGAGAGTGGGATTTGAACAAGGAAACTTCAGAAGATGGACAAGGTATAACAAAGTACATTAACCTGGTGAGCCACAAATGGCATCTTTCTGTCAGAAGATAAGTTTCCTCCCATGACATCTTAGGATGTCCTAGCCATGGGAAGGAGAAAATAAGTTTGCCTGGAAAGGGAAATATGCTGATAAAAACAGCAACATCCACCATCTAGACTAGGGGTAGGGAACTCCGGTTCTCGAGAACCATATTCCAGTTGGGTTTTCAGGATTTCCCCAATGAATATGCATGAGATCTATTTGCATGCACTGCTTTCAATGCATATTCATTGGGGGAAATCCTGAAAACCCAACTGGAATACGGCTCTCGAGGACCAGAGTTCTCTATCCCTGATCTAGACCCTCTTATAACAGCTATTAGGAAGTTGTTAAAATGAGTGAAGGTGGGATTTGAACCGGGGTACTTGAAAGGCGCATTATCCTGGTGAGCCTCAAATGCTTTCTTTGTGGCAATTGTGATATGTTAGCTAATCAGATGAATGTATCAAGGGATACAATAGTATAAAATAGCAATAATATAGTCCAAAACATATTGTAAATTATATTTAGTAGAAGGGCTTCATTCATACCACATAGAAAAAAATACGGACATAACACAATCTTATGTGAAAAAAATAATAAATACAAAAAATGGAGAAAAACAAACCTCAATTGCAAGCAGCCTGGACTACACATGTACCCTAAGCTGCTTGCATCATCACTGGTTTGTGAAAAAACTCCGTACAATTATATATACTTTACTTTCAATCATTCATGTGCACATGAATGATTGAAAGTAAATTACAAAGCTAATCAGATGATAAATAGGCAGATCAGTCAGCTATGATATGAAAGGGCAGTGAGATCCACCTGAGTGGAAGCTGATGTAGCTCTATGGGTTAAAGTCCTGTACTGTCATACAGGGGTTGTGATTTCAACACCTAGCACATCTTTTAATTGTGGCATACTACCTTAAAGGTGCAGCTTGATGATCTCACAATGAGGTCAGCTTTGTGAAGCTGAAAAGCTCCATTTTGGAATGAGGGAAAATGCATGTTAAGGTCTGTATCTGGTTTTTCTCTTTTTAAGCGCTGAGAAATGAAGTAATGTGTGCAATAATGATATGTTTTTCATGTTCTTTCTTTGCTCTCAAGAAAGAGCTGATTGCAGCACTGTTTTTTGAGAAAAAAGGGGGTTATTTTTAAGCAGGAAAGCCAAAGGTGGTGTAATGAATAAATCATATTACTGTTTGGGCAGAAAAGTACTATGTTTTGCATGCAATATATTTATATTAATGTGCCATATTGACATTGTGGCTTATTAAATCTATTAGGAGGGAGAAAGAAGAAAAAAAAAACTATATTCAAACTCACCATAGGAAATATCATTGCGAAAGCATGCCTAACTTGCATCTATAGAACAGTGGCATACCTTCAGATCGGCAGCGCAGTGCTCAGTCAAAAGCTTCCCCTCTGACTGAACTGCCTGGGCGGAAACAGGAAGCTGAGTCACAGGGAAGCTTTGGACTGAGCACCGCGTTGTTGATCTGAAGTTCTGTTGATGCCGAGGGTAGAATGAGGCCTGTTGCCGATCTTAAGTGTCATCGCGGGGGGGGGGGAGGGCATTGCTGATCTTGTTGTCAAAATTGGAAAGGTGAGAGGAAGCGAGAGAGATGGGCCTGTGGTGGATGGAGAGATTGAGAGAAGGGGAAGATGATGGAAGTGGGGAGAAGGGGGAGAGAGAAGAGGGCAGATGATGGAAGTGGGGAGAGAGAAGAGGGTAGATGATGGAAGTGGGGAGAAGGAAGAGCAAATGCTGAGTGGAAGTGGAAAAAGACAACATATACTGGATGGAAGGAGGGATAAAGAAAAAGAACATATGCAGGATGGGGGAAGAAGACAGTTAGTGAGATAGTGGAGGGGTGAAGGAAAGGGGTGGCATGCTGTGGGTAGACACAGTGAAAAGAGGGAAATTGAGGACTGCATAGTAAGAAAAAATTTAATTTTGGCGGAGGCAGAAAATAAAGAAGGAAGACCAGAGAAGGAAAGGGAAGAGAGAGATTCCAGAGAACGGGGAAGGAGACAGAGATATCAGATCTGAGTGGAGAAAATGAGAAGAGAGAGATGCTAAAAACCAAGAGAGATGAAAGGAGAAAGATGCCTGACCATGAGGGAACAGAGGGAAGATGATGGATGCCAGACCAAAGGGGGGGGAGTCTAGAGGAGAGATGGCAGGGGAAGACAGACAGGTTTCTGGAAGGGGCAGACAGTGGATGGATTGGGCAGATGCTGGATTGAAGAGACAGGGCAGATGCTGGAAGTAAAAGAGTGAAAAGAAGATAAAAGCAGAAACCAGAGACAACAAAAGGTAGAAAAAATCACTTTATTTCTATTTTGTCATTAGAATATATCAGATTTGAAATATATATCCTGCTAGAGACATAACTGGGGACTGCAAAGCCGAGGCAGTGCTTCTTTAGATAGATGGAAGAGGTAGAGAAAGAGGGCACATGATGGAAGGAGGGGATAAATAAAAGGAGGGCATATGATGGGGGGAGGAAAGGATTGAGTTAGGGAAATACTGGAGGGGGTGAGGGAAAGAGGTGGCAAGCTGTAGGTAGTAAAAAAGGAAATTGATGAGAGGGTAATAAGAACGTAATCTAGATGAATGCAGAAAATAAATTGAAAAGGAAAATGAGGGAAGAAAGGGATTGCAGAAGAGAGGTGTGGGAGAGGGAAGGAGAGGAGAGAGATGCCAGACCAATAGGAGTGAAAGGAGAGATGGAAGGGGGAGGCATAAGTTTCTGGAAGGGGCATAGAAGGAGAGAAGATACCATATAGGGGCAGAGAGAGGGCAGACAGTGGATGGAAGGAAGAGAGTAACAAGAAGATGAGGAAAGCAGAAACCAGAGAAGACAAAGGTAGAACAAATATTTTCTATTTATTTATTGCTTTAGGATACATGTGTCACTGTTTCTGTGGTGTTGCATTATATGCAGAGTCCAGCTTCTTGCTGGTTCATTTTAACCTTTGTCTATGTATTTCTATTTTATTCCCCCTTTTACAAAACTGTGGAGCGTTTTTTAGCGCCAGCCGTGGTGGTAGCAGCTTTGATGCTCGGAATTCTATGAGCATCAGAGCTGTTACCACCGTGGCTAAAATCCACACTACAGTTTTGTAAAAGGGGGAGGGTTAGTTTGTGTTTTCTGTGTTCTGTGTTTGAAAAACATGGTTTTCTGTTAGGATTGACGGTGTAGGATTGATCTGTACTAGTCTGACTCGTTTAGATTTACAATGGGTGTATTGATGTTGTACTGCTCACTGCAGTATGTAAGATGCTGCCTTTTCATAGATACTCATGTGTGACGTGTAGTTTGTTACTAAAAATCATGTTTTTTGTACAGATGGGGGTGTGTCAAAATATGATGGGCTCTGGATGTCACATATGCTAGGTACGCCATTGCTATCGGAAGTCTCCCGCTACGAAAGCTGAAACTGCATTGAAATGAAGCAAAAACTAAACTTAGACCAGCTTTTCCTTCGTCTACATTTTAGATGCGGTCTGCCACCTAAGTAGTGTCTATGTGGTGCCTATCTTTAGCCATGCCCACGTTACGCCCACGTCTATAAACTTAGACGCGACTTTTCCCTAAACTCTCGTCTATCTCGCGTGTATGTTCTAAGAACACCTATCTGATGCCTAACTCCCAATTAACGATTGTTAAGACCCTTAAATGGCTCATTATCCACTTAAATCGGATGTCTAAACCACGCCTACAGTTAGGCGCAGTTTACAGAATCTAGGCCTAAATGTATTTGCACTATTTATTTGATTTTCACCACACATGTGGAGACTCTATGATGGTGTAGTGCACTGGTTTGTTACCCGCGCATGGGTTGTAGGATTGGATGTTTCACATTCACTTAACTTATCAATCTACATTGAGGTCTTCTCACCAAATTATTAATTACAGTGGTACCTCGGTTTACGAGTGCACCGATTTGCGAGTGTTTTGCAAGACGAGGAAAACATTCGCAAACTTGGTGCCTCGTAAACCGAGCTTGCCTCGCTGTACGAGCGCCCCCCCCCCCATGATCCTGCACCCCCCCCGCCACCATCGGACACCCCCCGCCGCCATCGGGCACCTCCCCGCCGCAACCTGAGATCACCCAACCCACCGAACCCTCTTCTTACTTCCAGTGTAGCCTCCGCATCGGCACAGGCATCAGCATGTCCTGTGCATTGGTGCCGGTGCCCGAAAATCTGCTTCCTGTGCCGGGCCTTGAGCATGTGCGCATGCTCAAGGCCTGGCACAGGAAGCAGATTTTCGGGCACCGGCACCAACGCACAGGACATGCTGGTGCCGGTGCCGATGCCGATGCGGAGGCTATACTGGAAGTAAGAAGAGAGTTCGGGTGGGTTGGGGGATCTCAGGTCGCGGCGGGGGGGGGGTGCCAGTGGTGGCAGGGGGGGTGCCGGATCGCTGGGGGAGGGTGCTGGTTTGCGGGGGGAGCCTTCAGGGGGAGCAATGCCGGTTCTCGTGGGGGGGAGGAGCAGCGCTGCTGGCCTCGGGGGGGGGAAGGTGGGGGGTGGGAACATATCAAAGCAAGTTTCCCTTACTTCCTATGGGGAAACTTGCTTTGATATACGAGCATTTTGGATTACGAGTATGCTCCTGGAACGGATTATGCTCGTAATCCAAGGTACCACTGTATTTGTCGTATTTATCATTGTTCATAGTTTATGCACTTCACAGCTGCAAAATAGTGATATCCTAAAACTTTTTTGGGCCATACATTTTAAGCAGACGTGGCTGCTGAGCTTATCTGAGCAAGGAATCTCCTTGCCACAATAAGTTTAGTGGCCGCAGTAACCTGTTCCCCCCTCCCCCACAAATCATGAGGGATGCCCAGTCCCTCCTGCCAGAACCCCCCACCCACCCCCGCAAAGATTACTGACAGGAGGGATGCCCAATCCCTCCTTCCAGAACCACCCCCCAATCCCCACAAAGAAAGCCGGCAGGAGAGAAGTGTTATAAAGTGTCTGAATATTTTGATGCCCAATCGACTCCCGAATGAGAACATCAAAGGTTGCTTGTGTAATGCTCCTGCACTTGTATTCACTGAGCCATGAAAGCCCTATGAACTCTATACAGACACTTGCCTACAAGGACTGGAATCAGTGTTGTATCAGTCACATTCTGATGGACTAAGGGCAGTGGCTTATATAAATCAGAGTTTATTAAAACCTGAAATAAACTATTCTATGCACAAGCTAGATTTTTTTTATCTCTCAAGTGGGCAATGGTGGACAAGTTTAGAGACTACTTCTATGGAATTGAATTTCATACAAGTTTAGAGACTACTTGTATGGAATTGAATTCACCGTGAAAACAGACAATAATCCTTTAACATATGTTTTGACTACTGCAAAGTTGGATGCTACTGGGCACAGGTGGCTGGCTGCACTATCATTTTACAGTTTTAGTCTGCAGTATCAACCAGGGAAAACAAATGGGGATGAAGACGCTTTATCTAGAGATCTCCACAGAAGTGACACTGCTAAAGCGTGTTGCTGCACTATCAGAATTGGGTATGATTTCTATATGTGAGAGGACAGGGAACAAAGCAGACTTGGATACTGAGAATGTGTTTATTGTTTATTTCTTATTGTGAGCTTCTACACCACTACTAATGATTAGGGAGTCAATTCAGAGCAGTTTGCTTGAGCTTCTGTAAAAGTGTTACAATACAGGGTTAGAAAGAGCTTCTACAAGGTGTTACAATACATGGGCTCTATACAGAGATCCAGGAGCTTCTGTAGCGGTTTTACAATACAGAGTTATTAATAATGGCATAATTATGCCATAATCAATAATCCTACTTATGTTACCTGCATATCGATCATCCTACATATATGCATATGTTTATACCAAATCAGTTGTCCTATATATATTCACATATAATATTAAGTTTAGTATTGAAGCTACAAGGAGATCCCTTGCCGCGATTAAGTATAGTGGCCGTGTCTAAAGTAACCCGGTTCTGTAACCGGCATCTGTAATATGGACATTGGTTACAGAATTGGGTTTAGTTTGGATGGGTGTAGGCCCGATTCTGTATAGGATGCCCGTCCCAGGTGTCCCATACAGAATCCAGGACTTCCTTTTCTGACTGGGGCATGTGTTGTTTGTTATTTAATACATGCATATAACTGTACATGTAATGATACACCATACTTCCTAATGTTTGGGATGGAAGCTAGGTTGCCTATTGATTTGTGTTTTGGTGTTGCAGCATATGGTTCATTGCCTCAAACATTTAAAGGGTATGCACGAAACAGCTAGAAGAGGCCTACGAATTATCTGCAGAGTCCACTTACACACTTGGAAAATGGAACAAAGAAAGGTATGACCTAAGGATAAAACATACTGATCTAGACAAAGGTAAATGAGTGTTATTGAAATATTGGGGAATATCTGGAAAAAAATAAACTTACCAGCAAGTGGAAGTCTACTCCTATATGTCATTGAAAAAAAGATGAAGGATTTGCCTGTGTTTCACATAAAACCAGAATGGGCAGAAGTTATCGTGCTAGAATGATGGCAAGAACTGGAGACGGAGCTTATTCAAGGTGACGGCTTGATGCTTCTGTGGAGACGCCGCCAAGCCTTTGTTGAAGATTTTTCCTGTTTGCCTGTGGTAAAGAGAAAATCAAAGGTCCAGGAAAGGGAGTAGGAGGTGCTTTTAACATTGCAGCGGTTGGTGGAAAGAACACAGCAAGCTCAGGAACTTTCACTGCTCACTGAGGCGTTCCAGGTACCTTAGGGGCTATAGGGAGCTCTGGGACTGAGATAGCTCCCTTACATAGGCCTGAGATTTTCACTATGGAATCAATATGGGATGCTATTTCAAATATGCAAATTTCACTGGGAAACCAAATTCAGCAACTTTCTACTCTATGCACTAATGTGCTTTCAGAAAGCTTGGAACAAAAATAAAGTAACAAGTTTGGATAGTAAATCAAGTGATTTTGAGACCAAGATAAATACTTTGGAAGCACAAGCTCTAACTTGGATTAAGAACAGTGCTAATTTGCACTTTAAACAAGAAATGATGGAAAATTCTATCAGGAGACGTAATCTCCGGATCATAAATTTTCAGAAAGTTTATCCTGTAGATGCCTTAGCAATGTTTAAAAGATACTTAAGTGAAATCTTGAAAGTTCCTGAGGTTTCATATCCACCTCTGTCTAGAATATATATTACCTCCTTATGAGAGCTAAGCCTCAAAATCCTGATCAGCAGAATTTGTCTGCTGACAGTTTAGATATAACAAATTTCCTTGAGAGGTCGGAAACTGAAGCCCAGGTTCCCATCTCATTCCAGAGCTTCCTTTCAAATGAAAGAGACTCGTCGCGCGAATTTACGCCATGTATGTATTTAAACATCTCTATCATATCTCCCCTCTCATGCCTTTCCTCCAAAATATACAGATTGAAATCTTTAAGTCTGTCCCCATACACCTTATGACAAAGACCACACACAATTTTAGTAGCCTTCCTCTGGACCGACTCCATCCTTTTTTTAAAATCTTTTTGAAGGTACGGCCTCCAGAATTGTACAAAACATTCTAAGTGAAGTCTCACCAGATTCTTATCCAGGGGCATCAATACCTCATTTTTCCTACTGGCCCTATGCACCCAGCATCCTTCTAGCTTTCACTGTCACCTTTTCAACCTGTTTGGCCACCTTAAGATCATCATATACAATCATACCCAAGTCCCGCTCTTCTGTCGTGCACATAAATTCTTCATCCCCTAAACTGTAATGTTCCCTCAAATTTTTGCAGCCCAAATGCATAACCTTGCATTTCTTAACATTGAATTTTAGCTGCCAAATTTCAGACCATTCTTCAAGCTTCGCCAGGTCTTTCTTCATGTTATTCACATCATCCTGAGTGTCTACTCTATTGCAGATTTTGGCATCATCCGTAAAGAGGCAAATCTTACCCGACAACCCTGCAGCAATATCATTTATAAATATGTTAAAAAGAATAGGCCCAAGAATAGAACCTTGAGGCACACCACTGTTAACATCCCTTTCCTCAGAGCGATCTCCATTGATCACTACCCTCTATTACCTTCCACTCAACCAGTTCTTGACCCAGCCGGTCACTTTGGAACCCATCTCAAGGGCACTCAGTTTATTTATTAGACGTCTGTGTGGACACTGTCAAAGGCTTTGCTAAAATCTAAATACACTACATCTAGCGCACTCCCTCTATCCAATTATCTGGTCACCCAGTCAAAGAAATTGATCAGATTTGTCTGACAAGACCTACCTCTAGTGAATCCATGTTGCCTCCAGTCCTGTAATCCACAGGATGCCAGAAACTTCACCAATCTCTGTTTTAAAAGTGTTTCTATTAATTTGCTTACCATAGAAGTCAGACTTGGCTTCTTCATTACTTTCCACTTTTGTGGAGAGGGACCACATCTGTCCTTCTCCAGTCCTCCGTTACCACTCCTGACTCTAGAGACTCATTGAAAAGGTCAGTCAGCGGAGCCACCAGAACTTCCCTAAGTTCCTTCAGCACAGCACCATCGGATGTACACCAACTGGCCCCACTTCTTTCTGTACTTTTATTTTAGCTAGCTCTTCACAAACTCAACCCTCTGAAAATTGATCAGGGTCTACCACTCCTCCATCCCTGTTTATGTTTGTATTCTGTGGTCCTGCTCCCGGTGCTTCAGCCATGAACACAGAACATAAATATTTCTTAAGCACTTCAGCCTTTTCTTTATCAGATGCTACATATTTCTCCCCTTCACCTTTGAGTCTCACAATGCCACTTTTGCACTTCTTCCTATCACTAATATATCTAAAAAATGTCTTGTCTTCCTATTTTTTTCTTCCATTTGCATCTTTGCTTTTCTGACTACATAAGTTTCAAGTTCAAGTTTCAAGTTTAATAAGGATTTGATTGTTCGCCTAATCAGAATTCTAAGCGATGTACATATTACTAAAATTACAAAATTTAGTGAACAATACAACAAATGACAAAACTAAGTCTTGCAAGACTAATGACTAATGTTAAAGACCCATGAAACACAAGGAAAAGAAGGGGAAGGAAATACAAATTGTTTGATAGTAAGTAAGACGTTCAAGGGAAAAACAAGAGGGAAGGAAAAATCAGTATACTTCAAAGAAGCTATACAGTGAAGTTAAAATCTGGCCACAAGACTGGCTTACTAATTATTAAATGCATCCATAAAAAGAAAGCTTTTTAATTTGCTCTTAAATTTATCCAAGTTGCGTTCTTCCCTTAAGTAAATAGGAAGTGAGTTTCATGTTTGAGGGGCTGTGACTGAAAAAATGAATTGCTGTCGTGTATTAATAATTTTTAGTGAAGGAATCATCAATAAATGTTGTTCATTTGATATCAATAATCTATTTGAGGTGTAGGGAATCAGTAATTTATAAATAAAAGCAGAAGTTTTATAAAGTAAGGATTTGAGTGTAAGCAAACTTAATTTATATGATATTCGGTGAGCTACCGGAAACCAATGTGCTTTTTTAAGGAGAGATGTCACGTGATCAAACTTTCTGGCTTTTGATATAAGTTTAATAGAAGCATTTTGAATGATCTGTAAACGTTTGATTTCATTTTGAGCAATTCATGTAAATAGGGCATTGCAGTAATCAATTTTAGAAATCACCAAAGAATGGATTAGAATGTTAAGTGACTTTGAACAGAGAAATTGTGAAACTGAATGAATTTGTCGAAGTCTGAAAAAGGTTGATTTGATAATGCTACTGATGTGGTCGTGATAGGTTAATTTATAGCCAAAGATAACCCCTAGAATCTTAATACTACTTATTGCCTGTAAAGTGGTACCCATGATAGTAATGTGAAAATTAAGTTTAGAACTGTCTTTGCATGTTAACATTAAGTGCTAATCTATTAGTGTCAAGCCATTAGTGTATTTGTTCAAGTTTCATATTAATTGCTATTGTTTCAAGGGGATTGTTGGTATCAAGTGGATATAAAAGTTGAATGTCATCAGCATAGGCAAATACATTAAAACCAATGGATTGGCAAAGAGTCATCAGTGGTGCCAGAAAAATATTAAACAGAAGTGGAGAAAGAATGGACCCTTGGGGAATACTGTGTGTTGATGAAGAGCTTTCGGACATTGAGTTATTAATAGACACAATAGAAGAAGGATCTGTGAAATATGATATAAACCAAGAAAGGACCTGATCTGTGATGCCAATAGATTGAAGTCTATCTATCAAAATCTTGTGATCAATTGTATCAAAAGCAGATGAAAGATCAATAGAAATCAAAAGAACCGATTGATGGTGATCCAAAAAGTAATATATGGAAGTAGACATGCCAATCAGCGAATGTTCTGTAGAGTGATGCTGTCTAAAGCCAGTTTGATTTGGATGTAAGATATTGTTTTTTTTCTATGAATTCCAATATTTGATTGAATACCACCTTCTCATTCAGCTTTGCTAGGAAGGGAATAGTTTGATTTATCCTCAGGACTAATTTTTTGATCTTTGATAATAGGTCGGATAATTATTTCCTTCCATGCCTTTGGCAGTAGGCAAGGTGTTGGTTATTTGGTTTTGCCTCTTGTTAGTAGGCGTAACCGATTTTAATATGTAGCAAAGTGCAGAAGAATTTTTGGCTTTCAGAATTTGGCCTGAATAGTATTTCAATTTTGCCTGGTTTATTTTTGATTTATATAGTTTTGAGTTCTCTTTGAATATTTCAATATTGGTCTGGGTTTTTTCTTTTCTCCACCAACGTTCTAATGACCGAAGCTGTTTTTTGATAAGAGTAAGTTTTGCTGTAAACCAGGGATTCAAATATTTTCATGCAGAAATGGATTTAAATTGCATCGAGGCTAATTCATCTAATAGTAGGTTTGTAGATACAGTAATAGGAAATCATCCAGAGAAATGGTCTTTAAATCTGAAAGATCTAGTTTAAAGACTGATGAGATCGAATCAAAAGAAAGATTACTAAAGTCTCTATACTTAATAGTCTGATGTGTTATATGAGCTTTAATATGGGAAGTTGTATGTGTAATAGAGCCTAAATAGTGATCTGACCAGGGAACTGGTAAACAGAGACTTGCTAAGTAATTAGTAATTGCAGATGTGGGAATTAGAGCCATATCTATTGTATGTCCTGCTTGATGTGTTGGAACTGTAAGTAAGGGACATAAATCAAGGTGGTTAATATGAGATAGAATTTATTTGGTGTAGATATTATTTGGATCATCAAAATGAATGTTAAAGTCTCCCAGGATCAGGGGGTTCGTAGTGGAGGAACCGAAATCAAAGAGAAGGGATTATAGTTGGGTAAGATTCTCACGGTTGATTGGGGGGGGGAGTAAGTAAAGAAGAAGAGCGTCTATTCTGGGTCTAGTTTGTAGAGAGAATTGTAGAAATTCAATGGAAGAGTTTACTGGAGAGTATTCGGTGCCTATTAATAAAGAATCACGAAAATTGATTGCTAATCCTCCTCCACGTTTTTGACAACGATGATTATAAAGGAAAGAGAATCCTGGAGGACAGGTGTAAGAAAGGTAGGCTTCTTCACCTTCAGTAAGCCAGTTTTCAGTTAGACATAATATATCAAAAGAGTGCTGGATGATTAAGTCTTTGAGTAAATGATATTTGGTTTTAATGGAACGAGTATTAATTAAACCTATATTAATTTGTTTGATCTCTAGGCCTAGAGAGGTCGGGTTTATACTAGGGGAAACTGTTTGATGAGATAATAGTGGAATATCTATACATTCTGGAAAACGAAAAGAGGTAAGGTTATTTAATGGTTTAGTTGGCCGGTGCCCACAAATAACTGAAATAGTAGAGGAGGAACCAGCCTCTCTTAACTTTTCCAGATATTTGTGCCTGTCTTCTTCATTCTGTGATCTTTTGTAGTTTATGAATGTTAACCTCTTATTATATGGATCATATCCATAGCCTATTCAACTCAGGTTCAAGCGCAATTATTCTACAACTGGATTTGAGTAGTGCTTTTGACTTAATTGACCATGATATACTACTAGCATGTTTGGATTCCATCAGAATTTCAGGTAGGGTGTGTCAAGTATCTCTTAAGCATATCTCTGGGTGTTACCATTTCAAGCCTAGGAAAATTAATTAACCTTAAATTATTACTACATGAATTATTCTCAAGAGTTTCAATTTTTCTCCTTAAATTAATGTTATCTTTAATTAAGGACTCTTGAAGTTGTTTAATTTCTTTTTCAATTTTCTGTATAGATGCATTTGAAGCGGTCATCTCCTTTTTCAAGTCCAGTAATTCTTTATTGTGTTCCTTAATTTTCCCCTCAATTTGTTGAAAGGTGAGAGTAATAATCTTTATGGTCAGCCATTAAGTTCCATAGTGAATCCAAAGTCACTTCAGCGGGCTTAGTTAATATTGGAACTTGTATCAATGTAGAGTGCTCACCGTTCTGTAGATTTTCTTCGGAGCATGTCTTCTGAGTTCTTCCCTCCTACAGAGATGATTCTGCCCCAGGATTCTCCATTGGGGCCCTTTGAGATCAAGCCCCAACTTCCAAGCTCTCCTGCAGGTCCACACTTGCCTTCGGAGAAGATAATACCTCGGGTTCCGGGGTTTCCCCACCCCTGGGGGAGCTGGTAACCTGAGGCTGCGGGGGCGGAGCCCTAATATCGGGGCTGAGAGTAGTGTCGGGCCCAAGAGGTTCCACCACGGGTTCGCCTCCCTGTGTCCTTTGCGGGCTGCCTTCCGATGATGCTGATACCTCCTGCATTTGCCTAAGGAGTTCCTGAATGTTACCGAGACCGGGAGCTCCGGGGCGCCACGAGGCAGAAGAAGCGCTCCTGCCCCATCTCTTTGGCATTGCAGTAAACCGCTAGAAAATTATTTCAACAAAATTGCTGTCTTGACGCGAGCAGCTCAGCGCATCCAGCTTAGAGCAGCCATCTTGGATCTCTCTGGTCCTTATCTTTTAAGGTCCATACAGATTCACTGGTTAAGAGATGTTTTATTGTCCTCTAGAAGCTGCATACTATTAGGAAATATTTTTTATTTTATATCATTTAAAATCCTGGTCCAATCTTCAATCCTTTCAATATTGGATTATTGTAATGTTATTTATTTGGGATCATATAAAATAACCACTAGCTGATTAAAAATCATACAAAATACAGCTATTCGTTTAATTTTTAATTTGGAAAACACGATCATATCAATGTATATTATCAAAAGCTTCACTGGCTTCCGTTTGAGGCTTGAGTGTTATTTAAATTTGGATGCATTTGTTTTCAATTTTTATTTGGCTTAGCACTAGCTTACCTTGTTTCTTATTTTAGTTTTTTTATTTTTAAGAAACATATCCATAGATCTGGTTGGTTTTATTTTTCTTCAGCAAATGCATGTCGTTACAAAAATTTTTGGGATAGGATCCTACCATTCCAAGCAGGATTAATGAATTCATGTTTGAAACTTCTTGTTTCTCCATTTCTTACTTACTATCAATTTAAAAAAAGATGTTACATTTATTTAAACAATATAATATACATTATTGATTTTCATATTATCATGTAGTTATAATGTACTTTTTATCTGTACTTATTTTAGTCGATATTATGTTATCCTTATTCATTAGTTTTAATGCTTGTATTAGTTACTCTGATTTTATTATTATGTTGTATGCTGAGTACCTAATTGTGTAAACCACTACGAACTGCTGGTTAGGCGGTATATAAAAATAAATTATTATTATTATTATTATTCTTTACCTTCTCAGCTACTACTTTTGAGAACCAAAGTAGCCTTCTTTTCCTCTTACTTTTACTTACTTGCCTCACAAAAAGGTTTGTCACTATTACAATTACTCCTTTCAGTTTTGCCCACTGCATTCCCACTCCTTCCAGACGTTCCCATCCAGGCAATTACTTGATGTATTCCCCCATCTTAGGTTTTTTTAAAGTCTAGAATCTTTACTTTTGAATGAGCCCTATCTATACCAGTCTTAATATTATACCATACCAAGCAGTGATCACTGGATGCCAAATGATCATCCACTGTAATATCAGAAACTCTTTCCCTGTTTGTAAGCACTAAGTCCAGTATGACCTCTTCCCGCATGGGTTTCATTACCAACTGATAGAACAGTTCTCCTTGTAGAGAATCCAGGATCTTCCTACTTCTAGAAGACCCCACAATATGGATACCCCATTCAATATCCAGCATGTTAAAATCACCTGTTAGTAAAACTTCCCCTTTTTTAGATATATTCTGAATGTCTACTATTAAATATCTGTCCACTCCTTCCGTCTGTGAAGGAGACATGCATATCACACCAATATAAATATATTCACCATTCCCTCTTTCAAAATTGATCCACAGTGCCTGTTCCTTGCACTGCAGAGCCTGCAATGTGTGGCTTTAATATGATCTTTAACATGTAATGCTACTCCCCCTCCTTTTCTTCCTACCCTGTCTTTTATTGGTTCATTAATCTCAACCCTACTGCTTTCTTCCCTCTGTCCTATCATTATATGTATTTCCTGCTTTTTTCCTGTATATCAGTCTCTCTCTCTCTCTTGCTTCTTACTATTTAGCATATATGTTCTATGTAAACCGCACAGATGCACTGTAATGCACGGTATATCAAAACTTAAATAAAATTGAAACTTTAACTTGAAACACCTAGATAGCATCTTGTTGCTACCCCTTCCCATGGCAAGGGCAACACAACAAATCAAGGATTATTTTATTTTTTAACTTAAACTGTTCCCATTTGAAGGAAAGGGGAAATGGGAACAAAATCCATTCTCAGAATTCTCTACCCAAAAGAAACAAAACTCCACACTCACTTCAGGTCCAAAGCTGGATGTCAAATCTTCATAGCAAAAGTCCCACATCCTTCTTGCAACCTCCCTTGAAAAAGACTAATCTCTATTCTCAGCTCCTTCTATTTATAGGACAATTAACTCCTCCCTTTAGTTACCCCTCCCTTTTTCTGGTTGGTGAAAATTTTCTTTAATTGTAGTTCCTTTCTTTATATGTCCTGCCTCCTGGACCACATCCCGATATTAATTGATAGTTTATGTTTGAGCACCTGCATTGCTTATCAGGGTCTGACCAGCCTTCTCCTGGCCACCTGGAGTTAGGAAGATCCTGGCCAATATTCATTCAGAGCCTGCATAATACATTTGGATGAATATAAGCCAGGACCAATATAAGGGAATTAGTAATTTCAATCCCTTTCCCCAATTCCAGTCACCATTCAAGAAAAGTGCCTCTTCCAAGACTTCCCCTCCTCAAGAAGAGCTGGTCCTCTAGAAGCATCCTAACCCCTAAAGACCCCCTTGGGTCTACCTTCGTATTGTTAGATGGTCTGGTGTTCTTTAGAGCAGGAAGCTTGCCTACTCACTTCTGCTCATGCAGGATTCAGCCTCAAAATGATTCATGTGACCTCTAGCAGTAGTCTTGAAGTACTGCAGTAGTACTGCTTGTGGGTGGGTGGGGCTCTGCTTGGAGGAGAGAACATGTTTCTTGGGTGGGGGGGAATGGAGGGGTAAAATATTGTCTGGGCAAGGCAGGAGAGCACATACAAAGACTCCTGCCATATCTTTTTTGTGACAAGTTAACAAACTGATTTAAATTAATGTATGTCCACTACTCACTTGATAAATGATTATAAAGATATACAAGATGGGGACTTGAAATGATATATAAATCATAAGAGGTTCTGAAGACTGATGTCTGTATAGTTATGATATGCCCACCATCGGTTTGCTTACTCAGAGAGAAAGTGAGTAGGTATGTTAAAGATGAATAGTAGAAATTAATATCAGGAAGTAATTATGATAGTTTGACAGTTGTGATGACAATTAATATCCGTTTGTTAACTTGTCACAAAAAGATATATTTGATCATCTTAGTGCCCCATTTTTCTGCTATAAAAGATTTAGATACGGTTCTGATGTATAGAAGGCTTATATCTTTTATGATCCAGAAGCTATGCAGGTGCTGACCAGAGTTCAATGCTGGCACCCACACAGCTAAGAGCATAAAGTTAGGACAGCCTTTGTTTTGATTATCTGCCCGCTTAGCTATATGGGCACCAACACTAAATATTATCCCTACCTGTATACCTCCTGGCTCCCTCATTGGAGTCTAATGGTGAGATTTTACTTGGCTGGTTTGTGCCAATATTCGATGGCACTCTCTGGTTAAGTGTGGTTGAATATTGGTGGCTCGCCCATTGAGTTTGATTTGAACCGACTAGGTCCTCTCCTGCCCACATAAACCATTTTGAATACTGACCCCAAGATTTCTTAAGGGAGCAGAAAAGCACATGAATGTGTGATGTGGTAGCCATGGGAGGTAAATATTTGCTTATATAGTGCAAGAACTTATTTTATAAGAATAAGAGAACAATTAGGACTTGTATACTGTCTTTTTTGTAGTTATACAACCACACTCAAAGCAATTTTCCTATCTGTCCCAGTGGGTTTACAATCTATCTGATACACCTGGGACAGTGAAAATTAAGTGACTTGTCCAGCGTCACAGGGAACAGTGCAGGGTTTGAACCCACAACCTCAGGGTGCTGAGGCTGTAGCTCTAACCACTACACCACACTCTCCTTGATTTGGCATCCCCCTCTAAAACTGTGTGAGCCGGCCTGTCTTCAAAAAGCAAGGGTGTAGATTTCCAAGAAATGGAAAAAGCTGTTTAACTAGCATTTTTCTGTTCTTTACATCTTACACATCCAACAAAAAAGGGCAGCATTGCTGTGGGCCTGTCAGTTTTTCACTAAGTACTATAGTCTTTATTCTGTTTCACAATAGAAGTTGCTTGGGGTACCAGAAGAAATAGAATGCCTATGGGACACATTCCGGTACTGTACATTAAATCTGAGGATTTTACATGTGATAAAGTATGTCAGTATTGCTTACAGGGAATTCCAGTGATACCTCAGCTTTCTTGGTCTTATTATAAATCCTTTTGTTGGAATTATTGCGGCTGGTTCAATAATTCAGATTAGCCCTCATGTTTATTAATGCACTACATCTGTGCAAACAACATGTCAAGCAGAGAGTTTATTGTAATTGCCTGAGCAAACAGAACCTGAAAGAAGCAATTTCCAGTTACAATGTGCTATGACAAGTAATGAGGTAATTGGCATTCTGTCCTGATTACTTCCACCTTTCTTTTCATCAGGTCTATATTGTGTGTGATAGATAGTCTTATAAGAAATGAAGGTGTTTGATAATATGGTTCACTGCTGCGTAAGGTTAGTGATTAAAGACAATCATTTTCTCTTAGAGATCTTATTAGCTTTAACATTATTTATTCATATGTGTAAGATGTAGGGCCCAGACAGAATCTTTCAGGTTCTATAGAAATATATATAAGAAATATCCTGTAAGCTCAAAAACAAACTGAATGAATATAGAACATTCTTTAGAATTTACTAGATAATACCATATAACAATGAACTTTCGTAGTTAAAGAAAGGCCATTGGATTAAAGCAGGAATGATTTAAATCTAGCTCTGTAAGCTGCAGCAATATAACTAAGGGCTCCTTTTACGAAGCCGCGGTCGTGGTTTAACGCACGTAATAGCGCGCACTAAACCGCCAGATGCGCTAGCTGCTACCGACTCCTCTTGAGCAGGCAGTAGTTTTTGGGCTAGCGCGGAGGTAGCGCAGGATTAAAAGTTGCATGCGCTATAGCCACTACCGCGGCTTCGTAAAAGGAGCCCTAAATATACGAAGGGGTGCTGAAAAGTTCTCAGCCCAACCAAGAAGAGAATGGGGTGGATATGGTTCAATCAATGATCTGAAACAATGTCAAAACATAGAATTTTATTTCTGCAAATTGCCACTTAATGAAATAAGATGACACTCTCTTCAGTTACAGTGGCAAAACCAGGCTCAGAATTTAGGAGGTTGGTTGGTTGGCCTGAGAACTTTTCAGCACCCCCTCGTATTCTATATTAAAGGACTTTTAGCTGTTATTTTTCCCATGCACAAAATTCAAAACTGAAATACAGTGTTCAAGGAGATAATTGTGTTTGTGTGTTAAAGAATATCTTTACAACATTTGAAACCAATATAATGTTCATAATATGGTGTATATGTTTTAAATTGAATATAACTAATAAGAACCCTCAAATAATTATGGGCCTTATTAATTCACACACTGTTTTTCCCCCCCCATTTTTCCCTTTAAAGAAAGCTCCAAGACAAGAGGAATGGAAGACACATCATAACATGGTACTGGACACTGCAGTAATTTGAACTCCTTTGGGAAAATCTCACTACAGGGCATTTGAGACCAGGATAAGTAGAGGCAGGCTTAATAGGAAGTTTCAAAAAAAAAAACCCAACAACTCCAAAACCCCAACAACAACACTGGCATCAGCTTCCTGATATATAGCCCACAGCAGTCAGCAGATATAGCAGATATATATCTAGAGAGAGATATATAGAGAGATGTACTAGATAGATAGATATTTGCAGAAAGATATAGATATCTGTATCTAATGTAAATCTATATCAGTATCAATATCTATCTATCCTCCATTTTACAAAGCCACACTAGCAGCTGCCACAAGGCAAAAGCCCCCAAACCCTTTTGAGCTTCGGGACAGTTACCATAGCGGCAGCCACTAGCACAGCTTTGTAAAAGGGGGCATATATCTATAATCTATATCTAATGTGTATGCATCTATGAGGAACTCGAGGGGGACACTGTGGTGAAATTAATATAAAAAGGCCCAGGTACACCTTTCACCATAACCCTCCTATAGTGTATGGTGAACCCTCTGTAACCCACCCAAAATCTACTGGACACAACTGTAGGTGTCACTTATATATGGGTGGATTTTAAAAAGGCTCATATAGGAGAGAATAGGGTAGTGGTTAGAGCAGAAGACAAGCACAAAAATCCACCAAAAAGGTTCCACAGAAAAGGCAGGGAAACAAGAACAAGACGAACAACTGTGGAACTGATGATTTTGATAAAGTCTTTTATTCAAGTCTTATATTCAGCCAATCTTAGTATAGATGGTGCAGTCCAGAAGAATCAACATAAGAATACACAGTAAATGAATTGTGGTATAGACCTTACACGGGCTGTGTTTTGGTCACAAAAGACCTTCTTCTAGGGTCCTTTGCAAATATATGAAAATTAAAATGTGTGTGAGAGTAAAGAAAAGAAAAGGATGAAGATGGAACTCATGAGACATGCATGAATGTGTAACGAGCTGTAGATCTAAAAGTAGCGTGATAAATAGAGAAACCCAGGGCTCCTTTTACAAAGGTGCACTAGCGGGGTTAACACGCGTGACTTTTTATCACGCACTAACCCCCGCGCTGGCCAAAAACTACCACCTGCTTAAAAGGAGGTGGTAGTGACTAGTGCATCTGGCGGTTTAGCACACGGTATTATGCGCGTTAAACCGCTAGTATGCCTTTGTAAAAGGAGCCCCTAGTGCAGGGGTATGGAATTCCAGTCCTCGAAAGCCGTATTCCAGTCAGGTTTTCAGGATTTCCCCAATGAATATGCATGAGATCTATTTGCATGCACTGCTTTCAAAGCATATTCATTGGGGAAATCCTGAAAACCCGACTGGAATATGGCTCTCGAGGACCGGAGTTCACTTACCCCTGCCCTAGTGTGTGGTATCAAGCACAAAGGTGAGCGGTGAAGTGAACAAAATTAAGTAGGCATAATTGGAGCACGGACATTATTTGGGTGGATTTTAAAAGGCTCACATAGGAGAGTGTGGTGTAGTGGTTAGAGCTTCAGCCTCAGCACACTAAGGTTGTGGGTTCAAACCCTGTGCTGCTCCATGTGTCCCTGGGCAAGTCACTTAACCCTCCACTCCCCTAGATACATTAGATAGACTGTGAGCCCACCAGAACAGATAGGAAAAAATGCTTAAGTGCCTGAATGTAAACCATTTAGGCTATAAGTGGTACATAAATACTAAAATTAATAAATAATAGTCCACCAGGTGCAGAAGTTAGAGTGGGGTATGGACCTGAGTCTCAGTCTCTGTGGTTGACTACACTGCCCACTAGGCTACTCCAAAAACCCGCTTGCCGCTCTACTAGGGCTGGCCATAAACATCTGAAGCTATCACTCAGGCAGCTATGTACTGTTTCATTCAAATTTTGGGGAAGGGGGAGTTAGTGACCATTGGAAGTATGTGGGAAGGTCATGTCTTCATCTCTCCAGTGGTCATCTGGTCAGTTTGGGAACCTTTTTGGCACTTATTTGATGTTAAAGCAGATCTAGTCCCAAACATCCAAATTGTGTCCTGGACATTTTCTGAAATATTTGATTATGCCGAAAACTGTCCAAATCATAAGCCTACCCTAGTCCCACTCAAACCATGCCTCTGACATGACCTCATGACATTTAGATGCACTGCAGACAACTATCATAGAAATTCATCTAGAACATCGGAATAAAATAATGAAAAATTAACAAGTAAAGGTATTCTTTGGCAATGGTAAGCATTGGCAATGTTAAGACCATGCCTGGACCAGGTATGGTCTTAACTGAGAGGAGAAAAGCTAAGTACAAAAAACATCTGTTTTAACATTTTTATAGTGGTTCATTCTGCACCAACCTTTTAAAGTACTTATGCTTGATTTAATTAGAAAGATTACCATTGCCAAAGAATCTCTTTCATTTGAAAGGAAATTCTAGAATTAGAAGGTATAGGACGAAGTTAAGAGATGATAGGCTCAGGAGTAATCTAAGGAAATTTTTTTAAAAAAAAATTACAGAAAGGGTGATGCATGGAATAGTTTCCCAGGTAGCAATATTTTAGCCAATTTGAAGTCTACAACAGTCTTTATTCCTGATGCCTATAAGAAGGGAATTACAATAATTTAGTTGTTGAATTTACTAATGAATGGATTAAAAAGTTAAGTGCAGGGGAAAAATTAATGAATGCCAGTGGCACTCAGCAGCTTGCTGATCACTGCCAGTGTTATGTTTAGAAATTCAATGTTGGGCCATGATCAGGTTGTAGCATTGAATTGCTGGGTTTCTGGAGCCAGCTAGAGCATAACTGGTTAAGTATGATATTTAGTACTTAACTAGCTATGGGACACTGCAAAAAGATACAACTGACTTTTCTGTGGTATTATTTACACAATTACCTTGGTCAGATAAGATCTAAATATCATAATTTTTACTGGCCAAATGCTGACTGTCCCTAGAACACCCCCAAAATAGACAGTGTTAAGATAAGCTCTAACCAGATATTTTCAGTGGCTATAATCTGTCAAGTGTCTCTGAAAATGACCAGTTAGTCTCAAACAGTCAATTTAACCAGTCAGGATCCATTTCTGGCCAGTTAAATCACTTTGAATCACTGGCTTAGTAAAAGGGGGGGGGGATGGGACAAGGGGGCAGTCCTTGTAGAGGGTGCAGGCACCCATCTTCCTCTCTGCCCCCTCCTTCCCAACCCAACCCCCCCTCCCCTCCTCTCCCCTCGTACCGCTTCAATTTTTCCTGCACAAACAACATTCTGAACTTGCTGTCTGCGATAGTGTTGTCTCTTTCTGACATCACTTCCGCCTGTGCCTAGGAAATGACATCAGAGGGATAGCCGACATGACACGGGAAGCATGTTTGTGCTGTTGTTCTCACCTGGAAAATTAAGAAAGTGCAGGGGAAGGGAAGGGGAGGGTGTGCCAAGGGGGGGGGGGCAGGGGAGGCGCCACTTACCCTTGCTATGCCACTGCTTTGAATATCAGCCCACACATGGTTTCTGAAATACCATATACTTGAACATCTTATTTATTCCTCCAATAAAAGATAAGTAGTCCCTGGAACCAAGAATCACATATCCAAAAATAAAGAGGGTTTCCTGGAAAGGAAGCATGGAAGAAAAAGTCCATTTTAACTACATATGCAAAGATAATATATTCCAAATGTATTCAAATGATAAACATCATTCCGACAGTTTTGAAATAAAAACAACAGTTGTTTTTGTAATGATAGGTTACTGAAATTATCTCAGGTTAAAACAAAACATTTTTGGCTTGATATTTAATTAAACAGTAGTAGCTCACAGCTGTTTAATTAGTGGTTTGACCAAAGATTTTATTTCAACCTGTGATTATTTCAATAACAACAAGATTAAATACTTCATATATCTATTTTAGTCAATTATTTTAGTATATATAAACCTGAAAAATGATATAAGGTGATATAAGGTGAAGGGCCAATTTTCTGACTGGCGGGGAGTCACGAGCGGTGTGCCGCAGGGATCGGTGCTGGGGCCGCTACTCTTCAACATATTTATCAATGACCTGGAAATGGAGGCAAAATGCGAGGTTATAAAATTTGCGGACGATACCAAACTCTGCAGCAGAGTTAGGACCAGGGAGGAGTGTGAGGACCTGCAAAGGGACCTGTACAAGCTGGAAGACTGGGCAAACAAATGGCAAATGCGCTTTAACGTTGAGAAATGCAAAGTCATGCATATAGGAAATAAGAACCCGTTGTTCAACTACAAAATGGGGGGGGGGGGGCACTGCACAAAATGGGGAAGGCACTGCTGGGAGACAGCGGACTTGAGAGAGACTTGGATGTGCTAGTGGATGCATCAATGAAGCCATCCGCACAGTGTGCAGCAGCAGCGAAAAAAGCCAACAGGATGCTGGGCATCATAAAGAAGGGTATCACAACCAGGATGTGGGAAGTCATCATGCCACTATATCGGGCGATGGTGCGCCCGCATCTGGAATACTGCGTTCAGTATTGGTCACCGCACCTCAAGAAGGACATGGCGGTACTTGAGAGAGTCCAAAGGAGAGCAACGAAGCTGGTAAGAGGGCTGGAAAACTGCCCATACACCGAGAGGCTGGATAAGCTGGGTCTCTTCTCTCTGGAAAAGAGGAGGCTCAGGGGAGATATGATAGAGACCTTCAAAATCCTGAGAGGCATAGAGAGGGTGGATAGGGACAGGTTCTTCAGACTGAGAGGGACAATGGGTACGAGGGGGCACTCGGAGAAACTGAAGGGGGATAGGTTCAAGACAAATGCAAGGAAGTTTTTCTTCACCCAAAGGGTCGTGGACACATGGAATGCGCTCCCGGAGGAAGAGATCAGGCAGAATACAGTACAGTTTTGCTTATCCACCTACATCAGGGGTCTATATAAAATCATACATATGCAAATGATTGACAGGTAATAAAAACATATGTATAAATAATAATTGACAAATAATAAAAATGTATATATACAGTACATATAATTGATAGGCAGGGTAATAAAATGTTAACAATAATTAAGCTAAAAAAGGTGAAAATTACACCGAGTTATGAATTGAGTACAGCGAAGTACCTGAAAACATTTGCAAGTGGCTCTAAATTTGGGACATAATGTTACCAACAGTCCAAAAACTGTGATGTGAAAAAAACTAGATGAATATGAGTGAATTGTGCATATTGCGAAACAATAAATAAATCAAATCTTATCAGTCAGGGAAATAAAATAATTGATGAAACAAAAGCATCTAAAAGAATGAAACCTGAAAAGATACGTGTTGTGAAATTGAGCATAGTAAGCCTGAGAAAAGAAACCTCATTAGAGACAAAACATGCCTCTAACACAGGTTGATACGCTGAAACACAGCCTGTGTAGGATCTGTTAATAAATTGAAGTTTGATTGCTTGGAACTTGAAGGCTCTTGGGCCTGGATTCTGTAACAGAATCATTCCTAAAGCTCGAGCACAGAAAGTAATCTCTTACCCCCTCTTTTACTAAGGTGCGCTATGCTTTTTAGCATGCGATAAATAGCGCGCGCTAATCAAGTGCTAAATGCTAACACATGCATGTTATCCTATGGACGCATTAGCGGTTAGCACACACATTGATTTAGCACCTGCTAAAACGCTTAGTGCATCTTAGTAAAAGAGGGCCTTAGTCTTGTGTTGCTTCAACAGGAAAGTGCTAAACCAACATAGAACTAAAAGATTAGGACTGATTCTGATCCCTGAAGTTTGGTAATTGTATTTTGCTCATTGGTTGACCCCTGATGCAGCTCATGTTGGGTCAATAAAGACAAGTCCCTGTTCATTGAGGTCCTTTGTGTTTTTTAATGGTATTTATTTATGGGCATTCTTGATGCCTCAATCTTGGTGCCCTCCTTATAGAATTATCCCATTGTACCTGCATACTTATTAGAATTGTGTATATCCTCTAACACTATAAAAAATGCTAAGTGCTGTTATTATCATTGGACAGGAAATGGAACAAAAAAATAAACTGAAAAAGAAAAATAACACAGGCCTTGGGTTTTTTGACTTGTTCCTGGGGTTTTTTTCAGGTGCTGAATCAGAAAATTGTATTGGATAGGCCGTGTCAGCTCTAGTTTATTAGATATGGTTAGATTTATTAATCCCTCCACCCTATTTTATAAAACCACGGTTTTTAGTGCAGGCTGATGCGCTGAATGCTCATCACTGCTCCTAACACTCACAGGAACTCTATGAGTGTTGGGAGCAGCGCAGAGCGTTCAGCGCACTGGTCTGTGCTAAAAACTACTTTCTCGGTTTTGTAAAAAGGGAGGGGGTGTAATTTTTTTATCTCTATTTAAAAGATCTCTTCTGCAGAATTGGGATGTCATAACAAGCTTTCTTTTTTGAATGGGAAATTTATGTATTTAAATTACTCACAATTGTTTTTTTGTGTATAATGACCTTTGTTTCACAACTATTTGTCTACTTCTTTTCCTATAATTCACATTGGCATAAAGATGTAAAGCTCAAATGATAAAATCGCCTCTGCTCTGTTATATTGCAAAACATTTAGGGGTCCTTTTGTCAAGATGCGGTAGGGGTTTAACGCGCGTAATACTGCGTAAGTAAGAGGAGGAGCAGGATCTTGTTAGAGGGTACGTGCTACTGAGGTGGACAGCGGCCAGCAAGGTTTGCTACACCCAGCCAGCGATCCTCAGCAGGCTGCTTTGAAAAGGAGGCCAGGTGAAGGAAGACGTGAGTGAAGAGCAGCAGCGGTTCGTGCCGGTGGGCCAGAGGAGACCAGGAAGCCGGGATGGAGGGAGGGTAGGAATGGTGGGCCAAATCTTTAGGTGAGACCAAGAAGAAGAAGGGGGGAAAACATACAGGCCTTCGAAACAGGGGCGGGCCCTGGTGTAGAAGTACCAGGCGGGAGAGAAGGGGTCCAGATGTGCATATGGCAGACTGAGTGGAGAGTAGGTTGGGGTGGGGAAGAAATAAAACAGAGGAGAGGGAGAGAGGGAAGGAACAGAAAGAGAGAGAAGTTAGGATGGTATGCAGGGGGGATAAAGATACTGGATAGGAGGATAGTTGGGAAGAGAAACAGAGAGATGGTGGACCCTGTGGTGGTGAGGAAGGAGGGAGATATGCTGGATGAAAGGGTAGTTGAGAAAAGGACAGATGGTGGATCTGGGGATGGTGGGGTCCATCGCTGCAGCTGCGGATATGAACACACAAAAAAAGGAAAGATGCCAGACCTCCAGGGGGAGGGAAAGGAAATGGAACAGAGATGGAAGATGATAGTTAGCATGGAGAAAGAAGAAAACAACAAATGGGCAGGAGACCCTGGCAAGCGAGTTATCAGAAGACAACCAGAGCCTGGAACCAACAAAAGGTTGAAAAAATAATTTTATTTTCTGTTTTATGATTACAATATTTATTTTGTTTACACCAAAGAGCTGGTGTGGGGTTGGAGACGTTGTAACCCTATACTTCTACTAAGACTAAACCTTAGTCACTTAGGGATCCTTTTATTAAGATGCACATTTAGGCCCTGATTCTGTATAGGACGCCCAGGAGAGGTGTCCTATACAGAATCGGTCCTACACTAAACCCCGATTCTGTAACCGGCGTCCATGGTACAGACGCCGGTTAGAGAATTGGGTTAAATTAGATGCGGCCGCTATACTTATGACAGCAAGGGATCTCCCTGCTGCAATAAGTATAACGGCTGCAGTCGCGGCCGCCTGTCCCATCGCCAACAGGAGGATGCCCAGTTCTCCTGCCGGAACCCCCCTGGAACCCTCCTCCCCCCCAAACTGGTAATTGTGGGCAGGAGGATGCCCAGTCCTCCTGCCGGAACCCCCCTGGAACCACCCTCCCCCCCAAACTGGTAATCGTGGGCAGGAGGATGCCCAATCCTCCTGCCGGAAAGCCCGACAACCCCCCCACCCCCAAAACTAACCTCCCTCCCCCAACTAACCTTTACATGTTGGTCGGCTGGACGGGTCCGCCCATCCCCACTAATCCTAAGGCCTGATTGGCCCAGGTGCCTAGCCTGGGCCAATCAGGGAGGATTAGTGGGGATGGGTGGACCCGCTATGCCTAAGGCCTGATTGGTCCAGGCTTCTAGAGCCTGGGCCACTCAGGCCTTAGATTTAGCGGGGATGGGCCGGGAAGGGGCGGGCCCATCTCATTTCCACGAGGCGGGCCCCTTCGGCTGGACGGCAGCAAGACCCGTCCAGCCGACCAACATGTAAAGGTTAGTTGGGGGAGGGAGGTTAGTTTTGGGGGTGGGGGGGTCGTCGGGCTTTCCGGCAGGAGGATTGGGCATCCTCCTGCTCGCGATTACCAGTTTGGGGGAGGGGGTTCCAGGGGGGTTCTGGCAGGAGGACTGGGCATCCTACTGCCCGTGATTACCAGTTTGGGGGGAGGGGGGGTTCCGGCAGGAGGACTGGGCATCCTCCTGTCGGCGATGGGACAGGGGGCCGCGACCACGGCCGCTATACTTATTGCAGCAGGGAGATCCCTTGCTGCCATAAGTATAGCGGCCGCGTCTACTTACAATGTAGACCAGCATTTTGCTGGCGCACATTTTAAGCTTCTCTTCCTCTACTAGGGAGACGCGTAGGGCCGCCTAGGTTCGCCTAAGGCCCTTAGGCGAGCTTAGGCATCTTGCGGGTCTCCCTAGGCTCCCGGAGGTGCCTTCAATATAGGCGGCCTGCCTGGGGAGCATTTTTTTTTAAAACATGCATCCCGATTGGCTGATTAGACAGCTGTAGGATGCCTATAGCTACCTAAAATCGGGACGCACTTTGGAGAATCAGGCCCTTAAGGACCCCTAAGTATCTTAATTAAAAATTCAGCCCATGGCTTAGCCTTTTTTTCAGATTTCGGCCCCTTATGTAATTGAGTTTGACACCCCTGATATAAAGGTTCAGTTTGTCTTCTGGCCTCAGACCCACCACTCCACTGCCTAACAAAAACTTTTAGTGGAGAGAATTACATGGCTTTTCATCATTGGCCCATCAAATTATTTTCTTATAACCTAACCTTTACTCATCTTATTTGATTTATAATTTATAATATAATCAATAAATTAGCCAATAATACTTGATAAAAACTCAAAAAACTTAGCTCAGTATGCGTGACCCGGGAGGGAATGAGCCGACATGTTTTGCACTGCTGTCATGTTTATCAAGGGTCCCCTGCGGCCGCTGTTGTCATCTGACTCATATGTTACTTATAGAGCTATAAGAAAAAAAATAATAATAATAATGTCATGTTGTTAAAGAACAATAGCTTTGTATTTTAAAACATTCAGGATATATGTAAATATATGCAGGTATGTCGCAGAATTACAAGAAATGTGCAGCACTAGGCACCTCAAGAACTGATATGAGGAACAATCTCAAGAACTGATATGAGAAACAATAGGTCATGTTTCAGTAAAGAGCCTACATCAGGGGTCAGCTGTATTGTTGTTCCAATACATACAAATCAATGTACTCGGATAAAATAATCCCAAGTATCATTAGGCCCTGATACTCCAAAGAGTGTGTGGCAACAATAAAGAATTGCAGCTGTGAGAACAGCTACTGTTTAAGAAAAACTATTTTTGTCAGAGTTTGGCCAGCTCAGTTGCAGTCTAAAAAAAACCTGATATGATTTATATTGATCTAGGTGTGCTACAGCTGACCCCTTTTGAAGCTCCATGTACTTGTGTTTCCTTCTTGCTGCTGTGCTACATTGTTGATTCTGTCTTTTCTGGTTGAAGAAATGTGCAGCAAAGTTTTATAACCTCTACTAAAGAAAGAATATGATATTAAACTGAAATCTGGGAGGGCTGCTAAGTGGTCTGGTGTTCAGGACATCCATAATGAGAATACGTGAGATATATTTGTGCATATCCATTAGATAAATTTTGAACACAAGACTGACTTGTGACTGGGTCCTTGTGATTGCGGTTTGATTCTCTTTGCTACAGAATCGAAAAGGGAAATGGATTTAACCCCCCCCTTTTTTTTTTTTTTACAAAACTGCGCAAGTGGTTTCTAGCGCCAGCCGGCATGCTGAATGTTCTGTACTACTCTGATGCTCGTAGGAAATCTATGATCATCAGAGCAGCGTAGAGCATTCAATGTGCCAGCCTGTGCAAAAAAGCTCTTCTGCGGCTTTCTAAAAGGGGGTAATTTGCATTCAGTTTGTTAATGATTCTTGAAAAATTAATGCACTCAAAAATTATTCAAGTCAGTTTATATTTTAAAAATATCTAACACAATCTGCTTGTAACCCCCAAAGATCATTAAGGCATGGGAGCTCAGGATCTTTTAAAATGCAATGAAGCTTCGAGGGACATTCAATAATTTATCTGAGTATGAAAAATAGTAACAAACATGTTGAAACAAGTCTGTACATGTTGTGAGATGTCTCAAGGTTACTCATGCACAGATGTGGCTCAGTGCAAGTCTAACATTCCAAGAGACAGGCTGTCAGTAGAGTCCTCATATGAATCAAGTAAACTGTTAGATTTGAAGGTTCTGTGATAAAATTTCTCACAGGAGGGGAAAAACCATAGGAGATCTATGAATGTATGTAATAGTTTATGGTGAGTCTGCCCCATCATAATAATATCTAATAATAATAATATAACAGTTTATATATCGCAGGACCATGAAGTTCTATGCAGTTTACAATAATTAAAAGATGTTACAGATTGAGTGGATTTAATAATGTTCTGCCAGTTAACATTGATTGAAAGATGCTACAAATTTAGTGGATTTAACAAAGTTAAAAGCTAGTAATTAACAGCTCTAGGGATCAGTTATTGTGGAATGAGATTGTGAAGGTTAGTTGCCTAAGTACTTTAGGAACAGATATGTTTTAAGGCATTTCCTAAATTCCCCATAAGTAGTAGACATAAGCAATTGTTCTAGATCTTTAACCCGTAATGCTTCCTGATGTGAGAGGAGATGTTGATGATGTCTTTTAAATTTACATCCTCTAACCGGAGGGGAAACAAAATTCAAGTGTGAGCTTCTCTTATGTCTGTTGTCTGAGAAAGAGAAAAGGTCAGTTATGTATTTAGGGGCTAAACCGAATAGTACCTTAAAACAGAAACAAACAAACTTGAACTGCCTCCATTGGCAGCCAATGCAGAAGTCGGTAGGAAGGTGTAACATGGTCAAACTTCTTTAACCCGAAGATCAGTCTGATCTCTGTATTAGTACTAGTTGTACTAGTTGTACTAGTTGTACTAGTTGTAGTCGCCGCATATTTGGTCTTTCATGGTTAGGCATTGATCCAGAGTTACACCTAGTATCTTTATGGAGGGCTGGATAGGGTACCGTATTTGCCGGCGTATAAGACGACTGGGCGTATAAGACGACCCCCCATCTTTTACAGTTAAAATATAGAGTTTGTTATATACTCGCCGTATAAGACTACCCCTTCTTCCGCACACCTTCTGCACAACAAATAAAACTTAAAAGAACATCAGAATTTATTTCAACAATTTTAATTAATTCACTAAAGCTGAATAGAACAATAAACCCATGGGAGCTGCCATGCTATTTGTTTTCTAAACTGTTAACCAAACTGAAACTGTCAATGATAGAAGGAAGATAACACATAGAGGGAGAGAGCAAGTGCCGGGCAAGTCCCTAGCAAGTTTGCTGGCATGACAGTTTCCCTTTAAAAGCCTTCAAAAGCCTCCTGTTCGCCCCCGCAACTTCCTTAAGGGCTAGACTCCACACACGGCCGCAAGGTGCGAGAGACGTAGTAAAGAGAAAATGATTTTTTTCTACCTTTTGTGGTCTCTGCTTTCATCTTCTTTCCACTCTTCCTTCCAGCATCTGCCCATTCCATCCACTGTCTGGCCTCTCCCCCTTCCATATGTATCTGACTTCTTTCTATGCCCCTCTCCCCTTTCCATCCAGCCTGTGCCTCCTCTCTCCTTTTTACATCATTCATTCCAGCTTTACTGCTTTCTTCATTTTTATCTCTCCTACACCAGATCTAGCATCTTTATCCCTCTATCATTTCTCTGCTGACCCCATTTCCAGCATCAATCTCTCTCTACTTTCTCATTCCTGTCTCTCCCCTTTCCCTCCTCTAATCTCCCTGCCAGCTGTTTCCTTCCTTTTTACCTTCTCCCTTCCCTCCTCCCCCCTATCCAACAGTAGCTCTCTTCCCAACTCTTTCCCTCTTCCCCTCCCAGCAGCATCTCTCTTTCTACCTCTCTCCAGGTGCAGTAGCAGCTCTCCCTTTATCCATCAGCTTCCCAGCCTCCAACAGTGGCTTCCTCTCCTTCCAGCAGCTCTCAGTACTTGCCTGCAGCAGTGATTTCCTTAGGCAGCCTTGGGTCCGTTGCCGCCTCTGAGGAAAGGGGAAGTTGCCAAAGTGAATCACTGCCCTGATAAGTACAGAGCTGCTAGGAGAGGAGACAGCCACTGTTGAAGGCTCCCCATGATCTTACTCCTGCTGTGCCCTGCACATTCGCGACCCCCCCCCCCCCAAGCCGGCAAAAACAGCTTTGCACCGCAGGCCCAGCCGCCCAAGACGAGTCGGAGGCCCCTATCCGCCGCATCCTGCACGTGGGCAGACTCAGCACAAACGCTGCTGATGGCCCCAATCGACACGCTGACCTCCCCGCGCACGCTGACCATCTTCTCTCTGCCTGCACTTTCCCCGCGGCCCTCTTCGGCGACTCAGCAGGGGCAGCGATCAAGACAGGCTGCAAAAATCAGGACCTTCCCTCTCTGAGTCCCGCCTATTTTGTTTCAACTTCCTGTTTCCGCATAGGCGAGACTCACAGAGGGAATGACCGCCTGTCTTGATCGCCCGAGGCTGGGAGGAACAGAAGATTTCTGCAAACACCATCGGGGCAGAAAATTTAATGGGTCCATCTCGCCGGTCCTGTGCGGACCGGCAGGAATTTTCTGCGGACCGGCACCGGTCCGCGGACCGGCGGTTGAAGAACTGTGATGTAAACAGTACCCGGCGTATAAGACGACCCCCGACTTTGGGGAGGATTTTAAGGTACTGAAAAGTCGTCTTATACGCCGGCAAATACGGTAACTAAGGTTTTGTTCTATTTCTATCATTTAAATTTCTGCTTCTATTCCTTTCTCTCCTCTCTTCTACCTCCCAAAGTATTTAGATCAATGCTGTCTTGTTAAAATGTTTATTTTATTTTTATTTTTCCTCTAACTCTACTTTTCACTTCTCTATTACCCTCCAGGTACTTTAGTTAGATTGTGAGCCTTCGGGACAGTAAGGGAATTTTTCAAGTACCTTTCCTATTTCTAATCTTAATGTATATTTTCTGTAAACCGCTTAGAACCTAACGGATGTAGCGGTATATAAGAAATAAATTACATTACATTACATTACATTATTGATACAGAGGGGTGATTTAATGTCAAGTGGATGTGGTGAAGCAATGAAAAAAGTCATTTTATCTGAATTAAGTTTGAGCCTAAAGTTTGTCATCCATTGTTCCATCATGTTTATAGCTTCTGAAGATTTGGGAATAGTTTCGGAGACAGAATTGGTGAATGGGATGATAATCGTAAAATAATCTGCATAACTAAATAGTTTTATCCCCAGCTGGGTTAGCTTCATGCCCAGTGAGGACATGTAGACGTTGAAGAGCAATGGGGATAGTGGAGAGCCTTGGGGGCACACCGGATGGATTGCTCCAGGTGTCGGAAAGCTCATAATTAAAACGAACCTGATAGGTGCGGGATATAAGGAAGCCACGGAACCAGTTCAGCACCTTATTCTGGATACCAATGGCATCTGGGCATTGCAGCAGTTTCATGTGGTCCACTAGATCAAAGGCAGAACTCATATCGAATTGCATTATCAGGGCATTAAGGCCTTTACTAAACAGTAGGTGCAAATTGTCTAAGATAGCCGCAATTACTGTCTCTGTACTGAATAATGGCCTAAAACCAGATTAAGTTTCATGGAGGAGAGAGAATTGATCGAGATAACCCATCAGTTGGGTGTGAACCAATCCCTCCATAATTTTTATAATAAACGGAATGGAAGCTACCGGTCTATAGTTGGATATTAGGGCTGAGGATACTTTACAATTTTTTAGAATTGGGGTTATAATAATGTGACCATTATTAGAGAGGAACTTCCCATTGTTTAGGTTGTAAGCCAAGTATTGCATCAGTGATAATTTAAATTCTAAAGGTGCTGCTTTCATAATTTCTGGGGGGCATGAGTCCAGAACGCAATAGGATCTAGAGTATTTGTTATATAATCTGATATAATCATTCCATTCTAAATCCTGAAAGGAGCTCCAGATCATGTCTGCCGGTATATCATTTCCTTGGGTGTTCGCTATTTGATGATCACAAGAGTTGTTTGTTGAACAATGGATTCTAAGGTTCTTAATTTTAGAATCGAAGTACAGAGCTAAGTCATTTGCAGAGGGTAGTTTAATGTTGTGTGTGGGTGAGGTGTAGCGAGTGGTGTCAAATAAATTTGTGATCAGGTTGAATAGCTCTTTTGTATTGATTCCTTGTGAACCATTACAAGATGAGTTGATTTTAGTGGAGTAGAATGCTTTACGTTTGTCTTTTAACATTTGTTTGTAGATTTTTATGTTAGATCTCCAGTTGTTACGGTCGGCAAGTTCTCCTGTTTTTTTCCAAGTTCTTTCCAGTCGTCTAGCTAGTTGTTTCATTTTTAGAAGTTCGATGTCAAACCATTTGTTATATTTATTTGAATTGCTTTTGCTATTACGTATAGGGGCGATTTTATTTAAAATGGATGTGCTGGTTGTCGTCCAGTGATCCCAAAAATCGATTCCTTCATCTATCCCTGTTTGCAATTCGTATTGTGACCAGAATTCTTTTGGATTAATATAGCCTCTTGTGTGATGTTCTCTTTTTATAATTGGGCGTGTTTTAGATTTATGATAAGACCAGAATAGCTGGAAATAATAAGTAAAATGGTCAGACCAGATATCATGAATCCAGGTGCCTTTAAGTAGCGAAATGGCAGGGTCTGGGATATCCTTTGTGGACATGGCTACCACATCCAATTGATGGCCTTTTTCATGTGTTTGTGTGGGTAGAGGAAGATTGTAATTGAGTAGGGATAGAAAGTTTTTGAACTCTATCGCATTTGTGTTGTCCACTTCATCTAGGTGTAGGTTTATGTCGCCTGCGATGATATTATAAGAAGGACAGATTGAATTGTTTAGGACAAATGCAAAGAAGTCTTCTTTGGCTTTTGGCCAGCTTTTTGGTGGGACATAGAATAATATGCAGGATAGGGATTCTTCTAGTTGACAGTTGCTAATTTTACAGGCTAAAATTTGTAAATGGTCTGTCATTTTGGAATCCAGAAGTTCAAAGTCAAATCCTTCTTTAAGAATAATTGCTAATCCTCCTCCTTTTTTTCCCACGCGGTTTAGCGGAAGGATTTTGAAATTGCTTGGTAGGAGATCAATTATTATTGGATCATCAAGGTTATGTGAGACAATGACCCTTCTTTAGAGTTGCATGACTATCATAACTTGTTTTGAGAATCAGATATGTTTTCTGACTTGATAGGAGTCCAATAAGCTTGGTGTAACAAAAAAATAGATGGATTGTATTAGGGACACAGATCTCAATGATTTAAAAGTTAGTTTCCATATTGAAGACCATGTTTTCATATTGTAGGAAGTATTCAACTCTGAGCTCCATGTTTCAACAAATATAGTAGAGGCTAGAAACTTCTTATGTTGTATATATTTGTACCATTTTGAAGCATGTCCCTTATTGCTCTGGATTTTATATATTAGTTCCAAATATTCAGGAGTATCATGTAATGATTATATATCTGGAAACCATGATTTCAAAGAGTGAGAAAGTTGTTTTCACTGAGATTGATGGTGTACAGGAATATTATATTGTTTGGAAATGTCTGAGAAGTTCATCCATTTGTTTTACTGTATTAAATATTTGATATTCCAAATTCCTTGATGTTGCCATATTTTCCATTGCTTTTTAGGTAATAGTTTCAATGGATGTTAATGGATTCTTTTTGTGATCTAATTATGTAAACTGAATTGAGCTCTTAATTTTAAGAGATGATTTAGTATATAAATCTAAGATTTAGATTAGATTAGATATTTATATTTTCATTCCTCCAAATAGGTATTAAAACTGAACCATTAGTCCATCTAATGTAGAGATAACAGGTTTGTAGTCATAATAACTGGGTTAGATTTGTCAATCTTTGTTAAAGAAACATTGGTAATGTATCTCATGAGTTCTGGTTTTATTAGAATGTGTTCAAAATTTAACCGTGTTGGACTATTCACTTTAGGTTGATCCAGTAGCCATTGAGCTCTTTGAGACATAAAGAAGACCATGTGATATTCCTTAAAACTTGGAAAATTAACACCACCATTTTCTTTAGAACATTTGAGTTTTTAAATAGTTATTCGGATATGTTTTCCTTTCCATAAAAAGTCAGATAATATGTAATCGACTGATAAGTGTCATTATCTAGCAGTGTATATAATTTATTTTCGGTACAATCTTCATTTTAATGGTGTCTAATCTAACCCACCAAGAGAGATTCAGAGGTGACCATTTTTGTGTACATTTTTTAGTAGTGTTAATTAAGGAATCAATGTTATATTGTATTGCATCTTTGATTGTTCAGCCAAGGTATTTAATTTTGTTCTATCTTTCACATACAGGAATCTATACAGTTCAAAGTCATCATCGCTGGTGCATATGCTCTGGAAACATCTATTACAGATATTCAAGACAAATTATTGAACACTTTAATTCACCTAGGAATTAAAAACATGTACTATATAATTGGAAATACCTATTTAAAACTGATGCTAACATTTGGTGGAATTCTGTTTGTCTCCATGTTAAATACAATAGTTATTGCTGGAAAACACAATACTAAATCTCGGTCTTTATTACTAGAATACTATGACTCAAACCCTTGACCATTCCTGAATGTACAATCTATAAATATACTAAGTAATCTATAAACATAATTTATAAGTGTAATCTTAAACTGCTGTAGTAAATAGCATACAGTATTGTCAGCATTTGCTTTGTTTTGTATATTAAACTTTATTGTCCATATTAAACTACATAGAACATGTACTATATAGGTATAACAATGTTAATATATGTGCACACTATTGTAGGAATGTATAATGTTTACTATGCTATGCTTTGTTTTCTATGTTTTAAATTCAAATAAACATATTTTAACTAAAAAATGAAAAGTTATGGATCTGTTATTTTCAAAATTTTTTCAAAATGGTATTTTGGGGACCTATAGATGTCAGAACAGGGGGGGCACAGGGCCATGGCCTCCCCCCCAAATTGGGACTTCCCTAGCCCCCTTCCCTCTCTCCCCTCCCTTTCAGGCTCTTCACCTGCGGAATCAGATTTCTTATGCTGCAGAGTGGCAACAAGCAGCCCCAGCACTGAGCGGCTATGAGAACTGCCCCAGCCCCCTTCCCTCTCAACCCCTGTCAGGCTTTTCACCCACAGTATCGGGTTTCTTCTGCCGCAGACTGGCAACAAGCACTGCCCCAGCCCCCTTCCCTCCCAAACACTATCAGGCTCTTCACCCACCTGATCAGGTTACTTCTGCCACTGAGCGGCAAAGAGCAGGAGTGCGCTTTGGTGCTCCTCCTAGGCACTGAGTGGCTTCTTGACTGGCTCCCGCAAATTCTCACCAATTTTGGGAATTTCCATCTGCACTGTTAAGGAAGAAAAACATTTGTTTATATTTCTCTGGGGTTGAACTGCATTCGGAGTCTTGAATCTTAGGGTTTTGTTTATACATATTAGTACTTTCAGTTTGTGATCACGTATTTGCATAGGGGTTATCTGTGTTCTGGTAGGAATGAATGTTGAGAAGCATACGTACAGTGTGCTTTATGTAATTTAATTTTTTGGTAACCATTATGTATGGTTAATAAGATTATATTGTGTGTGTATATATGAAAAGTGAATGGAAAAAATGGTATTAAAATTAGTATTATTATGGGGCAGGGTCTGGGGCAGAGATTGGGCGGGGTCCGTGGCAGAGCTAGTGGGTCCCCCAAACAAAAAAGTATTCCGCTGCCTATGTGGGAACCAGAGATAGTCATTTCAGAGGCTGAGTTTACACCTATCCCTATTTCAATGCTTCCAAATAAGATATTTTGTACTGACCCTGGATATAAGACAGACCTCATATGTGACCTCTTAATGTTTGAAATATTGTTGTTTAAGAATCTAATCTAATCTTTTATTTATGAATCATACTATACCTGCATAGATTCAAGGCAATTTAAAAGTAAAAGATTCCTTGTCAGAGCAGAGGGAACATATAGCTGAAGGTCATATCATTATACAGAATGAACAGAAATTTCAACATAGGTAGAGACAAATAACAGCAAACTACATTACATTTTGATTTGTTATTGGGCTTCACTGGAGTGGAGCTAATTGTTTTATAGTAGATGAACATGATTATTGTAGTCAGTTACAGAATGATCAGTGTTTGGGATGAGAGTTGAATTCATAGTCATTGGAGTTGTCCAACATTGCCATGGTTGAGGTTCAATCAGGTTGAAGTAGAAGTATGTTTTTAGGCTTCTTCTGAATTTTAGGTAGCAGGATTCTTTTCTTGTGTTTGTAGCTAGACTGTTACAAATATTAATAGCAATATAAGTGAATAAAGAGATGAATATTTGTTTGTACTTGACTCCTCTCGGAGAAGGGAGTATTATTAATGAGGTATTGGCAATTCTGCCAAACAAAAGTAGAGTTCTGAAAAGATATGAATTAATGCCTCAGATGAGTTGGTGTTGCGTACATGGTACATGGTATAGAAATCACAAGTCAATAAGGGTAACTTATTTAGAAATCATAGAAGGGAAAATTATGAAAAACACACTAATCACTGAACCCCTTCTCTCAAAATATTATAACATTTTTCACAACCTAATGCCAAAGAGTCTTATCTCACTACATATTTCAATATATGCTTAGAGACCTGGAGAGTTTTATGATATGTTCATCTCAAATTTGTAGTCTCATCGACCAATCATTGCATATGATAGCTGAGAATATATTCAATAAACTTGTGCAGTTGTATAATTCAAAAGATATATATTATGAGCAAACATATCGTAAAACTCCATTCAAATTCTTAGGGTTCCAACATGGACTATGTTTCGTGCTCTGCATCAGGGAACCCAAAAACGAATTTTCAAACAACAGATCCCTGTGAGTCAAAAAACAGTTTTGAAAACAATCTTTAAAATATGCTAAAAAGCAAGAGTATAAGATAGCATTCAACAACATTCAACAGCATCCTCAAACATTTCATATGGGGAGGGGGGGGTGGTACCTGAATACTTCTGGAGAGTTATCTTATTCATACTTCTTGCTGAACACACACTTAAATTCAAAATAGTACCATTCAAAGATAAAATGTGGCTCCTCATTGCTGATGAATTCCTTCTCTCTTCACGTGAATTCCATTATTAATGATACTACATGTAAAACGTGATCACGTCAAAGATGCAAAGGCATCACAAAGGCAAGAGGCTAATGAGGAAATTCCAATATACTATCATTCATAAAAAACAGTAATGAATGTGTATATTCATGATAATGTCACTAGGCAAACATATTAACCAAAACACCATAATTTAACTACATAATTCCCTCCTTGTTCAAAAACTGGCACATCCAGAATAGAATAATGTAAATCCTGTGGAATGTGGTTATATGTAAATCATTGCTAAAGCAGAGAAGCTTCTTGTACATTATAAGAACATAAGAATCGCCTCTGCTGAGTCAGACATTAGGTCCATCGCACCCAGCAGTCCGCTCCTGCGGCGGCCCCCCAGGTCAGTGACCTGTAAGTGATCCTTTATTTAAGACATTTTGTCCTGTGTAGTACCCCTCTAACTATACCCTTCAATCCCCTTTTCCTTTAGGAACTTGTCCAACCCTTTTTTGAAACCCAAAATCGTACTCTGCTCTACCACCTCCTCTGGAAGCGCATTCTAGGTATCCACCACCCTCTGCGTGAAGAAGAACTTCCTAGCATTCGTTCTGAATCTGTCTCCCTTCAATTTTCTTGAGTGCCCTCTTGTTCTTGTTTCCCCCACCAGTCTGAAGAGTCTGTCCCTCTCTACCTTCTCTATACCCTTTATGATCTTGTAAGTTTCTATCATGTCCCCTCTAAGTCTCCGTTTTTCCAGGGAAAAAAGCCCCAGTTTCTCCAGCCTCTCAGCATATGGAAGGTTTTCCATGCTCCTTATCATTTTTGTTGCTCTTCTCTGGACTCTCTCGAGTGCTGCCATATCTTTCTTAAGGTACGGTGACCAGTATTGAATGCATTACTCCAGATGCGGGCGCACCATTGCCTGATATAGTGGCAGGATAACTGCTTTGGTTCCTTTTTTGATTATGCCCAACATTCTGTTTGCCTTCTTGGACGCTGTTGCGCATTGTGCCCCTGGCTTCATTGATTGGTCCACCAAAACCCCCAAGTCCCTTTATAGGTTGCTTTTCCCCAATACCATTCCCCCCATCTTGTAGTTGTACATCGTGTTTCCTTTCCCTATGTGCAAGACTAGGCATTTCTCTACATTGAAGCACATTTGCCTTTTATCTGCCCATTCACTCAGATTGTTCAGGTCCCTTTGTAGTTCTTTACATTCCTCAACAGTTCTAACCCTGCTGGAGAGTTTTGTGTTGTCCGCAAATTTTATAACTTCGCACTTCGTCCCTACTTCCAGGTCATTGATGAATATATTGAACAGCAGTGTTCCCAGCACTGACCACTCTGGGACACCGCTCGCAACTGCTTCCCATTCAGAGTAGTGTCCCTTTACTCCTACCCTCAGCTTCCTCTCCGCCAGCCAATTACAGATCCATCTGTGCACATCCCCTTCCACTCCGTGGCTCCACAGTTTTCTTAGCAGGCACTCATGGGGTACCTTGTCAAAGGCTTTTTGGAAGTCCAGATATATGATGTCTATGGGGTCACCTTTGTCCAATTGTTCGTTTATCCCCTCGAAGAAGTGCAGTAGGTTTGTTTGGCAAGATCTTCCTTAGTAGGTTTGTTTGGCTTAGATGTTCTATAATTCTGGTCTTAATAGCTCTTATAATGTACCTGATATATAATATCAGGCATGGGCATTGTATCATATAAATCACTCCAGCAGAACTGGAATTTGTATGCCTGAGATGTTCCCTCTATTTACCCACTCTGGAAGTTCCATAGAATCCAATTTCCCACTATAA
Source organism: Geotrypetes seraphini (assembly GCF_902459505.1). Lineage (NCBI taxonomy): Eukaryota > Metazoa > Chordata > Amphibia > Gymnophiona > Dermophiidae > Geotrypetes > Geotrypetes seraphini. The sequence continues at coordinate 149,565,580 of NC_047089.1, forward strand.
GCACATACTTTACATGTACTACAATAGAAATGTCCCTTCAGAGCGTTGTCAGCAATTGGCCTAGGAGCTAAAAATTGGGACCTCACTAAACTCTGCCTCAAGCAAACTGGGGCAATTGTTGAAATACTACAAAGTATACCAATGTTGTTTAATGATACACTTAATTTGAAATGCATGCTCGGAATAAAGAAGAACGTATACCAAAACCAATTTGGTATCTGTGGATTGAGTGTTATGCTGTAATAATAGTGGTCCTTGGGCATATAGGGCTGGATTCTGTATAGGACGCCCAATATCAGAAATCGCCTAAACGGCTTTGAGAATCACACATGGGTGTACTATAGAGAATTGCGTCTGTCCATAAGCCCACCTAATAACCCAATTCTCTAACCAGTGTCCATGTCACAGGCACCGGTTAGAGAATTGGGTTGCCACTAAGTTTATCATGGCAAGGAATCTCTTTTGCAGTGATAAGTTTAGCGGCAACCCATCCCCCCTGCAAAGAGTATCGGCAGGAGGGATGCTCAGTCCCTCCTGCTGGAACCCCCGTACATCGAAGGCAGCTGGCGATAAAAAAGCCTAATACGGCATCGTAAAAGGCGAGGGAAAGGTGTGTGTGGAATTCTTTAAGATATATTTACTTTGTTCCTACCCAGCTTGAAAGATTACTGATTGAAAAAGAAACATCTATAGAGGGGTAATTTGAGTGGCTAATAGAATTTGAATTGAATATGAAGGGGTGGGATTTAATGTTCTGAATTTAAGTTCCTGTATATTATTTCAGTTTTTTCTTCTCATTGATGTACATTTCATTTGTGTGGAATATGTATATATAAATGCAAATTTTAAAAAATATATATTTGGAGGAGATCCAAGATGGCCGATGGTCCCGGACGCTGAGTAGCACGCCGGAGAAGTCTGATTTGAAAAAATTTTCTTTTTGGAGCGATTACCTACTTGAGATGCCGAAGAGGAGAGGCCGCAGCGCCGCTGGAGCCTCGCGGCGTTCAGCGGTCCCCTCTTTCGGCAATATTGAAGAGCTCCTGCGTCGGATGCAGGATATCCCGGCAGCGTCGGCACCCCCCCCGCTGGAGACGCCTCAGAGAGGCGGAAATGAGGTGATCTCCTTGGGGCTAGAGACTACGCTCAGCCCCGACGCTAGGGCACCTCCCCCACCTCCTCAGGTTACCAGCTCCCCACGAGTGGAGGAGCTCCCGGAAGGAAGCAAGCACCTACCCTCGGAGGCCAGGAAGAACAGAGAGGGGAGCGTGGAGATGGACTCCCTGAGTTTCCAGGTGAGTCCAAGAAGTACAGAGGATTTGGAAACATCAGGGATCATTTCAGCCCAGCAGAAGGATTGCCAGAATCAACTGATAACCGGTGAGACTATTCAAATTCCCAATCTTTCATATGTTATTGAAAAACCCAGAGAAGTAACACTGGACTCAATCTGGGATTTAGTTGCTGACCTAGCCAAGTCTGTTAAGCCCCAGCTTTTGCAGCTGGAAAATAAAATTACTCTTCAAGAAAATGATATAAAAAATATAAAAGTTGAAGTTGATGAATCCAAGAACTCAATTCTGAATATACAACAGGAGTTAAAAGCATCAAAACAGCTTAATGAAGCAATGGTAAAAGATAACACGAGTTTGCGCAGAAAATTGGAAAATTTAGAGAACTTTTCTCGTAATAATAATCTCCGCTTGATTAATTTTCCTAAGATAGCCTCTGTGACACCTAGAGATATGATGAAACGTTATATGGTAGAGATTTTGGGTATTCCAGAGGATACATTACCACCACTTACTCAAGTATATTACTTACCAATGAAAACTACTAAATTACCACTTAAACAACAGGAGGATAATCAACCACTTAATGTTTCTGCAATCTTGGAACTTTCGGACAGAGAGCTAGCATCTCCGGCAACATTGCTTCTTACGGTGGCCCTTGCACCAGATAAAAACTGGTTGCTTAGAATGTACTTTAGGAATAAAATGAAAGAATTTCTTGGACATAAAATATTAATGTTCCCAGATTTGGCACGGGAAACCCAGAGAAGAAGGCGAGAGTTTCTTTTGATGAAGCCAGGTGTTATATCTCTTGGAGGGACCTTTTTCCTACGACACCCTTGCAAATGTGTAATACAGTACCATATGAAGAAATATGTATTCTTTGAGCCATTCCAGTTGACAGCTTTTCTGGCAGGAACTCGACTGGATGAAGGGAAATCAAGCGAGGTCCAATTGAATAAATGATATCCTTCCTCAGCTAAGGGACTTTGTTTTCCTAATACTTGATTTGATATTTGTCAGCATCTGTTAATATGTCCGCCTCATCCATTTTGGATCTAATTTAGAGGACTTGAGCTGAATTTAAGCTAAACATTTATTTTTATTTAGTTGATTATTATGTATTTTACCTATGAGTATTATTTTTCTGCTTTTCTTCAACTTTCTGTACAAGTGGATACTTGATTTATAAAATGTAAAATTTGATAAATATAAAATAAAAAAAAATATATATATATTTCAAAACACAAAACTCATCTGGTGCTTCATCTAAATTCCAATAATAAATGGCTATGTAAACAGGTTGTCAGTTAGTGTATATCATATAAATCCATAACCTAAACTTCAGACCTTCATCCAGACTTCAAGTTTTCAATCCAGCTGCTCCCTCAGGGATAACTGCAGAGTACTGTTTTGCAATAAAAAAAAAGAAAGATACCTATTAGTAGTACTTCCATTTTTATAGCTATATTTTGAATGTCTTCAATTAAATCTCTATCCACTTCTGCTTGTGAAGGAGGCCTATATATTATATCAATGTAAATAGAATTTCCATTCCCTCTTTCCAGATTATGGTGCCTCTTCCTTACACTGTAGGTCCTGCAATTCTGTCCACTTTAATATTGACCCTTATTTTACATGCCCTATTCAGGTTTGATACACACATAAACCTGAACTTCAAAGTTTATCTTGCATAAACATCAGAATCCCCATTTTACAAAATTTGAAATATGCACATATTAGACCCAAGTGCATGCAAATAGAAGGGGGTGTGGTTATTAAAATGGTCAGTATTGGCCTACTTTGCAGGCACCTAAATTCTTTAGAGAATCACATTTAGCGATGCCTATATCTATCTCTGCCCGAGAACAAACCCACTTAGGTGCTAGGCACCTACCTTTTATTAGAATCGGGTAAGCATCTATCGCTCCAATTATATTTTTTTCAATTATAAGTTGATAAAGCTCATAATTGAAGCTATTAAGGTTATTTTAGCAATTAATTCCCCTACCCTAAGTTGTGGTAGAGGTTTCTACCAAGCCCAGAGCACTAAATGCGCTCCGGGCAGCGGTAGAAACCTCTATCTTGGCTTAATAAAAGGGGGGGGGGGGGAGAGTAAGTTAGGCACCTAAACCAGGATTTAGGTGCTTAACTTTAGGCATCACTTATAAAATCTAGGCCTAAGGGCCTGTGTGCTAACCACATGCTAATCAGTTAGAGCAATGATGCAGCTGTGCTAACCATTTAGCACTGGCCATGCCTACTCTCCATCCCCAACATGCCCCCAGCTCTAAATAAAAAAAAAGATGTTCTATTTTTTAATGCGTGGGTAGCGTGGATTGAGCATAAAACTATCGTGAGATGGTTGCGTGCACTCTGCGGTAGTAGATTTTAACCTACAGTAAGCTCGTGTTAGTGTTTACCGCTGTTTAGTAAAATTCACTTAGTGTGGTTTTCAGATAATTGCCTATATACAGATGATTAATAAAAAGTCAGACAATGCATATATACTGTATGTGCGTTTGTACAGTATATACGAGTATATTGATTCTTGGCTGGTTGTGTTTTTCTGTGTGCAGTTAATGCTGCAGTAAAATCAACTTTACTTTCATGCTAGATTTAGGTAGACCTCTGTCATTCCAATCTAATCAAGCTTCAAATTTATCAAAATTTGAAGTAGACTTCACTTTCTCCAATATACTGTAATCAGTTCCCAATGCCTCAGAGCACAACAGTAATCAACTTTTAATTGAATTACTTTTAAATTGCTGTCTTAGACTCTCACTCTCTATGTCTCTCTACAAATCCTCCATAAACTAACTCTTTACTTGCTCTCCTCTACCCTTAAATATGTCTGCTGCACTCAAGCCTGGATTGAGGCTCAGGCAGCATGCCAGCTTTTGATAAGTGACAGAGTGCTACAGTCGCTGCAATACCTCAATCCAGGAGAGAGCTACTGTCCCTTTAAATGGCTTGAGATAGGAGCAGCAGCTTTGCATACATTGCAAAGATTCATCATGGGACTTTCCCTAGTGTTGCTCTGCTCCCTCCACTTGTACATTTGGAAGGAGGGTATAGAGCACTATAAGATGAACACTGTACTAGAAAAATGACAAATTATAAACTATGTGACTGTATACTACCGTGTTTCCCCGAAAATAAGACAGTGTCACATTAATTTTAGGTCCCAAAAATGCACTAGGGTTTACTTTTGGGGATGGCTTATTGTTTTCATGTACAACTTTCTCTCCTCCACCCCAATTCTTCCTCTTTCCTTTCTCTCCCCTCCCCCCCATGCAGCATCTTTCCTCCCCTCTCACCCATCCCTTTGTGCAGCATCTTTCTATCCTGCCCTTCCTCCCATTCCCCTATACAGCAGAACCCCATCAACCCTCCCACCGTGAGACTGACATACCTCCGCTCTGAGGCCTCCTAAAGCAGCAGGGGTGGGGGTTGCTGAATCGACGAGTTCAATTTTTTTCAGCAAATCAGGCAGCACTAGTGTCAAGGATGGAGTCAGGGAGTGTCGGGGACATTCGGGGGTTGATCTTAACTAGGGCTTATTTTGGAGGTAGGGCTTATATTAGGAGCATCTTTAAAAATCATGCTAGGGCTTATTTTCAGGATAGGTTTTATTTTTGGGAAAACAGGGTTTGTATGTTAACCTGTAACTTGTTCTGAACTCATTGGGGAGAAAGAGATAGAAAATGAAATAAATAAATATTTTGGGCAGTCCATGGTATGGGGGCTTGTGGGCCCCATGATGAATCTTTGCAATGTATTCACAGTCACTGCCACTGTTATAGGAAGAAAATAAGAGGACAGGACTGGAAGAGTATGAGTACCACATTTATTTCCCCACTGACAGAGGGTAAACAACAGGCTCGGGCAGTAGCGTAGTAAGGGTGTGTGTGGGGAGGGATGGTCTTACCCAGGTGTGGCCTTTGTAAGGGCGTGGTACCCCTCCTCCTCTCTGACCCCCCACTCCTCTCCTTGTTATGTCCACCTGCCCCTTGCCTTTTGTAGTTCTATGGCATGAGGTTGCTGCCAGCGTCGGCATTGCCGCTCTCTCTGAAGTCACTTCCGGGACCCGCGCCTAGGAAGCTATGTCAAAGGGCAGCCAACACCGATGTGGGCACGCCGCATATGCTGGAGAAGTTAAAAAGGTATGGGTAAAGGGAAGGGGCATGTGCGTGGCTGGGGGGGAGGGGAGGGGCACCACCGCCCCAGGTGTTGCTCACCGTTGCTACGCCACTGGGCTTGGGAAAGGGGATTAAAGGAAAAGAGCATCTTAAGAGCACCTTTCCCCCTTCTTCCATTGCTTATGGTTGTTTAGGGCTGCTGAATCTGGACCTAGCTATATTAGAGAGGCTTACTATTGTGCAGTTCTCAGTACAGAAAATAAGGAGTGGAATTGTCCTAATAAGACTGGTGAGCACAAGCTATTGCAAAAATGTCCTTTAATTCATCCAATGGTTCAAATGACTTTATTCATCCAATAACTCAATGACTCACTGAGTTTTTAGATGAATAAAGTCTTAGGACAATTCTACTCCTTATTTTGTGTATTTCAGTTTGTGGTTTTGTTTCCCCTGTTCTGTTCCCCGTTCTCAAAACAGATACAACTGGGTACTCACTCCAGTTATAAAATCAAATTTGATCATGTTATGATCACTGTTGTCAAGTGGCCCAAACATCATTACCTTTTGCACTGAATCCAGTATTCCAATAAGGGATATGTCTAATGAAGTGCACTAGTAAATGGGTTTAGCGCATGCTCATGTGGAATTTTTCTACATGCTAAGCCCATTTTTAGAGTCCCCAGAAAATAGGGCAATTTGCAGGATGTCTCTTTCAGGTTGTGCGCTAATGTTTGAATTAGCACCTGTAACCAGAAAAAAAATTGATGGGGGAAGAGAGGAAGTGATGTCACAACTCTGGATAACAGCCTGATTGCTGACATCCTGCTTCCCCACTAGCTGAACTTGCTTAATCACTTGCCATCAGCCTTTGCATTTGCCTTATCTGTGCTTCCGAAGTATTGGAGAGATGAAATTATGGCATCTTATCAGAACCTGGAACTAAGGACGGCAGTAAGCTTCATTATAAACTGGGGCCCCAGCCTTCTTCACACCATGCGTCACCAGTGCTTGTCTTTGACAAGGACTTTGTCTAAGTCAAAGTCCTTGTAATCAGCAGCTATTTCATGGAAATATACCAGGAGCATATAGGATGAAATTTTTGAGACTGTACACAGGGATCTTAGAAAGTTGGGTGTGAGGATGGAGGACTTGGCGCTGATGAGCATACTAAGACCTTAGAAATGCTGCACACTCAGACAGGATCTCTTTTTACACAATATGAGCACATGTTGCTTAAACTTGGTGATTTGGAGAATAAGGTGGCAGTGGAAAAATCTGCATACCCGAGTGATTGGAGTGAAGGATGCACTCAATTGCTTGGTGGAGACGGGGATGCAATCTGATTGAATTTGAGTATGTGCATCGTATATTGGATCAGTCCCCCTCCCCTTGAATAACCCTAGGGACATAGCGGTGTGATATGCCGGTATCTGGTGAAGGATCACATCTATCAGCAAGCTTATCAAAAGAGTACTTTACATTATCAGGATGCTCTGGTCCACATGTTCCAGGATTTCCCTATGCTTACTTTGCTTAAGCGGAAGTATTTTAAACCAGTGTTGGAGATTTTACAAAAGGAAACAATGTCATGCCGTTGGACCTTCCCCTTTGCCTTGTCTTTTGTTTTGGGAGGCAAGACTCTCCTTGAGTGAGACCTTGCCAATCCTGTAGTGGTTGGAGAGAGTTCTTTCTTCATCTACATCCTCATCATTGATGGTAGCTCCAGCCAGTGGCTTAACGAGGAGGTGGTAGCAGCCTTCCCCACACTCTTTTCTGCCACCCCACCTCCACATGCTCCTTCCCTTTGCTCTCCTGCCATGTGTGTACGCTGCTTCCCTTCCCCCTTACCTCTGTAACATTCCTGCAGAAACCCCCAAGCTGCTGTCGTTCCAATGTTGGATCTTCCTCTGATGTCACTTCCTAAGCTCGGGTCCAGGAAGTGATGACAGAGGAAGAGCCAATGCTGGCACAACAGCAGCTTGGGAGCTGCTGCTTATGCCAGGAATGTTACAATGGTATCGGGCAGGGGTAGGGAACTCCGGTCCTCGAGAGCCGTATTCCAGTCGGGTTTTCAGGATTTCCCCAATGAATATGCATGAGATCTATTTGCATGCACTGCTTTCAATGCATATTCATTGGGGAAATCCTGAAAACCCGACTGGAATATGGCTTTCGAGGACCAGAGTTCCTTACCCCTGGTATAGGAGAAAGGAAGTGGGGTGCACATGTGGCAGTTGAAGGTGGAGAAGGAGTAGGGAGACAGAGAGGAGGATGGGAGCCTGTGCCCTTATCAAGATGGCGCCCAAGGAAGACCCACCCCCCCTTACTATGCCAATGGCTCCAGCTACTCATGCTAAACTTCAGCAGTGGCAGTAAGTCTCAGATAGAGCCAGAAGATAAGGTGGTTCCCTTCTGTTTGGATTTGCTGATTTTTGTGTTCTCTGTAATGTCAATTATCTGTTGACTGTTATCTTTGGAGCTGATGCTTCTCTCTTTGAAGTGACATCAGTCTTTGTTGGGTTGTACTTTTATTATTTGCAGAAGCTGACTTCAGATTTAGCTTCAGGGATGCTCTCTAGTGTATTCAATTATATGCACTGTTGTTAAGAAGCAAGTGTGGGCTGTGTGGATTGCTGTGTTATTTGAACTCTATATTTTTGTGCAAGGGATTTATTTTGCTGTTTCTTTACTTGCATTGGGGATGGTGGGGGTGGGGTGGGGTGGGGTGGATTGGACTAGGGTGGTCGGTCAGGATCTCTCATTCCTTATAATGTGGGCTTTGGCATGCATTTGTAGATTGTGGGGTTTATTTTTTCTATTTTTGGGTGTAAGGGGCATACCAAGTATTTTGGATGGGTTCACAGTTAGCTTGGATGGACACTTCGACTACTCCCCCCTTAGATATGAAACAAAATATAGGTTTTTTACACCTACCCCGCTTTCAGCATCTCCTCTTCTTACATCTGCCTTCCTATCTTCAAGCCCTATTTCGCTCTGATGTACCTTACAGGAGTCTCCGGTGCCAGTAATGATTCATTTTTGTTGCTAGTGCTGGCACCATCCCCCAGGCTGCCCTCTGATATGTCCCGTTGAATAGGAAACAGGAAGTGACATCAGTGAGGGTGGCAAATGGCAGTGGAAGCTTGAGGGGGCCATTCTCTTGCAGAATAACATAACAAGACTCTGGCTAAGTGGGAGCTGATATAGGAACTCATAGACTTTGTTTATGGACATTCATTGCTCATTTGTTTTATTACATAGACTGATGGAGGAGGGAGGAGATTTGAGGAACAAGTGGAGAGTCTATCTATATCTTCTAAAAATTGAAGGTTCCTGTCTGGACCTTTATGTTTGAGAAGCTATTCCTTTTCTATTGTGTATATTAGCTTTTTATGTTTGATCTGTATTGCCTTTTCATGTGAAAAGGTCACTGTAGCCATTTTCCAAGTGCAGGTGCAAGGATCAGGAGTGACAAGGCTTTGATTCTGTCCTTAGTGACCACCCACTAGGGAAATAGATAGGCCCTTGGGGGAGGAGGAGTGCTAATTTGTTGGGGAGGAAAGGTGCTCTTATGCTCATGAGTTGGGGGAAGAAGTAGGAGGGAGGGGCAATTTTAGCAGATGGGAGGGGGATTGGGAGGGCTTTGAAAGACAAAAATAGTTATGCGGGTCCTGCCTGATAGTTGGTGCTGGGGTCTGCATAGCTAAGTGGATGAAGTTAGGACATCTTTTGAACTGTCCTAACTTCATCTGCTTAGCTATTCAGATCTCAGCACTGAATACTTCAGGCACCCATATAACCCCTGGCTCTTCCCCAAAGCTGCCCTCAGTGCTGCACCTAACCTATCCACTTTTTCTTTTAATGGCACTGTCTGGTTGAATGCTTTTGAATAGCCCCACTTAAGCAGTGACACATGATTTAAGTGGGCAGGAAAGATTGAATATTGAATATTGGCCATTCATTTTTTTTATCCATCCAGGTTCCCAAGGTATATTTTAGCCAGGAAAGGGAACTAATGCACATAGATAATGTTTTCAAATTTCTATATATTGCTTTGAATGAAAATATACACACAGAAAAAGCAGGTGAAAATATCTGTGAGACATGATTCACAGAGAACCTTAACTGGGATATACTGGGAACCTTAACTGGGAGAAGAAGTGATACTATATGTAGGGTTACCATATGGCTCCAGAAACAAAGGAGGACAGATTGAGACATCCGGGTTTTACTTCCTCTGAAAGCATTGGAGGTAAGGACGATGGACTGAAATATCTGGGTTTTTACTTTCATTGAAAGAAATGGAAGTAAAACCCGGATGTCTCAATCTGTCCTCCTTTTTCTGGAGCTCTATGGTAATCTTAATTCTATACAGTACTCCCCTGAAATTCATGGGGGCTCCATTCCAGGAACACCCGCAAATTTTGAAAAACTGCAAATGCTATTAAATGATATTAAAGCAAGAGAACTAGCATTAGGCTCCAAGTTATTCTGGGGGTATATTGGACAAACTTGGGAGAGTCAATTTTAATTTGAACATGCTGGTATATTAAATCAGTAGAAGGAAGTTTTGCCTTTTCTTGGCGTGGAAATGAAAACCTCTGAAGAGCAAAAGTGGATAAAAGTGATAGAAGTATATAATTTGAGTTACAAATGACATTACATTTTCAAATAATTTGTATTAGACATCTTGAATTTGCACAGCAATTACAAATATAATTGGAAACTGCCAGATACAATTTCTCCATTTAGAGTTAAACAGATTTCAATTTTGCTTTCCTCTTTTGTAAAGATATTTAATAAATTTGGCATCATAGTTACATGGCTCCCTCTGATCTGTTGTGATGTTCTGCCTATTATTTTTGGTAAAAATTAACATTGCTACTCTATCTGTAATTCAATTAAAGATCCTAGCCATGGCCTCCTTTTATGAAGCCTTGTTATGCTTTTTTATCACCAGCCATGGCGGTATAGGCTCCAACACACATAGGAATTCTATGAGGGTTGGAGTTTTTACTGCCACAACTGGCGATATAAAAGTCTAATGCGGCTTCATAAAAAGAGGCATGTCTTGACAGGATTTTTATTAATCTGCAGTAAGCATTAATGCGGGATATGACCAGACATTCTGTGGTAATTTCGGTATCAGCGTATGCTAACTACATGCTAAAAATTAAAATTTATCTTTTAGCGCAGGGGCATGTTTGGAGGCGGAGAGTGAGCATGGCTATGGCACATGGGCATTGTCGTGTGCTGATTGGTGCAGAATTAGCATGTGAGACATTAGGGCTGGGTTCTCTAAACTGTGCCGCTAGCGGTGGCTGCTTAGAAAAGTGGTACCGATCGCATGTCAATCACATGATGGCACCATTTAAAGAATGGCAGCCGTGTTGAAAGTAGGTGCCAAAAATGTAGGTCAGGGTGGTGCCTACTTTCAATGAGAATAGAGTCATAGCGGTGCCTACCAATGCTAATGTCAACTTCTGGTGTTGTTAACCACACCTATTTTAGACATAGGCACTGGTAGATGCCTCTATGGGCATGAGTTGGCCACTGTCATTTATAGGCAGCTGCAAATGCCTATGGCCCTCTTTTACAAAGGCGCGCTAAGCGTTTTAGCATAGATTTAGGGCACGTTAAATGTAATGCAATTTATTTATTTCTTATATACCGCTACATCCGTTAAGTTCTAAGCGGTTTACAGAAAATATACATTAAAATTATAAGAAAGAAAGGTACTTAGAAATTCCCTTACTGTCCCGAAGGCTCACAATCTAACTAAAGTACCTAGAGAGTAATAAAGAAGTGAAATGTATAGATAGAGGAAAAATAAACAAATAAACATTCTAACAAGACTGTATTGAACTAAGTACTTTTGAAGGTAGAAAAGAGGAGAGAAAGGAATATATGCAGAAGGAGGAACCGTTGGACAAAAGAATTCTGGAGAATTTTAAATGGTAGAAATAGAACAAAACAAAAAACAAGTGGCAAAACAATGAATAAGATTAAAAATAATTCATAAACTGGAAAAAAATAAAACATTATTTTCAATCCACTGTTTCAGCTTTGGTGATGAAGTGGAGCAAGTAAGTTTTGTAGGAATGTCCACGTCTCCTCCTCTGCGATGGTTTCCTCCATGCAATCCTCCCCATGTCACATTGCCCGTGCTCCAGCCGCCACCCTGAACGGCTGCTCCAAGGAGACTGCCCTAGATGAGGCCTGTGGTGGTTGCCAAAGTTCCTCTTCTGTGGAAAAGCCGCCCGGTGCTGATCTCGGTGTGCGTTAGTGCCGCAGGAGCTGGGGCTGACAGGGAACCCACTGCCTTGTTGTAGCTGCGTTCCCCACTGCGCATGGACTATGCGACACCGGCAAGAAATTCTGGTGAAATTTGGAGACGCTGGGATTTCGGGGTAGAAGTCCTCAAACTCCGGGCTGGGTAATCGCCAAACAGTCTGCCGCCGCTGGAACCAGGTGCGCAGGAGACAAGCGGAGTCAGCGAAGAGGACCGCAACGATCTTGGGGCGCCGAAGCTGGACACCAGGAAACATGTGGGAAACTCCCTCCAGCTCCTCCAATTGCAGGCTGTCGATCGCAGTGCGGCATCTGCACTGCTCTCGCCCCAGGAGTCTGGCTCGATCGTTGCCTCCGGCCGCCCGCCTGAAACCTGCCATCTCCCTTTCCACTCTCAAACAGGGGCAAACCACAACACGCAGCCGTTGGCACATAGGTGCAAAGGACTCAGACCAGGTCCTCCACAACCCCAACCAGAACCAGGCCCCAAATCAACATGTGCGCTAACCACTGTGTCCATAGGATAACATGCATGCATTAGCGTTTAGCACGTGTTTAGCGCGTGCTAATATTTAGCTTATACCTGTAAGCTTAGCGCACCATTGTAAAAGAGGGGGTATATGTTTATTAAATTCAATTTTAATTGGTTTTGCCATGTCATTTATCATCAATTAAACCACTTAAGTTAGGCGGTAATAGGGCTTCAGGAATTTGTGCCTCACTGCCTACAAAATAGGTGGTAGTAAAAGCTCACATGCTAATGGACATGTGTTAATAGGGAAATTAGCATGTGGCCATTATTGGAAAAGTAGAAAAAAATCTACCTTTTATCAGCAGCACTAAAAGTGGTCTTAGTATGTGAGAAAGATCCAAGTTAGAGCTACTGGAGGCTTTACTGAAGCACTGCTTGGTAAAAGGGTCCCTAATACACTTATACCTAGTTTAGTGGGTGCATGCTTGAAGATGCAAAATTTTAAATTGGCCCTCGGTAAATCAGAGATTTTTTGGGTGTCTAGAGCAAATAGATCATTAGAGGGTCATTCTATAAATGGCATATAAACTTAGGTGCTGGTAGGCACTCTACCGGTGCCTAAGTTAATTCAGAAATGCCATTTGAAATGACAATTAATGTTAAATTTAAAGCACCTACCGGTGTCTAAATAAAAGGCCCTGGAATAAACACCTCCAGAGGTGCCTACCTGTGCCTAATGCTACTATATTATTACAAAGATAGGGGGTCCGTGTGTAATCACAAACATACAACCTTAGATTTTTGACGTAAACTAATGCAACTAATTTTCACAGTTATAATCCCAACTCAACGACACAACCTTTTAATTAACTAACGACCAACCCATATGTTAAACTGCTCCCAAGTGGTGCATCAACTAGGAGGATGATATATCATATAGATATGAAATCTCAGTACATAGGACCTTACAGGTATGTTATCCCAAGTCCATATCCTATATAATTTATACCATATAATCATTTATATCAAAACCTCATTCCCATCCCTTAAGTGAGTGCAGCTTTTTATGTAATTTTAATTATTCAGTTCAGATACCCAGAAGCGTCGTCGTGAATTTCTGATTTTGAAGCCGGGAGTTATTGCCCTTGAAGCGTCCTTCTTTTTAAGACACCCATGAAAATGTGTGATATTATATCAAAAGCAAAAATATGTCTTCTTTGACTCTATACAGCTGACAACCTTTCTGTCAGCTGCACACCTGAAAGCTGGGACAATGACAACATGAATGCTCATTGTTTAATTTGATCACTTCCTCCAGCTGACTAAATCCCTGTTTTTTTTCTTCTTTATATTTCAATGATTCTTTTTGGCTCACTGCTTTACATCTTGGATCCATGAATTGAGGACTTGAGGAGGAGACTATGATTACTTTTGCTGTTTATGATTAATGTTACTCTGGAATTTTATTTTTCTTTATTGCTTCTCCTTTCTGTATAAGTGTATACTTGATATGTTTTTGAAAATTGATAAATAAATTTTTAAAAAAGCACCTATGTAGGCGTGATTCACGGCAAAAGTGAGTACTGGAAATGTAGGCCTTGAAAACCCTGGCCTACATTTTTGGCGCCTATCTTTCCCAGAGGCGCAATTCTCTAAACGGTGCTGTGGTATGATTGACATGCGATAGTCGACTGCTTTTTAGATGGCCGGGCCTAAGTGAGCAAGCTATTCAAGAAAGTTTAAGACTTTATATTCTGCCTTTTAATTGTGCAAAGTTGATTATGTAATATAAACCATAACATTAAAAGCAAGTAGGACATAACTTTCCAATATTCAGAATGAGCCAAGGCAGCAAAATGCTTTTTTTGGGAGGGGGCCCTGCAAGCTCCGCCCCAGACCCCATCCAATCTCCGCCCCAGACCATGCCCCATAATAGTACTACTGTAATTGTAATATCATTTTTTCCATTCATTTTTCATATATATACACAATATAATCTTATTAATAATACATAATGGTTAACCACAAAATTAAACTACACAAAGCACACTGTATGTTTTTCAACATTCATTCCTACCATTACACCTGGCCTTGGTCATACATGCAGAACAGATAACCCCTATGCAAATACAGGACCACAAACTAAAAGTACTAATATATACAAACAAAAAACACTAAGATGCAAGACTCTGCATGCGGTACAACCCCCAGAGAAATAGAAACAAATGCATTTCTTCCTGAACAGTACAAAATATAGACAGCAGATGTAATTTCTCAAAACTGACACAATTCAATCACTAAATTGAAAATAAAATCATTTCCCCTACCTTTGTTGCCTAGTGATTTTGGTTTTCAAACCATCTTACCCAGTGTCTGGCTGCACGTCCTTCTGTCTGTGCTCTTAACTGTGTATCCAGGGCCACCTAATCCATTTGCTGTTTTTCTCTCCTTTACTTTCTGCCATACATCCATCTTGAGCATTAACTTTAACATTCAACTTTCTTTTATTTTTCTGCTTTCTTCTCAAAATCTACTTTTCCATGCCTTCCCTTCCAATCTATCCATGTGTACCATCTCCTTCCTCTTTCTTCGCCCCTACTCCCATCTATCCATAAGAAGCATTTCTTCATATCTCTTCCACCCATCGTTGTGCACCATCTCCATCTTCTGTCTCCCCTTCCCCTCCATCCCTATGCACCATCTAATCCCTTTCCCAGTGTCAGACATCTGTCTTCCCCCTTCCCCCCCTTATGGTCTGGCATCTTTCTCCTCTTCTTCCCATAGCCTGGAATCTCTCTCCTCTCCCATGGTCTGGTATCTCTCTCTCTCTTCTTCCCTCCCTCTTTCCGAAGTGTAACATCTCTCTCTTCTCCTTTTTGTGGTCTGGCATCTCTATCTCCACTCCTTCCCTTTCATTCTGTGGTCTGGCATCTCTCTCTCTCCTTCCCATTCCAGTGGTCTGACATTTCTCCCTCCTTCCTCTCCACCACTAGTACCGTGTCCAATAATTCTCCCTCTTTCTTCCTTTCCCCATATACATCATCTCTCTTTCCCTCTCACGCCACACACCTATGTCCAACAATTCTCTGTTCCTTTTCCCTCCCCCACCAGCAGCATTTATTTCTCTCCCTTCTCACTACTCTACATGTGCAACATCACTCTTTTCCTCCTTTCCTACCCCCATGCATTTGTCCCCAATACATGTAGTAGCTGTCTTTCCCAACCCTCTGAGCATCTGTCTTTCCTGCCTTCCCAACACCTTACCCCCTGCACCCAGCCTCTCCCTGCCAGGCTCTGCACCCATCTCCCTCCTCCTCCCTTCCTTTTCAGGCCCTGCACCCAGTCCACTTCCCTCCCCTGTCAGGCTCTTCACCCAGTCCCCTTCCTTCCCTCCCTCCCCTGTCAGACTCTGCACCCAGCCCCCTGTCAGGCTCTTCACCCAACCCCCTTCCTTCCTTCCCTCCCTCCCCTGTCAGGCTCTTCACCCAGTCCCCTTCCTTCCCTCCCAACCCCTGTCAGATTCTGCACCCAGCTCCCTTTCCTCCCAACTCCTGTAAGGCTCTTCCTTCCTTCCCTCCCAATCCATGTCAGACTCTGCACACAGCCCCCCTTCTTCCTAGGCTCTTCAGTGCATCCTGCCCCATCCTCCTACCTCCTCCCGGTTGGTGGCAGCTGATTCTGCCACTGAGCAGCAACCAGCAGGAGAGCGCATTGGTTCTGCCTGCTCGGCATTCAGTGGTTTCTTTGATTGGCTCCTGCGAATTCTCATGAATCGTAAGAATTCACGGGAGCCAATCAAAGAAGCCGCTGAGCAGGCAGCACCAAAGCGTGCTCCTGCTGGTTGCCACCGACCGGTTTAGCCGCAGGCAGGAGCGCGGAAAGCTCGCTCTTGCCTGCTGCTCACCTTGACCACCAGGGATCAAATTTTTGGGGAGACCATGGTCCCTGTGCCCCCCCCCCCCCTGTTACGGCTGATCACCAGTTCTACAATTAAAATATTAGGCGCAGTTTTTGATCAACATCTGACCATGAAGAATCAGATTGATGCTGTGATTCGCAAGGGATACTATACTTTGTGAAAATTACATGTTATAAGACCATATTTTGAAATTTCTGTTTTTAAAATTCTCGTTCAATCTTTACTGTTAAGCCTTCTTGACTACTGCAATATCATCTATTTGTCAAGTACTAAGACAAATATGGCCAGACTCAAATTGATACAGAATACTGCGGTCAGATTAATTTATGGTCTGAAGAAATATGACCATTTGATTCCACTTTATTGTGAGCTGTATTGGCTCCAAGTTGTTTTCAAATTGGGATGTCTGTGCTATAAAGTTGCTTTTGATTTATCTCCATCATACCTAGTTGATACATTTCTTATAGCACCTTACAAGAATAGTAGAAAGTCACATGCTTTGTTCATTTTTCCATCAGCTAAAGGTTGTAAAAGTAAGAAATATCTTGACCATACACTGGCCTATCAAGCACATTAGAAACATAGAAACATAGAAGATGACGGCAGATAAGGGCCATAGCCCATCAGGTCTGCCCACTCTACTGACCCACCCACAAGTCTACTATTCTAGGGATCCCACTCCTGGTGAAAGGTTCCCTTGGCTTAATCTTCTAAGGGATCCCACATGGGCATCCAATTTGCTCTTAAATTCTTGCATGCTGTTTGCCTCGATCACCTGCACCGGGAGCTCGTTCCAAGGATCAACCACTCTCTCGGTGAAGAAATATTTCCTGGTGTCGCCATGAAATTTCCCACCCCTAAGTTTGAGCGGATGCCCTCTTGTGGCTGAGGGTCCTTTGAGACAGAGAATCTCTTCTTCCATCTCGATACGGCCGGTAATATACTTAAACGTCTCGATCATGTCACCTCTCTCCCTACGTTCCTCAAGTGAGTACAGCCGCAAATTTTTCAGCCTTTCCTCATACGATAGATCCTTGAGCCCCGAGACCATCCTGGTGGCCATCCGTTGCACCGACTCTACTCTCAGCACATCTTTTTGGTAGTGTGGCCTCCAGAATTGCACACAGTATTCCAAATGAGGTCTCACCAAGGTTCTGTATAATGGCATTATGACTTCAGGCTTCCGGCTGACGAAACTCCTGCGGATGCAACCTAACAACTATCTTGTCTTAGATGAAGCCTTCTCCACATGATCAGCAGTTTTCATGTCTGCGCTGATGATCACTCCCAAGTCTCGTTCTGTTGAAGTTCTAGCTAAGGTCTCACCATTCAAGATGCAAGTTCTGCATGGATTTCTGCTGCCGAGGTGCATGATCTTGCATTTCATAGCGTTGAAGCCCAGCTACCAGGTCGAGGACCAAAGCTCCAATAAATGTAGGTCCTGTGTCATACTATCGGGTGAATTGCCGTCTCTCACTATATTGCATAGTTTGGCGGCGGCGGCAAATAACGTTATCTTACCTTGAAGCCTGAGTCCGTAGCTCTCAGCTGAGAGCAGACACACACAAGGGAAATTCTTTCTTATCAATTCTTATTTTCTCCTGCACAGTGCAATGAGCTTCACAACTACAAGTCTGAGCTCCCCCAAACCTAAAATTGTCTAACTCAGGCTAGCACACAGATTCTTAGGGTATGCACAGGTGACCCATAGAGAACCAATCAGAACCAGTCCATCATGGGCTTTTTGGTCACACAGAATAGTGAATAGTGTGCTTGTGAAAGGTCCTCCGAAGACAGCCAGACATGTCAAAATAATAACAGCATAATAGATAGAAAACTACCTCTCCTCCATGTTCACATTGTAACAGAATTCCAGTGATGGTAAATGTCCTTGGCTGTGCACACACAGATCTTGTAAACACATCCAGAATGCTTCAGGACAGCAAAGATGGTTCTTGGTCTAAGTTTCAGGCCTGCAGTTTTCCAACAGGTAAAGCAGGAATAACGCCTACAGTGCACTCAAGGAAGATAAGGCCATAGCAGAGAGACTGAATAAATTATTTGCTTCGGTCTTTATGGAAGAAGTAAGAAATCTTCCAGAACCAGAAATGGTGTTCAAGGGTGAAGAGGCAGAAGAATTAAAAGAAATCTCGGTGAACCTGGAAGACATACTAAGCCAAATCGACAAGTTAAAGAGTGATAAATCACCTGGACCAGATGCTATACATCCCAGGGTACTGAAATAACTCAAACATGAAATTGCTGATCTGTTGTTAGTGATCTGTAACCTGTTGCTAAAAATCTGTAGTATCTGAAGATTGAGGATGGCCAATGTTATGTTGATTTTTTAAAAAGTATTCCAGGGGAGATCCAGGGAATTATAGACCGGTAAGCCTGACCTCAGGGTCGGGCAAAATAGTGGAAATAATTATAAAAAATAAAATTGTGGAAAATGTAGACAAACATGATTTAATGAGACAGAATCAGCAAGGGTTCAGCCGAGGGAGGTCTTGCCTCAACAACTTGTTTGACTTCTTTGAAGGTGTGAATAAACGTATGGATAAAGGCAAGTTAGTTGATAAAGTTCCTCATGAGAGGCTCCTAAGAAAATTAAAGAATCATGGGATAGGAGGCAATTTTCAATTATTTAAGAATTGGTTATCAGGCAGAAAACAAAGGGTAGGCTTAAATGGCCATTTCTCTCAATGGAGAAGGATAAATAGTAATGTGCCACAGGGATCTGAACCGGGGCCGGTGCTATTTAACTTATTTATAAATTATTTGCAAATTAGAACTATGAGTGAGATGATTAAATTTGCAGATTACACCAAACTGTTCAAAGTTGTTAAAACGCAGGAAGACCTTTGGAAATTGGAAGCCTGGGTGTCCAAATTTCAGATGAAATGTAATGTGGCCTAATATTCTGGCATCTAAGCTGTAGATGCCTAGGCGTCTCTAGGAGTAATTCTACAAGTGATGCCTAACTTTGAACGACTTGCAGCAGGTGCCATTTTTCTCAGCACCTACTGAGTTAGGTGAGGTTTATAGAATCAGGCTCAAAATTTGCAAGTACAGTATCTACAATAACAAATTTAGCATTACAAAATAAAACAATTCAATAATATCACATAACAGATCATTTTAAATAATTTTTTTACAACAAAAAAAAATATAATAACAAATGGTTCAATAAATCTACTAAGCTGTTTCTCCAATTTTTAAACAAGTAATCAAACCTGCTGGACATCCCCATCCATTCTATAAGCTTTGATAAACAAATCATCCTGTATCTGTTGTTGTTCTTATATTTAATGGTAATTGGTTCCACATCAAAGGTTCACAATAGAAAAAGCACTCTTGCGTGTTTCTTCAAAATGTAATTTCCTCAAAGCTGGAAAGTTTAAATGATCAGATGTTTCAGATCTTAGGGCACAACTGGGTACATTTATTTCCAGTACAGAGGATAAATAATAAGCAGATTTATTTTTAAAGCCTTATGTATCAAAAGCAGATCTTAAAACCCTATTTGTTACACTTCAATAAGCAACCAAAGCAATTTCCATAAAACAGGCATGATATGCTAGTAATATGAATAACCATAGACAAGCTGAGCAACTGCATTTTGAACTTGAAGTGCGCAAAATCTAGAGGCAAAGGCCCTCTTTTACTAAGGTGTGCTATCTGATTAGCACGCGCTAATTAATTTAGCGCGTGCTAAACGCTAATGCATGCATGTTAGTCTATGGACGCTTTAGCATTTAGCGCACGCTAATTGGTTAGCGCACCTTAGTAAAAGAAGGGGAAAAAGTCCTAAACACCATGAATTACATTAATCAAGTCCATTCAGAATAACATTCTCTACTAGTTATGCATTTATTTAATTCATTTTCTATCCCATTCTCCCCCCAAAGCTCAGAACGTGTTACAGCAGGGGTGGGCACCGAGGGCTGCAATCCAGTCAGGTTTTCAAGATTTCAAGTTTCAAATTTATTAATTTTTAATATACCGACCATCAACTAGTATCTAGCCGGTTTACAATAAAATAAGATTTCCCCAATGAATATGCACCGCTTGCATTGTATGCAAATAGATCTCACACTTATTCATTGGGAAAATCCTGAAAACCCGATTGGATTGTGGCCCTCATTGCCCACCCCTGGGATACAGGTTAACATATATATAATGGTTTTTGAGAATTGCACAAGGGCGTCCTATATAAAATTACGTTTGTCCTCACGGACAGATGCCTAAGCTCGACTAATACCATGACTCTCTAACCGGCGTCAATGTCACAGGTGCTGGTTAGAGAATCGGGTTGCTGCTGAGCATATCAAAGCAGGAGATCTCCCTGCTGCGATAACTTTAGCAGAAACCCATCCCCTCCACCCACCCACAAAGACTACTGGCAGGAGGGATGCCCAGTCTCTCCTGCCGGAACCCCTCCTGAACATCGCCAGCAGGAGGGATGCCCAGCCCCCCTGCTGGAACCCCTCCGAATGTCGCTGGCATCCCCCCACCCCCGTAAAGTTGGCTGCTTACAATCAGGTTGCAGTTTATAGAATTTGGCCCAATATTCTTAACATACATAACATACAGTCAGATGGGTTACAATGTGTCATCCTAACTTTACCTAAACAGAGGATCTAGTGCCCTATGCATTATGTATACATTTCCTTTTTCCCACATGGAATTAGGAAAGGTGATTTAGATGAAGAGGTAAATTTTGAGTTAATAAAGAATTTTCCTTTACCTTCTCTGCTTGTGTCTGGCTGTTTGTGTACCAGGACAGACCCTGCCCGCTTGTGCTGTTAAACCACCCCTAAGGGAACAAAAGCAAATACAACCCAACAATCTGCAAGACAGACACTAAAGACTCTCCTCTTCGATACAATATATTCCATTGACAGTCAGTAGTTTGTTCTAACTCACAGATTTCTTCCCTTCCAAAGTAAATTGTACTTCAAATTTCACAATACTTCCCTGTAGAGGTCTTCACCCCTCCTTCCTCCCCTGCTATATCTCCTTTCACCCATTTCTTCTATCTTTTGCCAAAAACTTGAATTGTACGTTGCCTTGAACCTATTTAGGCAGAGTGACTCACAAATTATAGATTAGATTAGATAACCCTAATTATTCTGAAATTCCTCTACCTTCCCTTCTAATACTTCCATGGATACTACAGAGGATAATATCTTGAATAATATCCTAAAGTTTGTAGATTTTTTGCTGAAAAATTTGTCATCATCTTTAGCCAGCAAGTCAATATTTGTTATCACTACTACCCTGTTTCCCTGAAAGTAAGACCTATCTCAAAAATAAGCCCTAGCATGATTTTTAAAGATGCTCCTAATATAAGCCCTACCCCAAAAATAAGCCCTAGTTAAGATCGCCTCCTGAAGCCCCTTCCCCCCACCCCCCGAATGTCCCCGACGCTATCCCTGACTCTACTGCTGCCTGATTTACTAAAAAAAATCAGACTTGTCAATTCAGCAACTCCCATCCCTGCTACTTTAGGCGGCCTTGGAGTGGAGGCATGTCAGTCTCACGGTAGGAGGGTCGGTGAGGTTCTGCTGCACAAGGGGGATGGGTGAGAATGATGCCGCACGGGGGGGGAGGGGGTTGGGGGAGGGGAGAAAGAAAAGAGGAAGAATTGGGGTAGAGGAGAGGAAGGGAGAGATGATTGTTATACATAAAAAAATAAGACATCCCCAAAATTAAGCCCTAGTGTGTTTTTTTGGACCCAAAATTAATATGACACTGTCTTATTTTAGGGGAAACACGGTACAGATATGGAGTTTCTATTTAGAAAAGACATTCAAATTGGAATTGAGATGTCCACTTCAAGTTGTTTCAAGTTCCTCTAGTATTTGAGAGCAGGCTCTGCCAACATAGAATCTATGCTGAAATACATGGTGAAATAGACATTTATGTGCTCAGTGGCGTAGCGAGAGAGGGTGGCACCCGGGGCGGTGGTACCCTGCATCACCGGGCTATGTGCCCCCCACTCTTCCCCACTGCCTGAGCAACCCCCACTCTTCCCTGCCGCTTAAGCACCCCCTGTCTCTGCGTACCTCTTGAAATGTTCGCCAGCGCGAGCAGCGTCTTCCACTTGCTGCATGTGCTGGCTTCGTCTCCCTTCTGAGGTCACACCCTGGTCCCACAACCAGGAAATGATCTCAGAAGGGAGCTGAGGCCAGCGTGAGCAGTAAGTGGAAGATGCTGCTCCATGCCGGCAAACATTTAAATAGGTATGCGGGGAGGCAGAGAGAAGAGGTGTTGGTGCCCTCTGCGAAGAGGGCACCCAGGGTGGTCCACCCCCCACCCCCTTACTACGCCACTGTATGTGCAGGTCACCTTCAACATAAATATCTACCTCAGAAAAATTAACATAATCAATGGGTATAAACAATCATATAAACATTCATGTGCTATGTTGTATAATAGCAACATAAATGTCTATTTACTTGAGCATAAATGTTTATCTTAACATTTACTTATTTACTTTTCTATACCGTTCTCCCTAGGAGCTCAGAACGGTTTATATGAATTTATTCAGGTACTCAAGCATTTTCCCTTCTGTCCTAGTGGGTTCACAATCTATCTAATGTACCTGAGGCAATCGGGGGGGGGGGGGGGGGGAGAGGGAGGGGGGTGTGATTAAGTGATTTGCCCAGGGTGACAAGGAGCAGCTTGGATTTGGTACTGAGGCTATAGTTTTAACCACTGCGCCACACACTCCAAAAGCTGTCATAATCTGGTATCCCTTACCAGTTTGGCTTTCAGGAGTGATTAAAGGGAGTGACCTCCCCTAACCTAATCCCTGTAGTACAGTAAAACTGATTAGCAGTACTTATTTTTTTTTTTTTTAAACCTAGACATCCTGGCAAGCAGGTTTAAATCCAAATATCAACCTGTTAGGACAGAAACATTCATTCCCCATCTTTAAAGGAATATATTTGGTAGCGCTATAGAATTAATCAATAGTAGTAGTAATTTTAGCCTACCCTAATTCCACCCAAAACATGTCTAGACCATACGCAACCCCCCCCCCCCCAACTTCAATTTTAAATATTTGTATCCCTGTTTTGTATAATTGGGAGTTAGGCAAATACTTAAGAAGTTTAAGCACTGGAATTGGAAGGATTGGAGGAGATTAAATTATAACTTTTGGTGGAATTCTTTATGCCATATCTATAAAATGGAAAGATTTATTGCTTTACAAAGGGGATACTTTAAGAAATTTCAGGATGTGTGGAAACCATTAACAAAATATTGTAAGGATTAAGTAAAATTATTTCCCTTTTATTTATCAGTTCAGGATGTAGGGAGGGGGGTATTTTATTATTACATATATCTAATATAATAAAATGGTAGGACGCGCATGCGCACTAAAAAAAACGTGTTCCCTGATCCGTCGTGGTTTTTTTAGTGCGCATGCGCGGGTTTACGTCACCAAACTCGGCAACTTGGACAACAATTGCGCTTATGCTCAAGCCGCCACCACGAATCCTCTCTCGAACCGCACCAGGATCGAGAGAGGAGCTGCGGCGGGGGCTTGAGCATAAGCGCCATTGTTGTCCCCCTACCTAGCTGCGAGGCTGCGGCGGCCTTCCTCATGGTTTCACAGTGTTTGGTACGCCAAACAATTCCTGCCGTTGACCAAATTTGCCTCACCGTTCCTTCCCTTCCTCCATCAGGTACAGTTCAGCTCCGCCTATGTTAAAAGCAGCTGCTTTGAAATTGGAGCCCTGCCGCCACCGTAACACGTTCCCTCTGCCGCGGTCCCATATGTCAGAGAAGGGGCGGGACCAAGGCAGAGGGGAAAGTGCTACGGCAGTGGCAGGGCTCCGATTTCGACGCGGCTGCTTTTAACATTGGTGGAGCTGCACTGCACCTGATGGAGGGAGGGAAGGAAAGGTGGTTGTGCGCTGTTGAGCCCCTCTGCACGGGCCCAAACCAAAAAAGGAGCCAGGACTCTTCCCAACCCGGCGCCGCCAGACCCGACAAAACGGCCCTACACTCACAGA
Organism: Geotrypetes seraphini; assembly: GCF_902459505.1. NCBI lineage: Eukaryota > Metazoa > Chordata > Amphibia > Gymnophiona > Dermophiidae > Geotrypetes > Geotrypetes seraphini. The sequence goes on from NC_047089.1 coordinate 149,589,723, forward strand.
CCCGCGAGCAGGGTTGCCATGGAAACCTAACCGGAATTACATGCAGTCGCGCAAGGGTCAATGAGAGGGGATCAGGAGCTAAAGAGAGATTGAAAAAAACAAACAAACAACAGTGCACAAGTAGAGAGAGACACACAGACAGTCACAGAAGGACAGGGGGCTAAAGACACAGATTGAAAAAATAACAAAACACAGAGGACAAGGAGAGAGAGACACAGGAAAAAAAATGACAAACAGACATACAGCAGCCAAGGAGACAGACATACTTACATACAGCGTCCAAGTAGACAGACAGAGAGACAGCAAAAAAATACAAACAGCCAAGGAGACAAACAGAAAAAAATAAAAATTACAATGCCCAAGGATAAATTCAGGAAAAAAAAACCTTCCAGACATACAGTGGCCAAGGAGTTAGACTGAAAAAAAGGCATACAGACATACAGCAGCCAATGAGACAGACAGACTGACAGCGACCAAGTAGACAATCAGCAAAAAAACACAAACAAACACACAAAGCAAAAAATTAGAAACATACAGCGGCCAAGGAGACAGGCATGCAACAAATAGGAAAAATAAAAAAACTTTTAATAAATCAACCATACATGAAGAAGGAATAAAAAAAAAAAAAGGGAAAAGACACCTAAAGGGAAACACAGGATCAAGAGCATACAGAGAAAACAGAAGTTTGCAGGAATCAGGAACATATAGAGAAAGGAGAGCAGAGACCCCTGCAAGAAGAGAAAAATAGCAAAGAGACTGGGGATGAGAAAAAGAGCAGAGATGCTTGCAGGGAGAAAAAGCTAAGCAGTAATGTTACAGCTTGAGAGTGCAGACTGAGGAAGAAAGCAGAGACAGCGCTACACAGGGAAATGGAGGGAGGAAAGAGACAGAAAGAAAAATACAGACAGACATAAATTCTAGCACCCGTTAATGTAACGGGCTTAACGACTAGTTATATAATAATGGAATATATGGTTGGGAGGGATGGGAAAGGGGAAGGGATAAAAATTTATATAATGTACCAATGATTGTTTATAAGTGATGTATTTATTGTTACTGTGAATGAATATATTTTACACTTAATGTAATTTTGAAAATGAATAAAGAATTTTTAAAAAAAAAGAAATTTAAGCACTGGGTTATACATATTTAAAATGCCAATGATGCTTCTAAAATAAGAACTATAGACAATAGACAATTATCTTAGTAAACATATTCAAATAAATACACATGATGGTATAATATGCAGCATATATTTTCCCCACACAAACACATTAAAACATCTAAATGGATAGTATGAGATATGAGCAGAGGTGGAACATATAGACAATTGGTTCTTAAACCTGTCCTGGGGGACCCCCAACCAGTCAGGTTTTCAAGATATCCCTAATGAATATGCATGAGTGAGATTTGCCTATAAAGTAGGCAGTAGGCAGGACCCTAGGACAGGTTTAAGAACCACAGATATAGGTAGATAATATAGAGTAATATCAATTAGGTAAAAAAATAGGAATGGCAAATGGAAGAAAAAAAATTGTATACGGAGTGAAAAAAAAGTGTGTGAAATTAACTCAGCCAGAGTAAGGGCTCCTTTTACTAAGCCACATTAGGGCTTTAACGCATGGAATAGCGCACACTACGTTGCCGCGTGTGCTAGACCTTAACGCCAGCATTGAGCTGGCATTAGTTCTAGAAGCATAGCGCATGGTGTAGTGCGTAGTAATTTCCAGCGTAAGAGTAGATAAGGAAGTCTCCAAATAGAAATATTTGGGATGAGAACAGGGGACAAGCTAGGCATGGAGGGGGGCAAGTCAAAGCAACATTTCCACACCTCATTCCCACCACCATATTGCATACCCCTTTCCCAACCCCCATTGTTTAATTAGCAACATAAGACAGCATGAACTTCTATGCACAAAACAACCCCTCCCTGTCCAGCTACCGTGTTTTCCCAAAAATAAGGCAGTGCCATATTAATTTTGGGTCAAAAAAAATGCATTAGGGCTTATTTTCAGGGGATTTCTTTTTTTTCATGTACAATAATCATCTCTCCCATCCTCTCCTCCACTCCAATTCTTCCTCTTTCCTCCCCCCCCTTGTGTAGCATCTTTCCTCCCTTCTCATCCATCCCCTTGTGCAGCATATTTCTATCCCTCCCTCCCATTCCCCTGTGCAGCTGAACCCCATTGACCTCCCTCCGTGAGACTGACATACTTCCACTCCGAGGCCTTCAAAAAACAGCAGCGGCAGCAGCGCTCTGAACAGGCTTCTTTACGGCCTTTCCTGCTGGGGGCCTTCCCTCTGCCGCATCACTAATGATATCAGCGATGTGGCAGAGGGAAGGACCCAGCGGGGAATACCGTGAAGCAGCCTGTTCAGAGCGCTGCCAACGCTGCTGCTTTTAGAGGCCTCAGAGCAGAGGTATGTAAGGTTTCACCAGGGTGGAGGTTGCTGAATCAACGAGTTCTATTTTTTTCGGCGAATCAGAATGACAGGCACAAGTTAATGTGTGTTGGTACTTTCATTTTGTTCAGACATACACAGAGTGATGGCATTCATACTTCAGCACCTTTGTGTGCATGTGCTCGGCAGGTTTCCTTTGACTAGCGCACAAGGTCTGCATGCTTTATTTACTTCATTGTCCCAGTATATTTTCTCATTCATCTCATGGTAGAAGCACACACTCAGTCACTGATGTGTGACTTTACTCCATTGCTTTCTATTTGGTCTTCTTAAATAGTAAACAATTAATGTCTCCCTAAAGATGATATCACACTGCACTATCAATTATAGTCATAGGCAAGTAAGACATTGACAAATATAATCACCACAGTTTTTTCAATGTCCCAGATATTCTTTATACTTATTTTATAAATCCTATTTAGGGCCTCAGATTTGATCTTTTTCTTCAGATCTTTTTCTTCAGAAATGCTGTGCAGATCGGGATGGTACGAGTAAATTTCAAAAGGGGGGACTTTTCTTGAAACAGCCTGAGGGCGAAACATGTCGAATGACAGGTCCCTTCTCGATGTTACTAACAGAAAAGATTTGAGATAAGTTATAAAGTTCTTACAAGTTTTTATGCTAAGAAAAAACTAAGAAAAAATGGATTAAGTTATTAATATAGCACTGAGCACTTTATATAAAAACATTAAAAAAATATAATGGGGCTAGTGAGGAAGCCATAGCCAAAAGTTGATTGGTGACCCCAGAAATGTGTAGCACCTAATGGCAAATCTGAGGCCCTAAATAGGATTTATAAAATAAGTATAAAGAATATCTGGGAAATTGAAAAAACTGTGGTCCCTAAAGATGATGGCATCAGCTAGTCTTCTGAACAAATGCATTAATTTTTGATCAGAAAAACATGATCACATTCGGCCTAATACATCTTCTTTATACGTATTGTGACAAGCAGTTCTTGTAGATGACTTGTTCAACAAGGATATGAATATCTGTGTTATCCTGGTCATCTGGCAATTCTTTCTATAATGTACAGCAAAGACATGTCGGACATGATTTCTTAGGAGAAGTAGAGTGGAGATTGAATATGCTGCTTTATGAAGAGAATGTGCATTTTTGACATGTACTTCTGATCATAAAAGATGGAAGGCAAGACAAGTCTGCAAAAAAAGATAGGATTGTATTTTTGGCTATTTTGTTTGTTTTCTTATTTTTTGTGACAGGTGGATATACCCTGCACAAGAAGGATTAAAGAAAACATAAGTACACAGAAAGGGGTTAAAAAGCCTCAGACACTCTGGTACTGCAAACAGTGTAATGAGGATGGACAAGCAAGGAAACAAGGAACTTCTGTTAATTGGTTTTGCTCACTCCCTACAGCTGGGGCTAATTACAAGTACCAGGAACAGCTGGTCTGGGTTAGCTTTATAAAAGAGTGACTGAGTAAATCAGAAACACCCAGAGGGGAATGAACTTCCAGGTCTGTGAAAAGAACAGACATTATGCCAAGAGGAGAGGGAAACAAGGAGCAGACACTGCCTGTTCCTGAGAAAGCCTCAAAAGTTTTCTGGCTACTGAAGATCCTAGACTCCAGTAAAAGCAGAGAGGGAGTTGTAGACTCCATTCTATATTACCTGTAAGGGAGTTAGCATGTTCTCATGTGACGCATAGAAATACAATCCTAGGCAGCAATAAGTCTTAAAACGATGAAAGATTTATTGTAGTAGTCCATCAAAAATACAAGATTCCTCTCTACTGAAAAACAGAGAAAATAAACAACACCTTACTGCACGAGTTCCTCTTTTATAAATCTCTGAGACAGGTCCAATTCAGCTCTTATCAAGCTGCTCTTTCAACTTAAGGGCATAAGAAACCCATGAAAAATTATGTATAGTGTGTTTCAGATTTTGGCAGAAAACAAACAATTTGCAAATGCTTTTCTTTACCAAAGAGAACATAAGAATTGCCACTGCTGGGTCAGACCGGTGGTCCATCATGAACAGCAGTCTGCTCAAACGGCGGCCTTCTGGTCAAAGACAAGTGCCCTAACTGAGACTAGCCCTATCAGCATACGTCCTTGTTACATAGAAACATAGAAACATAGAAAGATGACGGCAGAAAAGGGCTACAGCCCACCAAGTCTGCCCACTCTACTGACCCACCCCATTAAGTCTGAGTGCTAATGACCCAGCTCCTTAACTCGACCCTCGCAGGGATCCCACGTGGATGTCCCATTTATTCTTAAAGTCGAGCACGCTGGTGGCTCTGATCACCTGCTCCGGAAGTTTGTTCCACTGATCCACCACCCTTTCTGTGAAGAAATACTTCCTGGTGTCACCACTAAATTTCCCTCCTCTGAGTTTGAGCGGGTGCCCCTTGTGACCGAGGGTCCCTTGGGAAAGAATATGTCATTTTCCACCTCGACACGACCTGTGATGTATTTAAATGTCTCTATCATGTCACCCCTTTCCCTGCACTCTTCTAGAGTATAGAGCTGCAATTTGCCCAGTCTTTCTTCGTATGAGAGACCCTTGAGTCCGGAGACCATTCTAGTGGCCATCCGCTGGACCGACTCAGCTCGAAGCACATCTTTACGGTAATGTGGCCTCCAGAATTGCACACAGTATTCCAGATGAGGTCTCACCATGGTTCTGTAAAGTGGCATTATGACTTCAGGTTTGCGGCTAACGAAGCTTCTATTGATACATCCCATCATTTGCCTTGCCTTGGATGAGGCCTTCTCTACCTGTTTGGCAGCTTTCATGTCTGCACTGATGATTACTCCCAAGTCCCGTTCTTCTGAAGTCATAGCTAGTGTTTCTCCATTCAAGGTGTATGTTCTGCATGGATTTCTGCTGCCGAGATGCATGACCTTACACTTCTTAGCATTGAAGCCCAGCTGCCATATCGAGGACCAGTTTTCCAACGTGATCAGATCATGCGTCATGCTATCCTTGAGATTGCTTTCGCTTACTGTATTACACAGTTTGGCATCGTCGGCAAACAGTGCTACTTTACCCTGAAGCCCTCGGGTCAAGTCCCTTATGAATATGTTGAAAAGGGATGGTCCCAGGACTGAGCCCTGCGGCACTCCGCTGGTCACCTCCGAAGTCTCAGAGAGGGTGCCATTGACCATCACCCTCTGAAGTCTTCCACTCAGCCAATCATTGACCCATGCAGTTAGTTTCTCACCTAACCCCATCGATTTCATCTTGTTTAATAGTCTACGGTGTGGGACACTGTCAAAAGCTTTACTGAAATCCAAGTACACTATGTCCAGAGACTCTCCCGAGTCTAGCTTTCCTGTCACCCAATCAAAGAAGCTGATAAGATTGGATTGGCATGACCTGCCCCTAGTGAATCCATGTTGGCAGGGATCCCTTAGATTCCCCTCATCCAATATCGTGTCTAATTTACCTTTAAGTAGAGTTTCCATGAGTTTACACACTATTAATGTGAGACTCACCGGTCTGTAATTCGCAGGCTCTGCTCTGCAACCCTTTTTGTGCAGAGGAACGACGTTAGCTGTTTTCCAGTCCAGGGGGACTCTCCCCGTACTTAGGGAGAGATTGAAGAGCATGGCAAACGGTTTTGCCAGAACATCGCATAGCTCTCTGAGCACTCTTGGGTGCAAATTGTCCGGTCCCATGGCTTTGTTCACCTTGAGTCTTGACAGTTCTCTGTAAACATCAGCAGTTGTGAACTCAAAATTCTGAAATGGGTCTTCCATGCTTTGCTTTGTTTCCAGCCGTGGCCCGTGCCCTGGTGCCTCACAGGTAAAGACTGAACTGAAGTAGTCATTCAGTAGTTTGGCTTTATCGGAATCTGTTTCCACATAATCCCCGTCTGGCGTTTTAAGGCGTGTTATCCCGTTTTTGTTCTTTTTCCTGTCGCTAATGTACCTGAAGAAGGATTTGTCCCCTTTCTTATTGTTCTTCACTAGAGTTTCTTCCATTTGAAGCTTGGCCTCCCTGACTGCTGTTTTGACCGCTGTAGACTTTGTCCTGTATTCAATGTTTGCTTCCTTTTCCCCGGTGCGTTTGTATGAGAGAAATGCTCTTTTCTTCTCCTTGACGAGGTACAACACCTCATCAGTGAACCATTGGGGTTTCTTTTTTCTTTGTTGTTTAGTTACCGATTTTATGTAGCGGATAGTTGCCTCGTGAAGAGTCGATTTCAAGGTTGACCACATAGCTTCCACATTATCAGTTACTTCTTGAACCTGCAGCGTCTGATGGACGAAATCTCCCATGCGTGCAAAGTCAGTGCCCCGGAAATTGAGTACCCTTGTTTTTGTTTGTGATCTAGGGAAGCCTTTCTTAAGGTTAAACCATACCATGTTATGATCACTGGTGGCTAGCGTTTCTCCCACCGAGACCTCCGAGACGCTTTCCCCGTTTGTAAGTACCAGGTCCAGGATGGCCTGGGCCCTGGTGGGCTCTAGTACCATTTGTTTTAGTCGTACTCCCTTCATGGACGTCAATATCCTCCTGCTATCACAATTTGTCGCTGAGAGTGTGTTCCAGTCTACATCAGGCATGTTGAAGTCTCCTAACAGAACAACATCCCCCCGTAAGGTGATATTCTCAATGTCCTCAATTAATTCTGCATCCTTGTCCTCCGATTGTCTTGGAGGTCTGTATACCACACCAAGGTACAGGCATTTTTCTCCGCCTCTGGCCAGGTTTATCCAGATGGATTCCCCAGTATACTTGACATCCGTGATCCTGGTTGTCTTGATGATCTCTTTGATGTAAAGTGCTACCCCTCCTCCTAACTTACCCTCTCTGTCTTGGCGAAGCAGGTTGTATCCTGGTATAGTTATATCCCACCCATGAGAGTCTGTTCAGCAGGAACTTGTCTAACTTTGTCTTGAATCCCTGGAGGGAGTTTTCCCCTATGACAGACTCCGGAAGAGCGTTCCAGTTTTCTACCACTCTCTGGGTAAAGAAGAACTTCCTTATGTTTGAACGGAATCTATCCCCTTTCAACTTTAGAGAGTGCCCTCTCGTTCTCCCTACCGTGGAGAGGGTGAACAACCTGTCCTTATCTACTAAGTCTATCCCCCTCAGTACCTTGAATGTTTCGATCATATCCCTTCTCAATCTCCTCTGTTCGTGAGAGAAGAGGCCCAGTTTCTTTAATCTTTCGCTGTACGGCAGCTCCTCCAACCCCTTAACCATCTTAGTCGCTCTTCTCTGGACCCTTTCGAGTAATACCGTGTCCTTCTTCATGTACGGCGACCAGTGCTGTACTCAGTACTCCAAGTGAGGGCGCACCATGGCGCGGTACAGTGGCATGATAACCTTCTCCGATCTGTTTGTGATCCCCTTCTTTATCATTCCTAGCATTCTGTTTGCCCTTTTCGCCGCCACCGCACATTGCCTGAACGGCTTCATCGACTTGTCAATCAGAACTCCCAAGTCCCTTTCCTGGGAGGTCTCTCCAAGTACAGCCCCAGACATCCTGTATTTGTGCATGAGATTTTTGTTACCGACATGCATCACTTTACACTTATCCACGTTGAACCTCATCTGCCATGTCAATACCCATTCCTCAAGCCTGATTATATCACGTTGCAGATCTTTGCAATCCCCCTGCATCTTCATTACTCTGAATAACTTCGTATCGTCCGCAAATTTAATCACCTAGCTCATCGTACTCATGTCTAGATCATTTATAAAAATGTTGAAAAGCACGGGTTCAAGCACCGAACCCTGCGGCACCCCACTGGTGACGCTCTTCCAGTCTGAGTATTGTCCATTTACCCCCCACTCTCTGTTTACTATGCTCCAGCCAGTTTTTAATCCACGTGAGTATTTCTCCCCCGATTCCATGGCTCGCAATTTTCCGAAGTAGACGTTCATGCGGAACCTTGTCGAATGCCTTCTGAAAGTCCAGAGAAATATGCAATCTCCATTTTGCAAACATTCATAATCAGTATGTGATATCTCTATAGTTTAGTGTGCAGAAGCGCCAAGGAAAAATTAAATCCACAGTTTTCCAACTTGTCCATTTTAATCCAGGACTATAACTTCATATGCAGATCCTGCACAGAGAACTAAAGGACTTTTTTTTTTTTTACTAAAGTGCTTGAAAGGGCAATTGAATATGCAGCCTATTTTTCTTTTTTCTGTGGATACAGAAAAAGCTTTTGATAGGGTGTCTTGACCCTCTGAGGGCCATTTGTGCTAGTACATCTAAGCCTGATTTGGATTTCATGAGAAATGCATCCAAAAATTGGGGGGCAAAAACATCCATTTTTGAAACCGCTGGACGTCTATCTTTTTTTTTTTTTTAAACTCGCCTATCTAGACATCTTGGCCCTTAGGACATTCAACTTGTATGGCCATTTTTGTAAAGAAAAATGTCCAAGTTAAAAATGTCCAAAACCAAGCCATTTGGACATAGTGGGGGCCAGCATTTATACTACACTGGCCACACAGAATGCCAACAGAACAGTGGGGAACCTTAAGGGGCACTGCTGTGCCAGGTTTTCATCTCACCATAACTCCCTTATAATGAATGGTGAGCCTTTCAAAACTCCACCAAAACCTACTATACCCAGCTGTCTGCCACCCCAATAGCTTTTATGGTGTCACCTCCTGTATATGGCGGTATAGTATATTTTTGGTGGGTTTTGGTGAGCTCACACTTTCTACCATACATGTAGTGGGTAGGGTGGCATATAGGCCTGAATCACCCTCTCTATGGTTCACTACATCACCCACTAGGTTACTCCAGACACCTGCTTGCTGCTCTACTAGGATTTCCTATACTAGGAGTTGCTATTATAGAGACAGGTATGTACTGTTTCTTTCATATTTTAGGGTAGAAGGGAGATATTGACCACTGAAAGAGTGTGTGTGTGTGGTGGGTAGGGTCATGACCTAATCCCTCCAGTGGTAATCTAGTCAGTTTGAATACCTTTGTGGCATTTAGACACTTTTAAAACAGATCTAGTTTAGAACATCTTAATGACATCCTGGTTGTCTTGGTAACATTTATCATCGCAAGACATCCAAGCACTAATCATGCCCAAATCCCACCCATAACACCTCCAACATACCCCCTTGAACTTTGGATGCACTGTGAATAAAAAATCATTGCTTGGGCGATTAAAGCTAGATTCACTTACCCCATTAGCTTGTATATAGAAAAATGGAGGGTATTCAAAAACATTTGAGTTCCATCGTGGCACTCAACAAGGTTTCCCCCTATCACTGATTCTTTTTGCATTGATGCTAGAGCCCTTTGCTCAGTGGGTGAGAGAGCAAGCCTGGATCACTGGGGTACGAGCCCATGGAAAGGAACATAAAATCAGTCTTTTTGCTGATGATATTCTGTTTACATTGATTGTTTTAGCAATCTTTCATAGGGATGGTGCAAAAATCAGATGCCTATGGGCATGTTGGTTTAAATAGAGATACATGGGTATTTATTTTTCTTCTCTCTCTTTTTGTGTAATTGAATAGGTATTTCCTGTATTTTATAGAGGGTTTGTTTGTTTTTTTCATATATTTGATGTTGTTAGCCTCTGAGAACTGTTATAAGCTTTGGTGAAATATCAAATTTTAATAAACATGAACATAAACAATATGACCAAATCTAAGGTCCTTAATATTTGTTTCTCACCTGAGCAAGTTGAATCTTTGAGACCCCATTCCTTTTTAGGTGGTTTAAAACAGCTAATCACACCCTTGTTACTGACACTCCTTGAATTTCCGCCTCAATTAATCTACTACTACTGTCCATTCAGTTGTGTCTGACACTTAGATAGTCTGTAGGTCAGTCCTCACCTTGCTTCCCTGATTTTCATGGCTTCTTTCAGTTGCTGACAGAACAAATGCAATTCTGCCGCCTTAATTTTGAAAATTTCTCCATGTGTATCTCCGCTCCTGACAAAGGTGGCGAAACAGAGCTCTGTCGAGTGGCAATATTAATTCTCCAAGTCAGCATATGTTCTTTAAAAGATTCAGCTAAGTACTTTTTTGTACTAAATAGTTTTTGATGAATTTTTCACGATATAAGTAGTGTTATGAACTTTAAATCTATGAATTACATCTTTACTGATTGTTAACCTTTTTACAGATTACTTTTTTTTAGTATTTAAGAATTTTTCTACATACTTTTTCATATGAATTTTTCTTTAGGGATTTAGTTATGTTTTCAGTTTATTAAGTGGCTGTTACAAATTCTTATTAACAACTCTTTTAATATTCAAGACTTGCAGCATGAATTTTTATAGCAGGAAATTTTTTAGAGCACGTTAGCATGAACTTTTCCAGAGCACCTGCACTTTAAGGACCTTACTGTGATGTTTTTGGGAGTTTATCTACGATAGTTAAGATTTTTTCTATAATTTTCTTTATTACTTTTCTTTGTGCCTTCTCCCTTAATGCTAATGTTAATAAGGCAGTTATCTCATATTTACACTGGTTAGAGTGGTTATATTCAAATGGACTAAATGATGTATGGGGCAACTCTCATTTAGACCTATGTCTAGTGCTAGTCACCCATGAGTTATTGACTGAGCCTATATTCCCTTGTTTATTTATGAAAGGCTCATATTGATGTCCATTATTTAAATGCTGTTTCTAGCCTTTACATTCTCCTCAAGGGCTGAAGACCATTTAGCCAATTCTTTATTGAATGGTATAAGAAGGTCCATCAGAGCAGTGTTTTCTCTTTTAGGACTCCTATTCTGTGTTATTGCTTATGCTGATTTCTTTTTTCTTTTTTTAATCTTTATTGATTTTCAAACTTTGATAATGCAATAAAATTGGTTAATCATGTATACTACATGAAACGCACTATTAACTATACAATTAATACATTAAACAGTCATTTATTCCCATCCTCAACTTAATTATTAATACAATAATGCATATGATGTGATTATAATATTATAATTTAATAATTTAACTCCTAAAAGTTCATTTCTCTCCCTCCCTGGATGTGTAAGGACATCTCATGAAAAGGAAAGAAACATGACCCTTACTTTATTGCAACAAGAGTAGTCAATGGACTCCATATATCATTTACCACACGCTTACGCGGCACAGTTTAGGTGCCGTTAGCATGTGCTAAAGGTTAATGCATGCATGATATCTTATGGACGCATTAACAGTTAGTGCATGCGTGGATTTAGCACATCTTTATAAAAGAAAGCCTAAAACTCACCAATCAACTCCTAATTTGTCTTAATCCATCTTCCTTTTTCTTCAGCCTGCCTTCTCCTACCAGGAGCAGATTATGGGACCTTACCAATTCTACCACAGTAACAACTTAGACCTAGGAGTGGCTTAATCTGCATACATGTAATCATCTCATCGAACTGCATTTGCCTGATATTACACTTGCATGCTGTTTTCCTAGACTGTGCAATAAAAATCTTAAAGCATTTTCACCTTGAGCTTATTTACATTGAGTAGCAGCCAGGCATTAGTGTTTCCTTAATAAACACCACTTCAGCTACTTCATCACAATGACCTTTGTCTTATCTAGTGTTCCATGAGATCCAGGCTGTAAAGGAGAGAAGTGGGGAGGCCCTTAAGGGGTGGCAAACAGGGTAACTGGCATGTCTCCTGCTTCACAGCCTGCAACCAGCATAATATTTGAGAAGATGAGAATAGATGAGAGCTGGAGAGGATGAACCAGGTGCAACGAGGTGCCTTAACTTGGTGGCTTCTTTCAGTCAGGGGAGAGGTTTCCTATCCTGACAGCTTGAGATATGCTGAACTGCAGCCGTTTTGGCATGCTTTGGGCGTTCCATTATGGAACCGCAAGCACGCTGAAGCTACTGTCCAAACGACACCTAAACAGAACAGTATAATCAAACCAGAATTGCTATGACTTTATGGCGTATTGTGTAGCACAGCGGTTAGACTGAAGGTTGGGGTGTGAGCCTGGTCTGGGTTTGACGCCCTCATGTCCCTCAGCTGACACAATACTTATTTTAATAAAAATTACAAGCTACAGACCAATCACATCTAATTTTCATCGCTTCTTCACACCTCTCTCAAATAACGTCTGTGGGATGCCCAGAGAAAGCTCATTGGATGACCTAGGCTGCCTAAATAGCATGTATCCTGCTAAAGCCTTTCTGGAACTTAAACTATGTCTTTCTAAAGCCTAGATGATGCTCAAAGTCCTATGCTTTACACTTCTTATAGGAGCAAATTATACCATTGCTATACAGGTTTCTGTGTAGCACAGTAGTGAAGCTTCCCCCCTTCCATACTGATGTTTCCAGTTCAATTCCAAATCAGTATCTCTCAGTTAAACAGTAATCTTATACTTATCCTTTTAAACATGGCATACTTTGTTACTTTTTTTGTTTTTATACTGTTGAAGTATACAATTCTGAAATAATGAAGAAAACGGATATAACAGGGCAGTGAAATCTACCTTGTTCTGTCTCCTAGCAGAACTAACTGCCATTTACTACCTATAAGGAGCAGTATAATCCAATCAGAATTGCTATTATTGTATGGCTCATTGCCTAACACAGCAGATTAGAGTGAAGGTTAGTGTGTAAGCATGTCACATTTTTTCAAAATTCACACTGATGTTCCCAGTTCAACTCCCCCCTGAAGCTAATATATTATAAATATCCTTTTAAACATGGTATACTGTGTTTTTATTATCCTTTTAATGATGGTATACTTTGGGTTTATTATGTTAAAGCTTACAGTCCTGAAATAATGATAACAAGTCAGTAAAAAACACATTTTTATATATAACATCATAGGGACGTCTATCTGGCATCTATATGAAGGAAAAGTGGATTTTTGAAAATGAATATCGGATGCCTACCCAATGCCTAAGTAACGCTGATTGGCACTTGTGCCACGAGAACGTCTAAAGCATGCCTAAAACTAGATGTAGTTTATAGAATCAGGGCCCAAATGTCTGAACTTGCAGTTCCTCACATACTGAGCAGTATGAAAGGAACTGTGAGTTCAGACATTTGGTGTATATGCTTGGCTGAGGAGCCAATGGGGCGAAGCTACCATCTGTTGTATTATGACTGAACTAAGTCAGAAACTCTCATAAATGGAATGATAGTTCAGTTTTACCCTACTAATGATACATCATTTATATGATCAAGAACATCTTTGTTTGTGATCCTAGCTGTCCATGGGATTCGTAGAAGTCTTTTCCAGCACCATAGCTCGAAGGTGTCAATTTTTCTTCTATCTGCTTTCTTGAGTGTCCATGTCTTACAGTCATATATCATGACTGGGAACACAATGGCAGTGATCAATCTTTATTTAATGGTGATTGAGTTGTCCTTAAACTTCCATATTTGGGCTATGTTCACCATGGCTGCACACCCCGGTGCTAATTGACACTTGATCTCTGCTGTCAAATTGCCACTGTGATAAATGATGGACCCAAGGAAAATGAAGCAGTCAACCACTTCTATTTCTTCATTGTTGATCATTATGTGGACTTTCTTGTTGGCGGTAGTCATGAGTTTGGTCTTCTTAATGTTCATGTGAAATCCCATCTTCTCACTTTCTTCTTTCAGCTTCAGAATCAACTTCTGGAGATCCATCTCACCCTCTGTAAGCAGGGTAGTATAATCTGCGTATCTCAGATTCCTGATGGTTCTTCCATCTATTTTCACCCCAACACTCAAATCATCTAAGTCCAACTTCCTCATGATTACTTCTGCATAGAGGTTGAAAAGAAAAGGATAGAGGATGCACCCTTATATTATACCCTTTTTGATCATGAACCATTCTATATCTCCATATCTGGTTTGCACTGTAACTTCTTGATCATAGTAGAGTGATCTGATTAACTGGATCAGGTGCACTATTATTCCTACGTCACTCAGTGTTTTCCAAAGCTTGCCATGCTTAACATATTCAAAAGCCTTGATATAATCAATAAAGCACAGGTAGAGCTTCTTCTTGAATCCCTACCTTTTCTATGATTCATCTCAAGTTTGTGATGTGATCACAGGTTTCTCTGTCCTTACGGAATCCAGCTTGGGCATCAGGAAGTTCTAGATCAAGGATGTTGCCCAAGCGTCTCTGAATTATCTTTAGAAGCATCTTGCTGGTGTGAAGGATAAGGATGATTGTTCTATAGTTGGTATAGTCCCTGGTTTTGCCTTTATTCAGCAGTGGGATAAAAACTGATCTTTTTCAGTTCTTTGTCCATGTGCAGGTCCTCCAGATCTTCTGACATAGTTCTCTTAGGACTGGTTTGAGCAACTCTGCAGGGATTCCATCAATGCCAGGTGCTTTGTTTGGTAGCTGCCTCAGTATCCAATCCACTTAATTTTCCAATTGATCTGTTTCTTCTTCCTCTTGACCCCCAAGCTCTTCATGGTAGTCAGTGCTGGTACTGATGTATAATTCCTCTGTGTATTCTTTCCATCTCTGCTTGATGTCCTGCTAGTTGCTAATTTCATTCCCATCATAGTCTTTAATGGCTGACTGGCATGCTGAGAAAGGTTTTTTTACTTGTTACACATTATAGACTTCTTTGAGGTTCATGCATCAAGCAAACAGGATGTTGTTCTTATCTTTCCTGGCTGCTCTTTGGAAATCAGCATTGATAAAACGTGTATTAAAAAACTTATACTGTAACTATAGCAAATTGTAACTTTTTAACTGTATATTATGTATATTAACCTGTCCTCCTCACTACTTAAACAAAGAGATCAAGAATCTAAAAGTTGTCTTTATTTTCTTTGTTCACAATAGACCAGCAACCTTCAGAACCACTGAAGATGATGACACAGGTCTAGCGGCAGATCAATACCATCAGCTCAGGATGAGGAGGAAATGAAGGAGACAGAGGCAGAAGCATATGCCACTAGAGATGTGACAGAGGAAGAAACAGATCCACTACCGCCCCAACTCCCACCCAGTGGCATATCTAGAATTCAATGGGCCTTAGGTAGAAAAATTAAGATGGGCCCTATCATACCATATTTCCCAGGGTAGTAAGGGCAAGGAACAGTTTCCCTTCATTACCCTGGTCAAGGAGTGTAGGAAGAGGGGAGGTGTTTAGAAATTGAATGGTATCTGGGAGTGGATGTGGATATCTATTGGGAGTAGGAGAGTCTGAATGGTATGTATATAATGGAAGATAGTACATTTGGGATGTGCAGGAGATACCTAAGACAGTAGCATTATGGACTAGATTCAGTAACTGGTATTCAAAAATCAGTGCCTGAAAAAAATCAGACTCAATGCTAATTTATTTTGGGCACTCAATGATGAGCGCCCATTATACACTAACGGTGATCACCAACACCTATTCCTGCTGAAACCAAGTTGTGATTCCCAATACCCAATTTGGTCACACATCTCTAGTATGTTCACAAATTGAAGGAATGCTCTTGACCTTCTCAGGCACCTCCCATAACCACATTCTCTTTTGGGTTGTGAACTATGGGATTTGGGGCACGCATTGTTATAGAATAGGGTGTAACAAGATGTAAGCACAAATTCAAAATGGCACCAATTATTGCTAGTTAGCACCAATTACTAGCACTAATTGGCTCATTAGCCAATATAATTAGGTGCCTAACTTGGCTCGGTACCCAAATATAGATGTTTAATTGTGAGCGTTATATATAGTAAATAACTATATTCGTATCACAATTTAAAAAATTAAATAATTTATTAATTTAAATAGTGCTCATCAGCTGCCCATCATGTGACCATCGGAGAAGTATCTACCAGCACAAAAGAGAAGTTAACTTTATAGCAAATGGAGGTTAGATTGTTATATGGTGGTACAGACATCAATAGTGCCATGATGGTCTGACGGCAGCTGGTGGTGTGTGTTTTTATACTTGAACACTAAGGTTGTGGGTCTGAGCACTATTTAAATTAATAGATTATTTAATTTTTTAAATTGTGATCTGAATATAGTTATTTAAGTTATCACAATTGGAAATTATATTAATCCCTATATTTATTATATTACGTTATATATAGTATCAAGAGGAATATGGGTCATTTTCTGTGGTTGAAATGTTAGTGTGTTAGTGTGTTACCGGGCTATAGTGCGCCCCCATCTGGAATACTGTGTACAGTACTGGTCACCGTACCTCAAAAAGGACATGGCAATGCTTGAGGGAGTCCAGAGAAGAGCAACTAAACTGATTAAGGGTATGGAAAACCTTACATACACTGACAGACTGAAAAAGCTGGGGCTGTTCTCCCTGGAGAAGCGGAGACTCAGAGGAGACATGATAGAGACCTTCAAGATCCTGAGGGGCATCGAAAAGGTTGACAAGGACAGATTTTTCAATTTGAAAGAAACCACAAAAACAAGGGGCCACTCGATGAAATTGAAGGGGGACAGGTTTAGAACAAACGCAAGGAAATTTTTTTTCACACAGAGGGTGGTGGACACATGGAACACCCTTCCGGAAGCCGTGATAGGAAATAGCACAGTACAGGGTTTCAAGGAAGACCTGGATAGGTTCCTGGAGGACAAAGGGATTGAGGGGTACAGATAAGAGCAGTGGAAGGTTTAGAGATAAGTGTAGAGGTAGGTATAAAATTAGTCAGGGACTGCTGCTCAGGCAATATGCCTGATGGGCCGCCGCGTGAGCGGACCGCTGGGCGGGATGGACCTTTGGTCTGCCCTGGCGGAGGCGACTACTTATGTTCTTATGTTCTTATGTTCTTAAGGTCTTATGCATATCAGGAGTGCAGTAGGACTGTGTATGTCATGTCTAGGAAAAATTGTAGAGAAAGATTTAAAACATCTAGAAAGGTTTGTGGACAGAGAAAACTTACTTGATCGCCATTAGTTTGGCTTTTGGATGGGCCACAGTGTTGAATCCTTGTTGGTAACACCTGAAGATGAAATTAAATAAAAGGGTATGGATAAGAATTAAATGTTCTTTATGGTTTCCCTTGATGTATAATCAGCATTTGATACAGTTGATATTGATATCCTATTGTGAATATTAATGAAGATGGGGGTATGAGGTGGAGTGTACAAGTGGTTTGTTTCATATTTTTAGAATTGTTTAATTAGAGTGCAGAGTAATGAACATCTATCAAGTACCATGACTGTGTCTAGGGATATTCTGCAAGGGTCAGCACTCTCAGCTTGACTTTTTAATCTTTACATGGCTTCTCTGGGAATTGTGTTTCAACAATTGCATGTCAGTTATCATTTTTATTCTGATGACATTCAGGGGTCCCCCCCCCCCCCAATGAGTGATTGGAGAATTCAATAGTAAACTGCATAGTTTTTATGCAGTATATACATTTTTAAATAAATAAATTGCAAACAAAACTACTGATTTGTTTGAAAGCTGTAAATGACTGGATGGTAGATCATAAATTGGTATTAACCCCCTCTTCTACAAAGCTGCGCTAATGGCTGCCGCGCGACAACAGCCCCGAAGCCCTTTAAATCTCTATGCTAGCACGGCTTTGTAGAAGAGGGGTAAATCTTGCTAAAACAGATGTGATGTTGATTGGAAGGAGTTAAAACCCCATGTGGCCCCAAAGTATTGAGGTAAATACTATGAAACTTTTGATTCATAAACAACTGAGATCCTGGGGGGTCTGGTTAGATTTGACATTGAGTATGAAAGATCAGATACTGGCAGTGATTAAATCCACATTCTTTCACATACATTTATTGAGTAGACTTAAACTGATACTATCAGGATACAGACCACAATTAATTCAAAGTTGAATTACTGTAAAGCACTTTATTTGGGAATAGCATCTTCACAATGCAAAGCTTTACAGATGATTCAGAATGCTGTGGCATGCTTGATATGTGGTAGAAATAAATTTGGACAAAAGGAATTGGTAGTGCCCTGTATATACCCCTCAAAGAAAATTCACTGGCTGTTAAGAAAAACAGAGAATTGAAATAATAAATGAGACACCTCAGTATGGGCCTAAGTTAAACATTGGTAGCTTTCATGGCCCCGGGCAGGAAACTCATAGATGACAAACACCACGTTTAAATAAACCTAAATAAGTCGCTCCGTACATTATTTGGTCTCTGAAGTGAATATATATTTAAATAACCACTCAGTGAAAAACTTAGAGAGGCAGATAGAGGGACAAGAAAATGGCTAAAAAAGCCCCTCCCTTAAAATACTATCCAAATAATCAAAAGTGCAAAGTGTTAAAGTGCAAAAAATGAGGACAAAAATTTCATTGACAGTTCATAAATCTAAAGTGCAAAAAATTCCATTCAAAGTTCATAAATAAATAGATGATTTCAAGAGTACATCCCAACATTTAAAAAGGCAAATCACAATTCATATAGTCCATTCAATAAACTTGTCTTGCAGGGAAAATATTTCATTCAAAGTTTGTGGAAAAGTTCATAAGAAAAATCCTAGCACATAACCATTAGATATCACAATACATCAAATTGTAAGTGAGCATGGGAACTGGACAAGCATATGCTTCAAATAGAGTAGCTTAATGTTTAGACCTGGGTAGCTCCCAAATTACTACTCAGTTCCAGAAGGGAAACTTTAAGCCAGTCCTAGATTTCTGACAAACCTATCCTGGTGCATTATGGAACCTTTGGTCCTTTCTTCTGCTTACAACATCTCCCCCCTCCCCCAGCATTTGTTCTCCTTTCTTCCAGGTCTTTCTCTGCTTCTCTCTTTCTTCTTCCTTCCTCCCTCCCTGGTCCAGAATCTTTCCACCTCTCTGCAGTCTCTCTCTCTCTTTTCCCTCTTTATACCCCCAAGTCCAACATCTGCCCCCCTCTCTTCTGCCTCCCTTTTGTTTCAGGTTTCTCCCTCTCTTTATCTTCCTTCTGCTAACATTTTGAGTCTTCCCACCTTTGATCCAGATCTTTTTGTCTCTATCACTCTCTTTGTCTTCTCCCTCCCCATGGCTTGGCATCTCTCTCTCTCTTTGGTTCAGGGTGTTTCCCCTCTCTACCTCCTCTAGTCCAGCATCTGCCCTGTCTTTCCCTGTCTTCAAGTCTATTTTTCCGCCCCTCCTCAAGGTCCTTGTCTGTCTCTCTCTCCTGCCAGCCCATCCTCGAGGTCCTTTTCTGTCTTTCTCTCCAGATCCAATGTCCCACCGGGGCCCTCGCAACGGGCGAGGCCTTACTTCTACTGCTTCCTGCAACCCAGCGAGAGAGGTCGTCTTCCGCGGTCCACTGCTAAGCTAATTACGGCAGCCTGCAGAGCGAACTTAGTAGGCTGCTGTTGGCCTCCAAAACACGTTCCCTTTGCCGTGGTCCTGCCCCTCCTATGATGTCAGGGGCAGGACCGCGACAGAGGGAACATGTGCGGAGACTGACAGCAGCCTGCTAGGTCTGCTCTGCAGGCTGCCATAATTAGCTTGTTGGTCCTTGAAAGCGGCGGTGGTGAAATTGAAAAATTATTTTTGGTGTTTTCTCTTGAACTTTATTAGTGAATAAAGCATGGTGGGCTAACAGGCTGTTTAGCCACCAATGAGAGTTTTTTTTTTAAATGTTTTTGAATTGCACTACAATATAAGACCAGAAAATAAAGTCATCATAAAATTCACACTAAACACCTGTACTGGACCTTTTATTTTGATGCAGACACCTCTTTACCTTTCCATGCCTCATTCAACTGCTCGGCCAAGGCTTGGATGACCCAGGTCAGGGCTCTGGCTACTCCAGTCCAGGTCACAATACACATAGGGCTTGATTCTGTATAGTGCAACCAAAGTTGCATGTGCAAATCTATGTGCAGTGAAGACATGCACATACAACTTAGTTGTTTAACAAGTTAATTAGCATCAATAATTGCAATTAGCACCTAATAATTGATGCTAATTAGCACTATTTAGAAGTTACACGCACATTCTATAAAGCATATTCTATAAAGTGATGCACATAAATTCTAGTGCGTGAATCTCAAAAGGGGAAGAGCATAGGTAGATTGTAGCCAATTCTAAAAGATAGGTGCATTGTTATAGAATACATTTGATCCATGCACAACTTAATTTAGGCCTGGTTTTCAATGGCCTAAATGTTGTACCTAAATGTTAGTCACATGTATGGCTGCTAAACATGATTCTATGAACTACACATAACTTCAGAGGTTTTATAGAATTGCACTAAACACTGTCATTTTCGGTGCCAAATCTTTAGGCATCATATATAGAAAATGGCCCATAGTGTTCCCTCCTGAAGAAGAGTATGCCTTCTTGATGATATTCATTCTGGAATTTAAAAAACAAACAAACCCAAAAACAGAAAAGACACAAACGTTTTTTGTGGCTTCACATCCCTAATACTTTGCAGATACAAACTTTATTAGTTTAAATAATAAAAAGCAGGTGCAAGAATTTGAAAATGAAACCTCATCTTTATGAAGGAGTGTGTGGCGCAGTGGTTGAAGCTACAGCCTCAGAACCCTGGGGTTGTGGGTTCAAACCCCGCACTGCTCCTTGTGATCCTGGGCAAGTCACTTAATTCTCTATAGCCCCAGGTACGTTAGATAGATTATGAGTCCACCGGGACATATAGGGAAAATGCTTGAGTACCTGATTGTAAAACTGCTTAGATAACCTTGATAGGCGGTATATATATTTTAAAAAAATCCTAATAATCCTATTTTCTGGGACCGACGATGGAACCACCCTAGAACTACCTTTCTTCTTAGAGCAGAGGGTCTTGGGCCATTAATATATGGGCTTTTTGCATGCATAATCGTCCATTTACCCATGAAAATCTCTTTGAAAGTTGTCCCTACAACTGTATTTGACAAAAACAAATCATGCTAGCGAGCTGCTCTGTAATGCTGTTAAATTTTCTGACTAATGGAATCTATTTCTCAAGTTTGCAGCATCTGTTAGATCCTTTATAGGCTACCACACAACCCTTTCTCACAATTCTTCACTTCCATACGTGATTGCAGACTGTTGGCCTGAAAACCGTACCCTTCATTATTTGCCTGTGGTCTTATTATAGTACTTAGTTTCCGTGAATAAATTAGCTACAAGTTGGGACATGTTGTTAATTCAATCACTAATAACCCGCTCAAATTGTCAGTCTCTGTCAGCAGGTTGGTGTTGATTGAGTTGTAGCCACCCACACATTATTTTTAAAGACCGATACATTTTATTTGATGCTGTGATAGACTGATCAGTTTCTCTAGTAGGCTCGGAAAAATTATACAAACGTCCTTTTGGTAGACCTCTATGGGCCTTCTATTTGTGTTGCAAAGAGGGGTGGTAGCCACTAGAGGGAAGGAGAAAGCCAGACTTATTAAATGTTGTCATAAAAAGACTGACGAAAAAGGAATTGTGCTAAGAGCAGTAGGCCAATAAACAATCTGACAAACCATGACAGCTAGTAAAACAAAAAAGAAATTCTGTTTTTATATTCTTTTTGAAAGGAGCTGCTGAATGACATTTTCCAGGATCAATAAAAGCACTGGAAGGACACATGTAGGAAACACTGGAAAATGATCCTTTTAGGAGCATTAACCCTTTCGGAGAGGGTGAGATCAGAAGGCCTGAGCATGCGCAGATGCTCAAGGCTCAGCAGCAGACCGGCAGCAGGCACTTTTATCACCGGTGGTGCAGGGGTAAGGACAGGGTCAGTCGGGGAAGGGGAGGGAAGAGGCGATAGAAGCGCCGGTGGCCTCGGGGGGAGCAATAATGTTGGTTCCCACGTTCGGGTCGGGTCGGGTGGGGGCTCGCAAATCGAGTCAATGCTCAGTTTACGAGTCAAAAGTTTGCTAAGTGTTTTTGCTCGTCTTGCAAAACACTCGCAAACCGGGTTACTCGTAAGCCGAGGTTTGACTGTACAGTAAAACCTTGGTTTGCAAGCATAATTCGAATAAAGCGAATTTCCCCAAAGGAAATAATAGGAACTCAGACGATTTGTTCCACAACCCAAAAACTTTAATATAAAATATAGTGAAACCTTGGTTTGCGAGCATAATTCATTCCGAAAATATGCTTGTAATCCAAAGCGCTCATTTTTCAAAGCAAATTTCCCCCTAGGAAATAATGGAAACTTAGACAATTCGTGCCACAACCCAAAAGCTTTCATACAAAACATAAATACATAACATAAATGGACTTATCTTGCTTTTTCTTAAGTCTGCATCCACAGGAGTAATACTATGCCTTGAATGATCCAACTGATCCTAAACACAACCATTTCTAAAGGGCGTTTAAAAAAAAAATATGGATGGAATAGTCATATTTATTTATTCAATTTTCTATACCATTCTTCCAGGGGAGCTCAGTTTACATGAATTTATTCAGGTGCTCAAGCATTTTTCCCTGTCTGTCCTAGCAGGCTCACAGTCTATTTAATGTACCAGGAGCAATGGGGAGATTGACTTGCCAAGGGTCACAAGGAGCAGCATGGGTCTAAACCCACAACCTCAGGGTGCTGAGGCTGTAGCTTTAACCACTGCACCACACTCTGTTGAGCAGAATCTGAAAATCCTTCTGTGACCTAGCAATGAAGTACCTCTAGACAAAATTCAGGGATACTGAGAAAAGACTGTAATTAAAGTGATCATAAACATTCATTTTTAAAATAATGCATGTTAAAACACATATGACCTATACATAAAAAAATAATAACCACATATAGCTTTGGTAATCTCTTTACATTTTAATATTTCAACTTGACCTTTTTAAACAGTTTAAAAAAAAAAAAAGATAGTGAAACATCCCTGATATTGTTAAAGTGTCATAATGTAGAAATGTAGCATGTTACATTTACTCTCCAGAGTGTAATTGCACTAAGATCATTCCGTTTCCATTTGGAAAGCCACTGGCAATTACTGGAATACAATGTATCATGCATTTGCTCACTGGATATAAAATGTATATACTAATTCGCAATAAAATGTAACAGCTGTCAGTGTATTTTCTGCTCTGTTACTTCAATAAATTGGAAGTCTGACGAGAAAATGGGAATATTGCATTTTACACACTCTATAATGCTTTTGCTTTTTTGCAAATACAATTTATTATATTTTTTTAGGACAAAAGTTGTGGTTTGTTATTACTAGTAGTGGATAAATATCCCTGTATCTGAATGAATTCCATTCAGTGTCTATAAAAAAAAAAATACACATTGTAATATTTCTGTCTTCAGAAAACAAAATGCACTTAAGTTACTTCTCTTTAGTGCTGAATGCATTTCTATGTTGTCATTTTTCAGGAAAAAAAGCTGTACTTTGCAATATATATACTGCAGTTCTTTATTTTTTTTTTCATAAGTGCTTTTTATTCCAATAATATTTTTTTCCAGTGTCAGATCATTTTACTTGTGTTCACTTAAACATTTTTATAAATTACTTTAATGAGGATTCTCCAGATTGTGAACTAGTGACTTTCAGAAAACCTTGAGTTTTATTTAAAATAAAGCGCTTGCACATTTCTATAATTGTGTTACTTGCAGTCAGACTTTTCACAGATAATTAGCCTTTTACATACTGTGAAATCAACCTGCATTGGTTATTTGGCTAGACTCTTTGCTTCTGTCCTATATTTCCCAGAAGGTTAATGCGCTGAAAATTTAGCTGCAAACTCACAGGACTGTCTCTTCGTGTTGCTAATTATCCCGTTGCATAATTATTAATATCAGGAACAGGAACAGGAAACAAGCACACCAAATAGTCGTGAATGTTAGTGTTCTGGCAGGAAGCTAGTCCTGCATTAATAAAATGTGCCTGTGCCAATATCACAGAGGATAGAAGCGTTCCTTGTTAAGGATCATTTATTAACTGAGATCATCTTTTAGTTCGCCTTGGGGTAATGACTAATGTCAATGGCAAATTTCACAGTTGTCTAGAGAAATGAATTAAATTTGTAATAAAAAGCCCTTCGGCTTGTTGTACATGCTCATTTATTGGAGTAGTTGAACTAGGAGAACTGTAAGGCAACCAAGAACATCGGCTTAATTTTCCTTACATGTAATAGTGACCTTTAGCTCCATATTGAAAAAAGTTGCTGGTTATAAGCCGGTAAATTAAATGAGAAGTTCTAATACAAATTAAATGAAGTGATTGAGCTTAGTCAAATGACCTGTTAGCAGGTGATTTTTTTATTTTTTTTAAAGAACATTTTTATACATCTGTTTTATTTAAGTCTTCATTGGGTACAATATTTTCATTTAGAAGTTGCAATATATGCCAATATCACTTTGGTTTGCAATATAATGACTTCCTAACAGGAAATAATTTAATATATTATATATCATATTTTAAATCTAATGTCTTTAGGTGCCTGAGTCCAGCAATTTTCATACTTCCCCTTTTACATAACCGCAGAAATGTTTTTTTTAGAGCAGGCCGGCACACTGAATGCTCTGCGCTGCTCGCGATGCTCAAAGAGTTCCTTTGAGCGTCGGGAACAACGCAGAGTATTTAGCACACTGGCCTGTGCTAAAGAAATGCTTCTGTGATTTTTTAAAAGGGAGAGTAGTTATTTACCCACATATATACACTGTCTGGAAACTGTTCACTGTGTATGAGGGGCAGTGACTAACCCATTTTTTACTAAGGTGCACTTTGCTTTTTAGCACACGGTAAATATTAGCATGTACTAATCACGCTCTAAATGCTAATGCATGCATGTTATCCTCTGGATGCATTAGCGGTTAGCACATGTGTTGATTTAGCACACGCTAAACACACGCTAAAACACTGAGCGTACTTTTGTAAAAGAGTGCCTAAGTTTTAGTAAAATATCTTTTTTTTTTTTTACCAGTTTATTATGGGAGTCACTAATCTGTTGTGACTCATTATTCCAATTTAGTAATTCTGCGGTAAATGAATAAAGCAACTTGCAATCAACTTCACAAGCTGAGTTATACTTCAAAATCGGCCCACCAAAATATGGCAAGATATTCCTGGGGGCACCTTAGAGGAACCAGTGTTTGTAACACTGCATTTTAAACTATATGCCACTTAGAATTATATTGTTAGAGTAGGCAGGTGAACAAATTTAAATAAATGATACATTATTTAGATTCACTGTGATCAGACCGAGTGGTCACTACCTGTCACTCCTCTAGCCCAGGCACTTTTGGTCTTTCACTGGGCTCTGTTGAAAGAAGAACAACATTCACAATCTGTTAATACATGTGACCAGGTCCCTCCAAGCTCTTCTTGATCATCTCTGAGTCCTCCCTGACCCTCATTAGCCCTCCAGTTCTTCTGGCAGCTTCTGGTACCATTTACGGGTCTCTCTGCCTTGGACTCCTCTAACTGCTTGTGGATCCACTGCCGGTCCTCTGGACCCAGCCTTCTGGGTCCCACAGGTTCTGAACACTCTTCACTGGCCTCTCCACTGGTCATCAAGACTGAGCCCCTCCCCCTCCCCCTCCCCCTCCCTCAATGCTTTATCAGGCCCTCTTGCTGTTCCTTCTTCCAGAACCAATGTTCCCAGTTGCTCACTCTCCTGGTCTCTGTGAGATTCTCCTAATCACTTATTCCTGGTCACTTCTGAGGACTCCTTCCAGGCTCTAGCAGACCCTCTGCTGGTAGTCAAAATCGAACAACTCCCTCCCCTCCTCCCTTGGACTCCAAGCTCTGCTAGGCAGACTAGTCTATCAAGTTTGTCAAGGGTTATGTTGAAGCCAGCATTCCTCCCTTGTGGGTCACCTGGCTCCCAAAGGAGTTCCTACTTTTCTCAACTCTGCTCTGAAACTCTCTTCTTCAGCACTTTACTTCACTCAGGGTGACTGGACAGTTCCCAGGGCCTTTGCAAGATCTTATGCAGAGTAGCTCCTTCTATCTGCTACTAAGGCTTCCCCCTGCTGGCCTGTGACAGGAAATTCACCCTGTCACATCCAAACACTGAAGTTACCTCCAGCCCCCTAGAAAGGTAAGGTGTCAAACATTTGATATATCATGTTTCTGTGGGTACAAACAAAGAGGTTAGATCTCTTTAGAAGATATCATCTACCTATGGAACAGATAATACCTCTTACAGTCCCCACCCTTACAAAAACACCCCTGGAAACCCATAAGAACATAAGTATTGTTCTATAATTGAATCTTGGTATACAGATACCATTACATAATTGACGCTCAGTTCACAATATCGGCATACCTAAGTGGAGGCATCCAGTTATAGAATTGCTTCCTTAAGCTCTTTAGTTTGCCTAAATAGTGACAAATTTTGCAGGCTGCATGAAAGAGGTCAGAAAAATGTCCAGATCATTAGCCAACCCAAACAACATTTTTCCAGCATGCCCCCTAGAGATTTAGACACACTGCAGACAACCACCATAGAAATCCATCTAGATTGGGTTTTGAAAATAATGAATTGGAAGGTTTGGCAAGAAAAACATCAATCTGTCTCTTTATGCCACATTATCTACGTTTGTCGTATATTGATGTTTATATATAACCACTGTTGAAAGAAACTGTGGTGTCTAGGAAAATGAGAGCCTCTCAAACAATTTTACAATAGGATGAAGTTAAGAGGTGATAGGCTCCAGAATAATCTAAGGAAATACTTTCTTTTACAGAAAGGGTGGCAGATGCATGGAACAGTCTCCCAGAAGAGGTGGTGGAGACAGAGACTGTGTATGAATTCAAAAGGGCCTGGGATAAGCACGTGGGATCTCTCGGAGAGAGAAAGAGATAATGGTTACTGAGGATGAGCAGACTAGATGGGCCATTTGGCGTTTATCTGCCATCATGTTTCTATGTTTAAAAACATACCACCCAACAATCAAATTCAAAATTGAATACTTCCCAGAAAAAAGTCAATTTTATAGACACCATACTTTCTTGTAAAGGCTGATGCACTATAGCTTGGCCAGCAGACAGTCCCAGGAATGCCTGGTAGAAATCCTTGCAGGTTCTACATCCTGATCTCCCTGGGGCTGTGTACTGTAGAGAAGAAGGAAAGAGAAAGGGAAGGGGGACTTGTGTTCTGCTTTTTTGGGCCTTTGGCAAGAATTGCCGCTGCTGGGTCAGACCAGTGGTCCAGTAGTCCGCTCATGCGGCGGCCCTTAGGTCAAAGACCAGTGCCCTAACTGAGTCTAGCCTTACCTGCATACGTTCTGGTTCAGCAGGAACTTTTCTAACTTTGGCTTGAATCCCTGGAGGGTGTTTTCCCCTTTAACAGCCTCTGGAAGAACGTTCCAGTTTTCTTCCACTCTGGGTGAAGAAGAACTTCCTTACGTTCATACGGAATGTATCCCCTTATAACTTTAGAGAGTGCCCTTTCGTTCTCTCTACCTTGGAGAGGGTGAACAACCTGTTTTTATTTACTAAGTCTACTCCCTTCATTATCTTGAATGTTTCGATCATGTCTCCTCTCAGTCTCCTCTTTTCAAGGGAGAAGAGGCCCAGTTTCTCTAATCTCTCACTGTACGGCAACTCCTCCAGCCCCTTAACCATTTTAGTTGCTCTTTTTTTGGACCCTTTCGAGTAATACTGTGTCCTTCTTCATGTACGGCGACCAGTGCTGGATGCAGTATTCCAGGTAGGGGCATGCCATGGCTTGGTACAGCGGCATGATAACCTTCTCTGATCATTCAAAGTGGTGGGCACTAGAGGATTAAGTGACTTGCCCAGGGTCACAAGGAGCAGCACAGGAATTTGATCTCACAACTCTGGGTACAGAGGCAGCAACTCAACCAGTGAGGAATGGGAGTGATGCTGGTAGTGAAGTTGCTAGTGTTGAGGCTTGTCATTCTGGAAGAAAAAAGATGAGAAGGGCTGACTGAAGCTGTTGCTAACATCTCCCTTCAGTCAGGCACCCCTGCAGCCACCACCCAACATCTGCCAATTGGGAGTAGAGGTCCTCGCTCCCAGGATATAATCATCTGTGTGCCGCAGAGAGAAGAGGGCTGACTTAAGCTGTTGCCGACCTCTCCCTTCAGTCAGGCACCCCTGTAGCCACCACCTGGCATCTGCTGATTGGGAGGAGAGGTCACCTGTGTGCCGCAGAACGCGGCCTGCGGATGTGTGCCCATGGCCACGTATCCGAAGGGGCACAGCCAAAGGGGCAGGACTTGCCCCTTTTGAGCCCCTTTCGAGCCAGGAAGAGTAGGGAGCAGGTTGGAGAAGTTATGGGCAAATGGAAGGCAAAGATTATACCTAATGCTAACTCAGGACCAATGAATCGCCACCTTTGCCCGATTCCTGGAACACTGTTGGAAGGTAAGATTGATTTACAAACCCAATCTGTCTCTCTCTCATCTGGGGAACCCACGCCTCCATCTCAACCTGTTCAATTTTCACTAGAGAAAGATGATTCTGTCTCCATGATAGGTTCGGACTCATCTACTCTATACCTTTTGGAACTGGATCCAAAAAGTACTTTAATGGGGAAACAATTGATATCTGTATCTCTTGTTTCTATGCCTACTGAACCTTTTATTAGGCCCGAGTTGGGCGATAAAGTGGTTACTCTTCAAGACGTCTGGACAGTTGTGAACAGAATTGAGAATTCATTACAGGACACAGTAGTAAAATTGTGTCAATTTTCCTCTGAAATAACAATTAAAGTGTCTGAGCATGATACTCAATTGGCTTTAATTGAAAAGAAATTAGATAAAGTGGAAACATCTGTTTCTGTAATGCAATCCTGTGTAGTATCTAATGTGAAGTATAATACTTTTTACACCTACAGATGGAAAAAATGGAAAACACTATGAGATCCAGGAACCTCAGATTTCTGAACTTTCCTATATCTCACTATCTTTCTCCTTTGGAGTTATTAAAAATGTATTTGAAGGATGTACTTTCTTATTCTAAGATAGAATCTTTTTTCCCAGATAACCTTTATTATATACCCACCGGATTAAAAATGCTTTCAGAAGAGGGGGGAAGGATCAGTTAGTGTCCCTTGATAGTTTAAATATTTCTCAATTCCTGGAATCATCGAAAGATTTTATAGCCAAAAGAGCAACACTATTGGTCACTTTTAAAACTCAGACAGAAAAGCAAGACATCCTTAAATTATATTTTATAAATAAGAATGCCTTGTTTTGTGGTCAACAGATAAACATCTTTCCAGATGTCTCTAAGCAAACACAACACAGGAGGAAACAGTTCCTACAATCAAGACTCGAGTCTTGGGTGCGAGGGCATCTTTTTTCCTTAAATTCCCATGCAAATGTTTGGTGACGTACCAAAATGTTAGATATGTTTTTGTTGATCCAGTTCATTTGGAAAATTTTCTTCAAGATAAAATTAAAGTAGATATTTTGCCTGTAACTAACACAGAGGTTGAGGTTGAGTGAAAATAGAAGTTTCTTTTTTTGTCTGACTTGAAGTTTATTGAATAATTGATTCTCTGTTATTTTCTTAACTTTTTGGTGATTCCAGCAGAATAATGTGGACTTGATAAAGATTTTCGTTTTTAGTTTGATGTATTTTCCTTGATCTTTTTGTTATTTCATGAACTGTTATATTTTGTAACAAATGAATAAATTTATAAAGAAAAAAGATGAGTGCATTAGGTTCTGAGAAAAATGTTAGCAATTGGCATTGGTATCATTGATGAATTTGGATACATTAGAACTGTGGTTCAGAAAGGGAGTTCTACACCTAACAGTCTGAAATCAGCCTTTCCCTATCTTACTCAACCTCTTATAAACCCCAGTGAGGTACCTCTTACCTTAACATACACCACAAAATTAACAAATCCAAACACAATAACAGACTCCTGATCAACCTTCTATCTGTTAAAACAGATAAAGAAAATGACAAACTCAGAGTTGATTCTAAGCTAGTGGCTGACTACAGTGAGGGATTTTGAAAAAGGGAATTTAAAAGTCCAGTCCTGATACTTACAGTGCTACCATCCTTCCCGCAATTGGAAATCTAATCTAATCTAATCTGGGATTTATGAGTCACGCTATGCCAAAATGTTCAAGGCAATTTACAGTGCAATTTTTGAGGATAGAGTTTAGTGCAGTACCAGAATGCAGTAGAGATACATTATAGAACATTTGAGATTCTATGAGGTAGAGATTGTCATATCTAAATTCACTAAGATAGTCTATTCACCTGAACTGGCTGTCCTAAAAGTTGTAGGTCCAGGAAGCCCAACATGTCACTGGAAGGTGGAACTCTCTTTTAGAAGAAAGAGTGGACTGCTTATATTGTAGAACAGTGGTTCTCAGACCTGTCCTGTGGAACCCCTAGCCAATTGGGTTCTCAATATATCCCTAATGAATATATATGAGAGAGATTTGCATATAATGGAGGTAGAAGGCATGCAAATCTGGCTCCTGAAAACATGACTGTGGTGGTCCCCCAGAACAGGTTTGAGAACCACTGCTCTAGAAGATGCTTTAAAAAATAAAAAATGCAGGTTTGGTGTTTAGAGATCCTATGTACTTATTCCAAGTTTCTTAAATTCAGATAGTCTTCACATCTACTATTTCCACTAGCAGACCATTTCATGAATTCATCACCTTTTCCATGAATAAGTATTTTCTAAGATTACATCTGACTCTGTCTCTGCCTCCTTTCTCCTTCAAAACAGGTATAAGTTCCAGATCGGGCTGCTGAGCATGAATTTGGGACAGAGGATGTAAGGTAGGGAGGGGGCATGAATGCGGGACACAGAAGGGAGGGAGGAAGGGGCACTAACTTGGGACATAGAAGGGAGGGAATAGAAAGGGATACTTGTTGGACATGAGTGTGTGAGTGAGAGGGAAAGAGATGTTATACAAGGGGAAAGGAAGAAAGAGGAAAATTGGCATAGAGAGAGGAGTGAGGTGGAGATACATGGGGAACAGAAGGATGAGAGGGAGAAATGTTGTATATGACGGTGGAGAGGGAACTGAGGGACAGATTGAAGGGGATGCAAGTGGGAGGAATGTTGGACATAGTGATGGAGAGAAAGATGTGTCTTGGTCCTGGAGAGGGGTGATAGAAGGAGAATTGGGCATGGGGCTGGTGGGAGGTGGTGAAAAATGCTGCACATGATCTGGAGGATGAGAGAGGGAGAAATATTGGATGTGGCAGAGGATTGATCTCTCTTTCTCCATTCACTTTGCAGCAAACGGAGGGTATGAAAGAAAGACGGATGGACAGTGAGAGAGAGAGGGAGACATCGCTAATAGGGGTGGAGGAGAGAGGAAGAAAAGTTGGACTCATGAAGGGACAGAGAGAGATGTTGGTTGGGGAAGGGAATGAGGTCCAGAGGAGAGGAAGTGTGCAGGAGGCAGAAAGAAAGAAATATTGGAGGCACAGTCAGAATAAAGTGTAACCAGAGACTCATGAAATCATCAGACAACAAAAAACATAAGAACATAAGCAATGCCTCTGCTGGGTCAGACCAGAGGTCCATCATGCCCATCAGCCCGCTCATGCAGTGGCCCATCAGGTCTAGGATCTTCTATCTATACCTTTCAATCCCCTTTTCCTTCAGGAAAACATCTAATCTTTTCTTGAAACCCAATACTGTACTCTATCCTACCACACCCTCTGGAAGCGCATTCCAGGTGTCCACCACCCTCTGGGTGAAGAAGAACTTTCTAGCATTGGTTCTGAATCTGTCCCCTTTTAATTAATCCGAATGCCCTCTCGTTTTTGTAATCTTCGAAGGTTTGAAGAATCTGTCCCTCTCCACTTTCTCTATGCCCTACATGATCTTGTAAGTCCCTATCATGTCCCCTCTAAGCCTCCGCTTTCCCAGGGAAAAGAGCCCCAGTTTCTCCTATCTTTCAGCATAGGAAAGGTTTTCCATACCTTTTATCAATCTCATTGCTCTTTTCTGAACCCTCTCGAGTATCGCCATGTCCTTCTTAAGGTACGGCGACCAGTATTGGACGCAGTACTCCAGATGCGGGCACACCATCGCCCGATACAATGGCAAGTTAACTTCCTTCGTTCTAGTTGTAATACCTTTCTTGATGATACCTAGCATTCTGTTCGCCTTCTTAGACGGTTTCATTGTCATGTCTACCAGTATCCCTAAGTCCTTTTCTAGGCTACTTTCACCCATTACCAGCCCTCCCATCATGTAGTTGTACCTCGGGTTTCTGTTTCCTATGTGCAAGACTTTGCATTTCTCTACATTGAACTTTATCTGCCATCTCGTCGCCCACTCCTCTAGTTTGTTCAGGTCTCTTTGTAACTTTTCGCAGTCCTCTTTAGTCCTAGCCCCATTAAATAGTTTGGTGTTGTCTGCAAATTTTATTAATTTGCACTTCGTCCCTGTTTCTAGATCATTTATAAATACATTGAATAGCAGCGGTCCAAGCACCGACCCCTGCGGAACACCACTCGTGACCCTCCTCCAGTCTGAGTAGTGGCCCTTCACTCCTACCCTCTGCTTCCTACCCGCCAACCAATTCCTGATTCATCTGTGTACGTCTCCTTCCATCCCATGGTTCTTCAGTTTCCGAAGTAGGCGTTCATGGGGTACCTTGTCAAAGGCTTTTTGGAAGTCTAAATATACGATGTCTATGGGGTCCCCTTTGTCCATCTGTTTGTAAATTCCTTTATCAGTGCTTCCGCCATTTTCCCTGGAACCGAGGTCAGACTTACCGGTCTGTAGTTCCCCGGGTCACCTCTTGATCCCTTTTTAAAGATGGGCGTAACATTGGCTATCTTCCAACCTTCCGGGATCACACCTGTTTTCAGGGATAGATTACAGACTTGCTGTAGTAGTTCCGCTATTTCCTCCTTTAGTTCTTTCAGTACCCTAGGGTGGATTCCGTCCAGGCCCAGTGATTTGTCAGTTTTTTATTTTTCTATCTGCCTGCTTACGTCTTCAAGGCTTACTTCCATGGATATTAATTTTTCTGCTTGTTCAGGTTCCAGTATGTTGGATGTGTCCTCTTTTGTAAATAATAATAATAATAATAACTTTATTTTTGTTTACCGCAATACCACAAAACAGTTCAGAGCGGTTTACAGGAGAAGAGACTGTACATTTACAGTGAAGATGCAGTCTGATTAACCAGGGTAAAGTAACCAGTAACAGAAACAATTAAAATTAAAAAGTAAGATAGGTACTTAGAAATTCCCTTACTGTCCTGAAGGCTCACAATCTAACTAAAGTACCTGGAGAATAACAAAGAAGTGAAAAATAGAGATAGAGGAAAAATAAGAAATAAACATTCTAATAAGACTACATTGATCTAAAATACTTTGGAAGGATGAAGAGGAGAGAAAGGAATATATACAGTTACAAGGGAGTGCAGGATGAGGATAGTAAGATCCGGGGAAGAAGAGGTATATAGGTGAGGAAGGAGAGGAAAGGAAGGAAGGATGGGGTTAGAGAAATTTATCAAAGAGATAAGCTTTGAGAGATTTTCTGAAGGATAGGTAGGATGGGGCAAGAGAGATGAGGGTGGTAAGGAAATCATTCCATTTGCCAGCTTGAAAAGAGAGGGTTTTTTCCAGGAATCTTTTGTAAATACATCCCTTTGGCGAAGGGAAGGCAAACAGGTGAGCATTGCGTGTTCGGTTAGAGCCTGGGAACACAAAGTGACGTGACAGGTATATCGGGGATGATCCAGTCAAGGTTTTAAAGCAGAGGCAGGCAAATTTGAAGATAACCCTTGCTTCAATTGGAAGCCAATGAAGTTTTCTGTAGAAGGGGCTAACATGGTCAGACTTTTTGAGGCCATAGATGAGGCGGACGGCGGTGTTCTGAATAAGTCTAAGATGTTTAATGGTTTTCTTGTAGGCATCCAAATATTTGATGTTGCAATAATCCAAGGTGCTTAAGATTAGGGATTGGACCAGCAAACTGAAGGTGGAGAAATCAAAGTAGTGTTTTATAGAACGGAGTTTCCAAAGGGTGGAAAAACATTTTTTGACCTGAACATTGGTATGATCTTCAAAGGTGAGGCAGCGGTCCAGGTTGACTCCGAGAATTTTAATGGTGGGATTGATTGGATATGTTAGACCGTTGAGTTGCAGGATGGTGGTCGTAAGTTTGTGGTTGGACTTGCAAGGAAAAAATTGGTTTTATCTGGGTTTAGTTTCAGTTTGAAGCGAGTGGTCCAATTTTCAACCATGGTGAGGACAGTTGAGATGTGTTGTACTGTCTCTTGTGACAGTGAGGTAATAGGGATGATGATTGTGATGTCATCTGCATAAATGTAGGATTTCAGGTTTCGGTTCGATAGCATGTGTCCCAGTGATGCCATATACTGACGAAAAGAACATATTTAGTCTTTCCGCCACTTCTTTCTCCTCCTTCACCACTCCTTTCCTATCTCCGTCATCCAGCGGTACCACCCTCCCTAGCCGGCTGCTTCCCCCTCAATTTAGTGATCAAAATGTGTCAGTTTTGAGATATATCTGCTGTCTATATTTTGCATTATATTTGTCTATTTTTCTATAGTTGTTCCTGAGGTGACATGAATATTTTAAAGTCATCTGCCTTGACCTCGTTGAAAAAAATAAAAATAAATTATAATTAACATTTTCTCTGCGTACAATGTGCTTTGTGGTTGTTTTTTTTTATTTTATATTTTGTGGTTACCATTATGTATTAATAAGAAATAGTATTATTATTATTATGGGTGTGGGGTCTGGGGCGTAGCTTGGGCAGAGGTACTCTGTTAAGGCTTGAAGAATTTGAGAAACTGTTTTAGGGGACAAAATTGCTGATGTATTCTTGTGAGATGCACATATGCAAAAATATTTTAGACTGAGATGTATCAATGAACACAGCTTACTTTTGATGGAAGACAGAGTGGCTCAGTCTTACCCTTTCTAGCCCTTCCTATTTCCAGAGCCAGGAAAGTGTTCCTTTCTTCTTCAGGTTCTTTCTCTCATTCATAATGATATTGTTGTTTTGTGTTTTTGTTCATGATATGCAGCCTTTCTGTGGTGCAATTAAAGCGGTTTGCATAATGCATATAGATATTGCAATTTCTATGTCCTTAGTGGGCCTTTTCAACTGCCAGAGGAGGAAATGACAAGAACCACTCATCACTTTCAGATTTATGCAATTTCCAGCAGACAGGAGAAGCTTATCTTCTCAAACTAGAGCAGATATGCTAGGAGATTCAAATTAGAGAATGACATGGGGACAGAATTTGTCCCCATCCTTGTGGTTAACTGCAGGAAGCATCCCTGTGTCATTTTTTTTTTTTTAATGAGAGAGGGAAGAATCAAAGTATGAATGGGCACAGCCACTGACCCTCAGGCCTTACATTGAAGAATGCTGGTGGAGAAGGATTGAAGCTGAGATAGACACTAAAGAATGGCACGGGATGGTTTTCTGTGGGATGGGGATAAATTATGTCCCTGTGTCATTTTCTAGTTCATATCCTCCCAAAGAAGTTGGACTTTCTAGATAGGATGCTCTTTCCCTCAGCTTCCATCTAAAATACAAATATATGTATTTCTCATCTAACCTAATCTAATCTGAATTTCTGTAGTGCACTTATCCAGTACAGGTTCAAGGTGTATTCACTATTCTCCATGAATGTTGCAAGTAGATAGGAAAGTGGGGGAGGGGGGGAGGAAACACAGTTTAGAAGGGAGGAATACACAGTGGAGGGGAAGGCAATCATAGGATTACAAATGGAGAACGGGGAGTGTAAACATTGAGTCAGAAGAGGTAACAATTGCAGGCGGCTCTTAGTGTCAAAGGGAGGCCCAGTCACTGAATGGTAAGGAATTTATCAAACAAGAATGTTTTCAGCCTTTTCCTGAAGATGAGACAACTACTATCCTTATTGATATGAGAAGGTTGTTCCAGGTTCTTGTGGCCATATAGGTGAATATGGTTTTGAATATCTGTTTGTATTTCACTCCCTTGGATGATGGAAAAAAACAGTTGGTGTGTGTTGCTGATTCTGGATGATGGGAAGGATGAATTGGAGAACAAGTGGATTATTTGTTCAGGAATACTAGTGTCAAGGGCATGGAAGACAATGCAAGACATTTCAAACAAAATTCAAATATCTATGGGTAGCCTTTCTTTTAAAACTAAAACCATAATAAAAATACATTGCTGTACTGCCAATGAAGAGAATGACCAATTGATTCCCCAGATCGGTTTTTTTGCCAGGTACTTGAGACCTGGATTGGCCACTACTGGAAACAGGATAGTGGGCTAAATGGACCATTGGCCTGCCCCAGTATGGATATTCTTATGTTCTTATGATGACAATAAGCATGATCGGTATTGCTACTCCTTGAGTTTGGCCAGGTACAAGTGAGAACGGGCTACTGGACTTGATGGACCATTGGTCTGACCCAATAAGGCTATTATTATGATTTTATGTTCTTGAAAAGGATTGACACAGTGACACACAGACACATAACACTCTCATTTTTCATGACAGTTAGATGTAGTAATAAAGGATTCTAAATGGATTCAAATAAATTATATCTTGATAATTTCAGTTATTCTATGTGTTGCCAAAAGTGATACTTTGTCATGATTGAATAGAAGTGCAGACAAAAAAATCATGAAAAATAAAGTTAAATCTCCAGGGACTTTCATGCTCACACAGAAAAATACTTATATGTAGTGGACTAGTGGACCTGATAAGAGATTCTAAGGAAAACATGAGGGATAAGCATGCAGAGCTGCAGCTTTTGGCAGGACTTCTACAATCACACACACACATTGATCCTTAGTAAATATAATAAAGCAAATAATATATCATTTCATGATCAGTCAAGCCCACATTAAGGAAGAAGAGAGAAAGAGAGAGAAATCAATTAAGCAATCAGGAGAAATGCTCCTATAAAAAGCTACTTTTCTAAAAATCCTTTATAATAACCTCCAGAAAAGGCTACTGAATCCAATTACAGACTTTCCCTGTCAGTCAGGACTTTTTCTTGCTATGGTATCAGTGAAAACATAATTATTATTTTGAAATTGAATCAGATATGTGCATGAGAACTTCAACTAAAATGTAGCATCCGATGCAAGTGACCTAGATTTTAATTGCAAAAACATGTTCCATCTTAATTTAATGCCCCTAGCCACATCCGGAAATATATACACCTTTTGACCACAGAAGAGCAAATCTTTCTTCTCAAAGTAAGATCTTAATTACTTTGTCAGTTTCACACACAAAGTTAACAAGGATTGCAGCCTGAATAGTGACTTAATTTTGAGAAGTTTCAAGAAATTTAGTCAAACCACCTCTTCCTCACCCTCTTTAATAACTTTAAAGACAAATAGTAAAGATTATTAATATGTAGTTGCTTAACACTGGGTAGTGATAAAACTTCTATCAAATATTTCCTAAACAAAATCTCTGGTGACAATGGGGCTCATAATCGAAAGAGAAAAACATCTAAAAACTTGCCTAAGTCGGCACTTGGACGAACATTTCTCAAAAATGTCCAAGCGCCGATAATAAAACCGGGTTTTGGACATATTTCTAAATGATCTAGGCCTTCATGGTACCGCTCAACGTTCAAAGCTAAACGGGGCGTTTCGGGAGGCGTATCGAGGGTGGGAGTTGGGCAGGACGTGGGCTGGCTTAGACTTAGTCGTAAAGCATGTATAACCAAAGGTTTAATAACAGAGCCTAGACGTTACTTGGACATTGTAAAACATGATCTAAGTCACAAAAACCCACCTAAACTCACCATTTAAGCACTGAAAACACATAACACAGACCCCCACACACTACCCCAGTGATCACCACCCCCCACCCCCAGAAAAATTTTATTCACAACTTTAAATTTCAGCCTTCAGACCATCATCACCTGGTCGTCTGGCATAGGAATGCCTAGTCGTCCATCCCAGAGGCAGCTTAAGTCATCTTGTGGGTGGGTTAGGGACCCATAGAGAAAATGACCCATGCCCATAAGCCCCTGTAATCACTGCATTGATACTGAAACATGTGCACTGCCCTATATACCCCCAAAACCCTTTTTTACTAGCATATAAGTGGCTCCTGCAGCCATATGGGCTATTGGGTAGTAGATAAGTGAGTCTAGGGAATTCTTGAGGTGGTTTGGGGGGCTCACCGTGACCTATAAGGGAGCTGTATTGAGCAGCAGACATGGCATCCTTTTTGTGAAGTTCACAGCAGTGCCCTGTAAGGTACCACACTATTTAGATGGCATGTCTGGGTGTGCAGTTGATCACTTTGCAGACCCCACCCAGTGCTTGTTCTAGGCATTTTGGACTTGGACAGAAGGTTGGACGGAAATGTGGTATAAAGATAGACAATTTAGTGACTTGGACGATCAGATCGGAAGGACGTATAATTAGACAATTTTCGAAAGTAAAAAAAAGTTGGACGTATCTTTCGAAAATATGTCTTGGGCTCTTTTTAACTTTGGACGACTTAGACATCCCTTTCGATTATGCCCCTCAATGTGCTTACAATTAAGTAGGCAGATTTCACTAGGTTTGTAAAAATGTTCCAAAGCTTCACACTTTCAGTGTAAAAGCAATTTTTTTAATTACATGATATCTTTGTAGATTTTAGAATCTCAAGTCTTCTATCCATATTACACAATCTAGATTCCATGTCCTGAAATTTTTCATACACTTGTTTAGAGAAATAACAGAACTGAAACTGCAAACTCTTATTCCAATTCCCCAGGAGTTGGTACTGGCATAGAAACAGGTACTATGGAATCTGTAACCAGGGGAGATCTAGTAGAGATTGATCAAGTCACAACTTAACAATATCAGATGCAGAATATACAACAGGAGACAGTCCATCCAGTGTAGACAAGGAACTCAATGGTGACCCAATAGGAATCTCAGTCTACATGGGATTGATTGGACATGTCTGTCCATAAGGCCTTGAATTACAGTACAATGCAATGATTATCCTAATTTAATTAAGTTTGTTTTAATGCAGTGTACACAATTGAGAGACTAGAACAACAGTAAAAACTACGTACAAGATAAAAAAATATTATAACAGGTTAACCATCCCGTATTAACTTCCTGATATGGTTTTAATTTCTTTTGGAATGTCATATAATTTGTTTCTACCTTAATATCTAGTGGAAGGGAATTCCAAGTAATAGTTAGAACTGGAAATGTTCATAAAAAAACTCTTTATACCTTTTACAGATGGAAATATTGGAAGTGGTCTTTTATTGTGACCTTTATTGTATAAATATTTAATAGTAGGCGACATTTGCATTGTGTGAATTTGAAAAGGAGGCATGGCCAGGGCAAATCAGTGACATTTCTAAAAGTTAGGTGAATTGTTTTATAACATGCCCAATGTGGTATAACTTAGGGCTCCTTTTACGAAGCCGCGTTAGCATGTTTAACGCACGCGACTTTTCATCACAAGCTAACCCCCCGCTGGCCGAAAAACTACCACCTGCTCAAGTGGCCGGTGGTTTAGTGTGTACTATTAGCGCGGCTTTGTAAAAGGAGCCCGTAGGCACAGGCTTTTAGGCCTGCTTTAGATGGCCTAAATGTTTGTGCCTAAGTTATACAATGAGTTTACTGAAATCCGTTCAGGGACATTAGTTTATAAAACCCAAGGTCAGAAAGAACTCAAAAATACCAAAACCAAAAACTGACCTAGTAGAACTGAGAAGCCTTTACAGAGTGATCAAAAATTGTTTATAGAAATACTCAGAGATATGAAACTCTGAAGGGAAGGCTTGAAAATCTCCCTTGGGTAAAGAGTTTACCTTCCAGTCATTGTTTTTCCATAAAAATTTTTGATCACACTCTGAGGAGGCTAAATGTTGTTGAATGTTTCAAAGATTCAAAGTCCAGTGATTACTTCCTTTTATAAATACCATGCAAACGTCACATCACTGCACAATTAAAGATGAAAAGTTCACTTAGCTGTTAAGCAGGATTGAGGGGGTCCCATTGTGGCCCCGTTTCGATCCCTGCTTCAGGGGTCCTGAGTTGTGCTTGTTCAAACAGGTTCCTAGATTGAACTGGTGCTAGTATGGTATAACTTTGTGACTTGCAACTATCAAAAAACAATATATCACATCGAGTGTGAGTAGATAACTATATCATGCCCACACAAGCACATACTTTTCAAAATGCTGCATGCGGCAATACTGAGAAGAAAATGCACAATACTCGAAAAAGATTAGAGTAATATAAAAAAACATACATACCGTGGCTGGAGGGGTTGAAAAGTCTCTTCTTAAAATTCAAACCACCAGGCTGAAGCAATTCACTGGCGTCCTTTATCCAAACAACGTCAAAAAACGTCATGACGTCATGATGTCAAAAACGTCAAAAAACTCATGATGTCAGGTCTAAAGTAATCACTATTACACATAGCATCTAAAATGGTCTGAAAAAGTAGTG
Organism: Geotrypetes seraphini; assembly: GCF_902459505.1. Lineage (NCBI taxonomy): Eukaryota > Metazoa > Chordata > Amphibia > Gymnophiona > Dermophiidae > Geotrypetes > Geotrypetes seraphini. The sequence continues at coordinate 149,630,345 of NC_047089.1, forward strand.
GGAGTAATGATTTGGTTCAAACATAGTGGCCCGAGAAATGCTGAATCAAACAAAACTAAAGGAAAGCCAACCATTCTATTTCATTGTTGAGACCATGAGGATGTAAAGTGTTTAAAGTGTAAATCCATTTCTGTTCCTTCCTCCATAGGATTCGAGCAATGTCACCCCCTCTGGTGGCCGTAACTGTATCCAGAATAGAAAATTTCAGGTCTGACAACTCATGTTGTAGATCTAACCAATGGGACACCTGGGGGGCTTCCTTGACTTTGGATCTGATCCTGCTTATATATTCGCCTATTCTGACTCTAATGCTCCTACAAGTGCAGCCTACATAATGAAGATGACATGGGCACTCAATGATATATACAACCCGTTCGGTGTTACAATCTGTGGCTGAGCATCGAGAAACAAACTGGGTTCTGAATGACATCTCTGTTAACCTTACACTATGCGTGCACATTCTACAGTGTCCACAAGATATGTGTTCCCACATAATTATGTGGGTGTCTGAAAAATTGAGATCGTACCAAGGTTCCAAGGTTAAGGTTCCTTTGTTTCAAAAAAGAGAACCTGGGAAGATCTTGGAACTCTGGGTGATAATTCATTTCGCTCCAATGTTCTTTGATAATACATTTTATGTGAAATTCATACTCTATTCATGCATTTCACAGATTTCAGTAAATTCGTTGTATAACTTAGGCACAAACATTTAGGCCATCTAAAGCAGGCCTAAAAGCATGTGCCTACGGGCTCCTTTTACAAAGCCATGCTAGCGGTTTAACACACATAATAGTGCACATTAAACCACCGGCCGCGCTAGCCGCTACCGCCTCTTCTTGAGCAGGTGGTAGTTTTTCGGCCAGCGGGGGGTTAGCGTGTGATGAAAAGTCACGTGCGTTAAACACGCTAATGCGGCTTCATGTTATAAAACAATTCACCTAACTTTTAGAAATGTCACTGATTTGCCCTGGCCATGCCTCCTTTTCAAATTCACACAATGCAACTGTCGCCTACTGTTAAATATTTATACAATAAAAGACCACTGACAATATTTCCATCTGTAAAAGGTATAAAGAGTTTTTTTTATGAACACTTCCAGTTCTAACTATTACTTGGAATTCCTTTCCACTAGATATTAAGGTAGAAACAAATTATATGACATTCAAAAAGAAATTAAAACCATATCAGGAAGTTTATAGGGGATAGTTAACCTATTATAATATTTTTTATCTTGTACGTAGTTTCTACTGTTGTTCTAGTCTCTCAATTGTGTACACTGCATTAAAACAAACTTAATTAAATTAGGATAATCATGGTATACTTGTATTGCATTGTACTGTAATTCAAGGCCTTATGGACAGACATGTCCAATCAATCCCATGTAGACTGAGATTCCTATTGGGTCACCATTGAGTTCCTTGTCTACACTGGATGGACTGTCTCCTGTTGTATATTCTGCATCTGATATTGTTAAGTTGTGACTTGATCAATCTCTACTAGATCTCCCCTGGTTACAGATTCCATAGTACCTGTTTCTATGCCAGAACCAACTCCTGGGGAATTGGAATAAAGACACGATATTAACCAGGACATTTCATTAGTAAGCATATGGAAGTCTATCACTGGAGAAGAAAATATACTCAAGAGTTTGCAGTTTCAGTTCTGTTATTTCTCTAAACAAGTGTATGAAAAATTTCAGGACATGGAATCTAGATTGTGTAATATGGATAGAAGACTTGAGATTCTAAAATCTACAAAGATATCAGGTAATAAAAAAAATTGCTTTTACACTGAAAGTGTGAAGCTTTGGAACATTTTTACAAACCTAGTGAAATCTGCCTACTTAATTGTAAGCACATTGAGGGGCATAATCTAAAGGGACGTCTAAGTCCGTTTATGTCCATCTCGCAAGTCGTCCAAAGTTAAAAAGAGCCCAAGACACATTTTCGAAAGATACGTCAAACTTTTTTTTACTTTCGAAAATCGTCTAATTATACATCCTGCTGATCTGATCGTCCAAGTCACTAAATTGTCTATCTTTATACTACATTTCAGTCCAACCTTCCGTCCAAGCCCAAAATGCCTAGAACAAGCCCTGTTGGATCTGGGAGGGATCTGCAAAGTGATTGACTGCACACCCAGACATGCCACAAACTAACGAACACCTCTTTGAAATTAAACGGGTTAACCTACCCAATCAATTCTACCATCAAAATCCTTGGATTCATGCCTGACTTTTGAAGACCATACTAATGCTCAGGTCAAAAAATGCTTTGGCACCCTCTTTAAACTTTTTACCATCAAACACTATTTTGACTTCCTCTCTTTTCGATTGCTGGTTCAATCTCTAACCTTAAGCACCTTAGATTATTGCAATATCATATACTTGGGATCCTTTAAGAAAACCATCAAAGGACTGAGAATCATTCAGAATACTGCCGTCCATCTCATCTATGGTCTCAAAAAATCTGATCATGTAAGCCCGTATTACAGAAAACTACACTGGTTGCCAATGGAGGCAAGGGTCATCTTCAAGTTTGCCTGCCTCTGCTTCAAAACCATAACAGGTTCATCCCCAATCTACATGTCGCACCATTTTGAATTTCCAGGCACCACTTGCACATGTAATGCCTATCTGTTTGCCTTCCCCTCCTTGAAGGGCTGTATCTACAAGAGATTCCTTGATAGATCACTGTCATTCCAAGCAGGCAAATGGAATAAATGTCTAACCACCCTCATTTCCAATTCTCCCTCCTACCAATCCTTTAGGAAATCAATTAAAACCTATCTCTTTGATAAATTTTTCTTACTCCTTCTTACCTCGTTGTATCTCTGAAATTCTTCCGAATATATCTAACTCTCGGCTTACTAATGTAATTTGAAACTTTTCTCTGTAACATCGCTGTCTGTGTACAGTCTCTTCCTCTGTAAACTGCTCTGAACTGCTTGTGGTATTACGGTATACAAAAATAAAGTTATTATTATTATTATGTCCAATCATTTAAATGAATCAACCAATTGCAAAATAACTGCCAGTTGTATTAATTCAATCACTAAAGCTTCTTCAATTCAAACTTCATTTAAAGAACGCTTATTAAGCTTAAGTATTAAGCTTTATATAAGCATCTTAGAGAACTCAGAAGTGGCAGGGTAAAGGGAAAAATTTCACCCAATTTCACTCATTCAGCTGCAAGCCTCTTCATTGGCTTTAAGTGCATATTATCTTTTAACATATATCTTCTTCCACTTATTATATTATATAGCATATGTGTAAGCAAACACACTTATCTTTAAAGTTGTTGAAATAAGTATTTAGCCAAACACATTGCCGACATGCATATTTCGCTGTCTGCGTCAGGGCTGCATTTCTCTAATTGGTTTTCCCATGGTTTTCTTACTGCTCATGTTCCATACAATGGCCCTTGCAAAAATTGTAACCAACTTGCAAGAGGCTCTAGTTCCACTAGTAAATGATCATGTCTGTGAAGAGGTTTCACCATATTGCTTGAGCGTATTATTAAAGAGATTTGTTCCATGCCTAACCCTCACTGATGCATTCACAAGTCTTTTTGACTTCTAATATAGACACCCTGTGATAAAATTCAAACCCTATAGTATCTATCCATTTTCTAAAATGTTTTATTTTATATAAAAACTTTTGAAGTTCTTTGCTCATTCTTCTGTATATGGTGGGTTGTTTGACTTCTACTATTATATAATCAGAGCATTCTTATGGATTTCATGGTTTATATCTGTTGTCCTTGACAGGTTAATTCCATATTTCTAGTGTAGAAAAAAATCAATTTTACAACAGGCATGCATTTCAGATGCATACCTTTCCAGCTGAGCATTTTCTAATATACCATTATAATAGTGGCCTAAGTTTCTGAACTTATCACTCAATTGTAATATTGTACTATGAGCCTAGGCACTCTGCTTGCTTTTGACTTCCATCCAGAAAATAAAGGATGTGAGCAATATATACATCAACTCAGATGTAATTAACCTTAAAGATATGAAAACAGTACCAGTTGCTGAGTTGATTAAATTATGCCAGATTATCTTGAAGTCAACCACATTTATTTCCATTATGATAAGATCCAAGAGACAATCTTGAAATAACTGGTAGATATTTCCCTCTAATTATCTATTTGTTGTTTCCTTACATTTTTTTTCCTCCCTCCATTGATTTTATTCTCTGAAAATAACCATGCGTACACAAATAGAAGGCATTAGAAACACATGCATTAGAAAAAAGGTAGAGATACTCTATAGAAATATATATCTTTACGTATGAAAGCATTCTCCTCGTGCTCAGAGACTGATTTATGTGACTTGCGCATTAAATAACCCGGCACACAAATCCAAAGCTTAGCATTTTGCTGTATTTAAGATGTTAAGTCCTTTTGAGAATTAGTTTTATTATAGGGACCAGCCTTGTAGGAAACCATCATGTGTTGTCCACTATTCATTAAAGTGTATTTAAATTGTCAAGTACCTCATTCTTTCCCTAGTGGTACCAAGTAAAAAAAAAATAATTGACTAATAACTAATGGTATTTTAGGGGAGGGGGAAGTGTCTGAAGTTGGTCTGTGGTATTTTAACAACTAAAATTACCACCACAAAAAAAGAGCACTTTAAAAAAATGTTTTATTGCATTCCCTTAGCTAAGAACATATGACTCCTAAACATTTGCAGGCCAGCACTTCTAAGGGGCCATTCTATAATTGGGTACCTTCATTAGATACCTCTAGGGCAAGCAGTAGAAGCCTATGCTATTATGGCACCTAGGTTCCATTATAAAATGCTCATAATACTAGGTAGCATCATGTCTGACATTTAGGCCCCTGCACTTATATCAGCCATAAAACTGGCATAAGTACAGATGACTAAATGTGGCAGGGATATGCTTAGCTTACAGCATTCTGTAAGTTATGTGCTTAAGTTGGAGCCTCACCTATGTCTTGCTAATGCTCTGCTACTGTGTATGGTACCCTTGCAAATAATAATAATAACTTTATATTTATATACCACAAATAGTTCAGAGCGGTTTACAGAGGAAGACACTGTATACAGATAGTGATAATACAAAAAAGCTTTTGAAATTGCATTAGCATGTTAAGATTAATCCAGTGGCGTACCTAGGGAATGTGGCCCATCATTTTTTGACAACCCCCCCATGTAAAAAAATATTTTTTGTAATAACCATGAAAAATAAATGGTCATAATAGAAACAGGCACTAAAAATTTTCTTTTATTGAACCCCATATATGTAACCATTATTCCAAACATAACATAAATTATGTCTGAATTGTCATGGCATCAGAAGTACATATGGAGGTGATGCTTCGGACAGTTCTGATTGTGTTAGTTCAATTTTATGCGTTTTTTGAATAGAAGGGTTTTTATTTCTTTTTTGAAGGTTTTGTAGTTTGTGGTCGAGGTCAATAGGTTGTAGAGTTGGGGGTCGAGTGTTAGGAGGTTGTCGAACATTTTTTTTTTCTTTTGACGATTTTGGATGGAGGGTGTGTGAATGGTGCGTGACTTCTCCTATGTCTGGTTGAGGTGGATTTAATTATTTAGCTGAAGAAATTAGTAACCCCCCCCCTATTCCACACACATTAATTCTCTTCCATTTTTGTTCCCATTCTAAAAAACACTGATAAGTTCCCAGAAAAAAAATACATTAAAATAAGAAGTGAAAACAAGGCCCCTACAGATGAGAACATAACATAAGAATAGCCTAACTGGGTCAGACCAATGGTCCATCATGCCCAGTAGCCCATTCTCATGGTAACCAATCCAAGTCACTAGTACCTGGTCAAAACCCAAAGAGTAGCAACATTCCATGCTACCGATCCAGGGCAAGCAGACACTTCTCCCATGTCTTAATAACAGACTATGGACTTTTCCTCCAGGAATTTGTCCAAACCTTTCTTAAAATCAGCAATGCTATCTGCTTTTACCATAACTTCTCGCCACTTCATTTTTAAGCTTAGATCTTTCCTTCCAAACAGAGACCTTGCTAGATGTCAAATACAGAAAGAACAAGGTAACTTCACAAGGACTTAGCTGTGCAGGAAATGTGAATCTCCTCATACACCCACCATATAGTGCAAAAATGTGCAAAAGTCTGTTTTTTTTCTTTCGATCACTACATAGCCTAATGCCACACAAGCAGCACTGTTACAAACATATTCTGAAGGTCAATGCTAAGGTTAACAAAGTTTCCTTCCTTGGACCACAAGGAGATACTGACAAACCACTGGAAGAGATCCCAAAACAACTACCCAGGCACAACACCCAAAGACCCACTCAGTGTGTGAACCAGTTGAGTGGAGTGGACTAACTGGGGGGTGGAAATGGGCCCGGAGTTTGCTCAGCAGAATTTCCCAGACCACCTCTTCCTCTCAACACATTGACACACTGCCACCACCACCACCACCATTAGGAACACCTCACCGGGTAGGCCAGCAATGCTTATAAACTTTATAAAACACATTATTATATTTTCTTATAAAGCACATATTTTAACTGAACTCTCTGACATCCTCAGCCTTGCCATTCACAAAAATAGAAGGAAGAAAAGTTCCAATTTCCTGCTGTCTCATGTCCCCGGCCTATACAATATTTTTCATCTGCAGACCCTTCAAAAGTCTGACCAAATCCTCATTTCACTTGCATTATAAAGTACTGAGGATACCATCTCTCCCCAATCCCAGGTCCTAAAGTCTAAGACAGTAGCGCAAACTAGTGCTGCCCGATTCAAGAAAAAAAATTTTTTTCGATTCGATTCAGCCTATTGAATTGGTTTTTCGATTCAACTTTCCTGCCCAATTGGGTGGGTTTTTTTTTTTTTTCAAAACATCCTGGTGGGTTTATTTTATAGCTTTTTTCACCCCCCTTTGGCTTCTCCTAACCACACTGGCACTGTGGTGAAAGTAAAATAAAGAAACAAAAAGGACTTTTCCTCTCTCTGTAAATCCTAGCTCATGTTTGCGGTCTAACACCAGCTCTGGCAGGATACACATTTCAAATCTGACATATTGTAATCACAAAACAGAAAATAAAATTAGTTTTTCTACTTTTTGTTGTCTGGTTATTTTTCAAATCTTGTTGGTCCAAGGCTCTGGTTGTTTTCTGATAACTTGCTTGCCAGGGTCTCTTTCTTCCTTCTTTCTGCATGCTAACCATCCATCTGCCATCTCTGTCCTCCCCGTTTTCCTTCCCTCCCCAGGAGGTCTGGCATCTTTTCATTTTTCGTCTCCCTCCACAGATCCATCTTTTCTTAACTACCCTTTCATCCAGCATCTCTCCCTCCTTCCACACCACCCCAGGGTCCACCATCTCTCCCTTTCTTTTCCCAACTTTCTATCCCCCCCGCCACACCATCCCTTGTGTCCAACTTCTCTCCCTTTCTGTTCCTTCCCTCTCTAAAAACCATGGTCCATCATCTCTCTCCCTCTTCTCTATTTTCAGACCCATCATTTCTTCCCACCCAAAGTCCGGCATATGTGCGTCTCTTTGAACCCCCCCATTCCCTCTGTGTATTTCTTCACCAGGGTCCCCTGAAGGCCTGTCACCCCCTTAAAGGTCTGCATCCCACCCCTGAAGGCCTGCACCCCCCCCCAAAGGCCTGCCCCCCTTGAAGGCCTGCCTGCCTGATCTCCTTGAAGGCCTATCCCTCCCTTGAAGGCCTGCACCCCCCGAAGGCCTTTCCCCCCTTGAAGGCCTGTCTCTCCCTTGAAAGCCTGCCTCCCTGCCTGCCTGTCCCCCCCCCTTTGAAGGCCTGTCCCTCCCTTGAAAGCCTGCCTGCCTGTCCCCCCCCTTAAAGGCCTGCCTGCCTGTCACCCCCCTCCCCCTTGAAGGTCTGCCTGCCTGCCTGCCCGCCCACCCCACCCTGAAGGCCTGATGCCCCGACCACCCCTAAGGACCGCTCGCCCCCCTGGCCTCCCCGCACCACCTACGAAGCAGCCCTCAGCGGGATCGCGATGCCAGCGATCCCTGCGCTGCTTCGGAGCTGCTTCCTCAGAGGAGGGGGCGGGACCGCGGCGTAGGAAGCAGCACCGAAGCAGCGCAGGGATCACTGGCATCGCGATCCCGCTGCGGGCTGCTTCATAGGTGGTGCGGGGAGGCCAGGGGGGCAAGCGGTCCTTCGGGGGGGACTGAACGCCAAGGCCGGGAGCACCCCCTCAGGGCTTGCACCTGGGGTGGACCTCCCCCCCCCCCGCTCCCCCTTGGTACACTACTGGATTAATCGAGTTTATCTGGGAGTGTTTTAGGAATGCATCAAGGTAGAAGCGAAGTCAGAGAAATTTGTCAAAGAGATAAGTTTTGATTGACTTCCTGAAAGTTTGATAAGAAAGTGAATTTGAAATAAAGTTGGTTAGACATTTGTTCCATTTGCCTGCTTGGAATGATAGTGTTTGATCAAGGAATCTCTTGTAGATGAAGCCCTTCAAGGATGGAAAGGCAAACAAATAATCACTGAGGGCTCCATTTACTAAGCTGTGCTCGCGGTTTTAGCGAGCGCTTAGCGCACGCTACATTGCCCTGTGTACTACACGCTAACTCCTCCATAGAGCTGGCATTAGTATTTTTTGTGTAGCGCGGGGGTTAGCATGCGCTAATCTATAGTGCGTGCTAAAAACGCAAGCGCTGCTTAGTAAAAGGAGCCCTAAATGTACAGATTGTGCCTGGAAATTTGAAATGGTGAGACAGGTAGATTGGGGATGAACCTGTTATGGTTTTGAAGCAAAGGCAAGCAAACTTAAAGATGACCCTTGATTCCACAGGCAGCTAGTGTAGTTTTTTGTAATATGAGCTTACATGATCCAATTTCTTGAGGTCAAAGATGAGACGGAATGCAGCCTGTTTCTATTAACAGCGCCCAACGGCGCCTAATACAAATGTTTTAAATAAATAAACTGCTATGCGCCGCTTACAGAATCACATTTAGTGGCACCTAGGTGTGCTTAGGAATCACTAGACATCCTTGTGGTAGGCACCAGTATATTAGGCCAGGCCTAACACAGACACCTAGCAACAGCTGTCAGCCACACTTATTCTCTACATTTATCCATGCCTACTTTTCAGGTAGGTGCTGGTAAGAACCTTGACTTAGGATAGTGGTCAGTGGAGATCACTCTGAGGAAAGGGATGTTACCAATGGTGTGCTTCAAAGTTCTGTTCTTAAGCCTTTTATAAAAAAAATTTTTATAAGTGATATTGCTGAGGGGCTCTCAGGTAAGATTTGCCTCTTTGAGATGATACCAAAATTTGCAATAGAGTAGACACCCCTGCTCGTGTGAATAACATGAAAAAAGACCTAGCGAAGCTTGAAGAATGGTCTGAAATTTGTCAGCTAAAATTTAATGCTAAGAAATGGAAGGCCTACTGGCCATACCTCTTCCTGTAAACCCTAACATCCTTCTAACTTTCGCCGTCAACTTTTCAACCTGTTTGGCCACCTTAAGATCATGTAATAATATAATAAATTTCTGTCAAAGATACCCTTCTTATGTGTTTCTAATAGAGAGTAGACTCTATCCTTTTTATGTTTTTATATAGGGAATGGTGACCTCAAGTGCTCATAGTTGTTTGACTGTAGAACTTGATTTGTCAACACACCCAATTCATGAGCTATATAATCCCATCATTTTTAAAAATTTCATTATTAAACCTTTTAAAATTAATAAAAAAAATTCTTAATTAATTATTTTTATTTCTTATAACTTATATCCTTGTCCTAAAGTGCTTAGTGTGCAAATTAATAGCAGTATAAGAAAATTCATTTGCCTGATACGGGGAGGGGCATAATCAAAAGGAACGTCTAAGTCTGTTTTCATATAAGTCGAAAGTCGTCCAAAGTAAAAAAACAGCCCAGGACACATTTTAGAAAAATACGTCCAAAATTTTTTTTCTTTCGAAAATCGTCTAATTATACGTCCTGCCAATCTGATCGTCCAAGTCACTAAATCGTCCATCTTTATGCCACATTTTCATCCAACTTTACGTCCAAGTCAAAAACACCTAGAATAAGCCCTATTAGACGTAAGAGGGGTCTGTAAAGTGATGGACTGAACACCCAGATATGACACCTAAATAGTGGGCACCTTACAGGGCATTGCGGTGAACTTCACAAAAAGGGTGCCATGTCTTCTCCTTACTACAGCTCCCTTATAGGTCATGGTGAGCCCCCCAAACCACCTACAGAATCACCTAGAGCCACTTATCTACCACCCTAATAGCCCTTATGGCTGCAGGAGCCACTTATATGCCAGTAGAAAAGGGTTTTGGGGGTGTACAGTGGAGTGCACATGTTTCATTATCAATGCAGTGATTACAGGGGCTTATGGGCATGTTTCCTCCTCTCCATGGGTCCCTAATCCACCCCCAAGATGGCTTAAGACGCCTCTGTGCTGGACAACTAGGCTTTCCTATGCCAGGCTGCCAGGTGATGATGGTCTGGAGGCTGAATTTTAAAGGTGTGATTATGATTTTTATGGGGTTGGGGGGGTTGGTGATCACTGGGATAGTGTGTGGGGGTCTGTATTATGTGTTTGCAGTGCTTATCTGGTGACTTTAGGTGGATTTTTGTGACTTAGACCATGTTTTAAATGGTCTAAGTCACAACGTCCAAGTTCCGTCGATCCTGGGCTGTATAAATTTCGGTTATACATGCTTTACGACTAAGTCTAAGCCGGCCCATGTCCCGCCCAACTCCCGCCCTCGACACTCCTCCTGAAACTCCCCATTTAGCTTTGGTCGTTCAGCGGCACTATGAAGGCCTAGGTCGTTTAGAAATATGTCCAAAACCCATTTTTATTATCGGCACTTGGACGTATTTGGACAATGTTCATCCAAGTGCAGACTTAGGCCAGTTTTTGGACGTTTTTCTCTTTCGATTATTAGCCCCTTAGCTTTTAACTGTAGCAGGCTGTTGATAAGTTTTGCTCATAGCAGCTAGGCTGAAGAAAGCTATTGATGATATCGTTAGTTGCTCTGCTCAACAGAGCGTCCCCGTTTCACTCCATCTAGGAGCTTCTTCAGGAGAAAATCTTATATTGCCTCTTTAGCCATTGTTAACCTTGTTGATTCACACTAGAAACAACTCTATCAGAAAGAAATACACTCAAATTAGAAAGGAGAAAAAAACCTTGGCTACTGCATTCCTATAAACTAATGATTAATCTATATATAGTTCATGTACCTATGATATTAGCTACCTTGTGCAACCCTGAAGAGCAAATTAGACTATTAGTTACTATAGCTTCTGATTAACCAAATTTTTCCGAAGTACAGTCTCTAAGGAAGGCAATTTCTAAGGTAGGCAGTTTCCCGTGTCGTTTTCTATGGCGCAGCCATTTTCCTACATACTTTTTTTTATATTACAATTTTATTATGAACTATTCAACTAGAGGTATAAACTTTTTGGACACTTGGGTTTTCTATAGTCAGGAACGATTTCAGTCTAAACTTTATGCAAAACCAACAAACACCAACAGTTTGTTACAATATGATAGTTGCCACTCGGTGGTCTTGAAAAACAGCTTACCTGTAGCACAATTTCTAAGACACAGAAGAATTTGTTCAAATGTAAAAGACTTTAAACAATCCTCCTAGATATTAGCAAACAATTTAAAAAGAAGAGGATATTCAAAACAAACTGTTAAAAGAGCATACCAAAGAGCGAAATATAACTATAGGGAATGGCTCTTACAACCACCTTCTCAAACAACATCAACATTGGAAATACAAGAAGAAAAACACACTTGTGTTTCACAGTTTAACACAGCATCGCAAGAAATTAAAGACATCATGTATAAACACTGGCGTATAGTTCAATGTTCTCCTTGTTTTCAAGATTTGAGTTTACAGATAGCATTCAGTAGGACAAGAAATCTAAAAGAGATCTTAAGTCTGAAACCAGATGAAAATAAATTAAAAGATGAATATAAAGGACAACATCTCCCTTGCGGGAAATGTCAAATCTGCCTCATGACTGTTACAGGTCAGATTTTTGTTAATCCTATTAACCAAAGATCTTACCATCTGCAACATGAAACAGACTGTAAAAGTGATTTTGTGGTATATGCAATCATATGTCTGTGTAGAAAACTATATATAGGTAAGACTACTAGACCTTTGATTGAATAGTGCTGGCAAACACAAAACGCTCTGTTCCTGAAGAAGCTCTTGATGTAGAATGTGACCGAAACAGAGATCTTCCGTCGTCTGTTTCTAGATGGCCAGGTAGAAAACTACACCTGAGCTACCAAGTACTATTATGATAATAATAGAAATTTAAGATAAGGATAAAAATGAGTTAATAAAAATGAATTAGAAAAAGAATCACATAAATAAAAAGTTTTTATATAAAATAAATTAAATAGCACAAAAGAGACTAATGGACCGATGAGAACCTGCAAAAAAGTTATGAGCTAAGACTTGCTCTGTTGGCTAAATAACTGCAGGCACTTGAGATCCAAAGTCTCTAGTTTAACTTCATGTAATTGAATTCCTTGGTTCAGCATCAGCCTATTTATAGGAAGATATTAGTGAGTTACACTTGTATAAAGAAGGTATTATTATTAGAACATAAATCATGCCTTCATCTACAAAGAAAGGAGGCTGCATTGGTGTCTCATTGTTTACAACAAAACCATCTTTTTTTTTTTTTTTTTGCCATTTCATCCATTCATTCTTTATATACACAATATAAACTTATTAAGATTACATAATAGTAAGTAACCACATAATTAAACCATCTTTTTGATCAACTCAGATGTCAGATCATAGATAGAGTATTACCATCAACAAGAGGGGTGATAGAGGTAAACAATTGTTACAAGTTGAACAACGCTGGATTCACCGCCTGCAGAGCTTGCATATAAAGGGCTTAAATACTATTTTTAACTGGCAAACTTTTTATTAATATATAATAATAAGAAAAACTCCTGAACAATAAATTATTAATTATAAGAAGAAGAGTTCGTAAATATGAAAAATATCAAATTACAAAATAAGGGTTTGGGCCATATAGAAAATATAAAATATAATTAATAAGTAATAAGTAAAAATTAAAAGGAAATAAACATAGGGCTCCTTTTACGAAGCCGCGCTAGCGGGTTTAACACGCGTAACTTTTCATCACACGCTAACCCCTGCGCTGGCCGAAAAACTACCGCCTGCTCAAGAGGAGGCGGTAGTGGCTAGCGTGGCTGGCAGTTTAGTGCACGCACGGCTTTGTAAAAAGAGCCCACAGTATCAGTTCTTTACTAATATGGCCATATAATATTTCATTAATTTAAAAACTATTAACATTAGAATTCGCAATCAGTCATCTTAAACATTACCTATAACATTCCAATAAAACACATACAACCTCTTCTTTGTGCCATAAATAACTGGCCACAGCTTTATTAAATAACTTAAACAATGCTCACAACTCATTACTTAAATTTATTAACATTCACAATTCCCAATGCGGCAATCCCCCAAGCCCCATTTCCCCATGAGCTATTCGGTAACGAACATAGCTCCTCCATCTTCTCAACCCCCTCCCACTTCAGCCATAAGATGACCTATGGTATCGTCAGGTCATCCCTCCCCACCCACCTCATGGCGGTGCTGCTCTTCAGTTATCCATTTCAATTCCCCCTTCAACATATATTAATTCAATCCTTCAGCGGCATTTCATAATATGTGTCTCCCCATTCGGCCACAAGTGGTGACAGCTATCTGCTTGTCACCTCTCCCCCCCCCCCCAAACTCCTCTTTAGCTGCAGCCAAGCCCTTCCTCCAACAATCTTCCAACAGATCCTGAAGACCACTCAGAAAAATGTCTAAAACTATATCTGACAAATGTATCCCATCTGGGCAATATAAACCCACACAATCAGCAGTCAGCAATTCATTCCGCATCACTAAACCCCCCCAAGCACAGACACAAACTTTGACACCTCAGCATTAACTCTCCGCCGCAAGCGTTCAATGGCCAGTACCTTCCTGGCTCCCTTCCACACTCTCCTTGGAATGATTTTGGACCAGATGACACAGGTATTTTGGAAAAAAAACAAATAGCTGAACATAAATCTCTCTTCATGCGCTGGATTAGACCCACCCCTTTAACTAAATATAAATCATTCCCATCCAAATGAATAACAATGAGTACAGGTGAGGAAAAACGACTCGCTTGATGCAAAGTCGGTAACAGCTGATCCCACAACGTTCCCGGAAAACCCAAACATCTGATGCGAATTCCTTTTTCCACCAGGCCCAGGTTAACTCCCCAATTGGATTCGACAGCATGCTTATGCGCCCAGAATACATAGGAATGTCCACATATCCAAACAAAAATGTCTGGTGTTTTTGGAGCTGGACTCTGATATAGCAGAACAACTGTAAAAGAAAAGAAGTAACAGAAAAGATTGACCAACAATCAATTGTTTCAAACATAAGTTCTAAAACAAGCAGATCTCCAACACCCTATTTTACAAAAGAAAGCATCTGATCCCCCCCCCCTTTGAGCAGCATCAGTGGCTGCTCCAATACGGAACGAATGAGTCCCATATTCATTATGCTGAAATCCGGCAGCTATCAACACTTTTTTAAAGACCGCTGTAAACTGATATCTCGTCAAAGGTGTCTGATTCTCATGTATGAGCCAAAATAAACCTCCCACTGGACGAATCGCCGCATACTCATGCGCCCATCTGACTGGGCAGGCCTCCAACTCCAAACTTTTCCTCGAATATAACCAGACACCTTTCCCCACTTGATCAGTTTTTGAACAGCGAATATATAAACAAAGATTCCACCACTCCAATACAACATCGCTCAAGAGTAATCCCATAGCCCTTTGAGCAAAACGGGATGGAGCCACCAACTTCCCAATCCTACAAGAGCAAAAAACGCTACTGCGAAAGCTGTTTTAAACAAAACTGCTTCATAAGAGGAAGCACAAACAATCGACAACACTCCAAACAAATCCATCAATTTGGTATAGTCCAAAGGCAAACGCACCAAATATGGGCGGCTACATAAGCCTTGCCTGGAGTACCCCACCAATAGCTTACACAAATAATATGAAGAAGTGCAATCTTGCCAGCTCCAAAGAATCCCAGGCTAGCCAAAGATTGTGACACCATACCATAGGACCATCTGCGCTCTACCACAAAAAAAACCAGAAAATTAACAACACATTCTTCAGAAAAGGGGAAGGCACACTTTGCAAAGCAAAAATGAGGAAAATCTGCGCCAACCAGAATTATAAGCTCTCCACGTACTGGTAGCTAATGCCTGCTATAACAGCGCTCTACCGCTTCGCGAAAGATGCTCCATAATATCACTGGCATGTCCATAGGAAGTCGCTCTGCTTCTGGATCCAATGCCCGAAAGTGAGCCCACTGGAATCGAGAAAGTGCATCAGCTAAGTCATTAACACTTCCAGGCACATGAAGAACAGACAAAAACACATTTAAATGAAGACAACTCAGCACAATTAACCTCAGCAATAAGAGTAATAGCAAACACTTAGCTGACTGACTATTAATTGCCTGCACTACCACTGTATTATCAGAAAATAACATGACCCTCCGGTTACTCAAGCGAGACCCCCATATCCATAAAGCAACCTACACTGGAAAGAGCTCAAGCAAAGCAATATTCTGGCACCATCCCCTGTACTGCCACCAATCCGGCCATGGCTGAGCATACCATTGCTCCCCCCCCCCCCCCAAATAAGCCCCAAAGCCATGACCTCCTGATACATCTGTATATAATTTCAAATCAACCGCAGAAACTACCAGTTGCTGCCAAAGGGAAACCCTATTAAATGACTCCAAGAACAATAACTAAATAGCTAAGTCATCCTTCACAGCTCTGGACAAACGCACTTTAAAATGGGAACATCACAAACCTGCAGACAACAAGGCAAGCTGCCTAGAGAAAACCTTACCCACTGGAATCACTTGATCTGCAAAATTGAAATGGCTGACCAGAGACTGAATTTCTTTCAATGATAATTTATTCCGTATACAAACACTATGAATAACCTCACACAAAGCAGCCACTTTTTCCACAGGTAAGCGAGATTGCATCAGATTAGAATCCAGCTCAATCCCCCAAAATACCAAAGATGTAGTTGGACCTTCAGTTTTGTCTTCTGCTAATGGAATACCAAATTCAGCAACAACATCCTTAAAGGCATGCATCAATACTCGACATTGTTCAGAAATACTCTGCCCAGCAAAAAAGAAATCATCTAAATAATGAACAATATAATCAACCGCACTAACCATCTGAACTACCCAATAAATAAAAGTAGTAAAGGCTTCAAACTAGACACAAGAAATTGCACAACCCATTAGCAAAATAAAATTGCCCCGCAAACTGAAAACCCAGTAAATGAAAAGAGAAAGGGTGCACTGGGAGCAAATGAAAAGCTGCCTCAATATCCATCTTTCCCATTAAGGCCTCTGCCCCTAACCATTGCAATAATGCCACAGCATCGTCAATAGACACATACTGCACAGTACAGAATACAGAATCTATGAAAGAATTAATACTGGTGCCCTCTGGAAATGATAAATTGTGAATTAAGCGGAAAGAGCCTGGCACTTTTTGGGGAATAACTCCCAAAGGTGAAAGCACCAAATTTGACAAAGGGGGTGATGGAAATGGGCCAGTAATATGTGCAAGACTCAATTCCTTGCTCAGCTTCTAACGTACCACCTCAGGATGCCGAGAAACCGAAGCCGCATTTACCCCTTTGTGCTCCAAATGAGGACCCACATACGGAATCGGGAAACCTTCAGAAAACCCTACCCACAATAAATAAGCATCACCTTGATAAGGATAAGTAGGTAACCACAGTTGCAGTACCTCCTACCGAATAGGGGAAGGTGCTTTATCGAACCAAACCCCCACCGGTACCTCCTGACCCTCGAAAAGGCATGCCTCTACCTACAACCCCCAATCCCGTACAACGGATGACTGGGTGACCTCCTGCGCATTGGCTACATGCATGCCTGAAACAACATGCTGGCTTTGAACAACGCCCTGTATTGAATTGAAAGCAGAAGCTGCCAATTGGGACCCCTCTACCAACTCCGGGAGGCACTCTGTTCCCTGGAAACAGTCCCGGCCGACCACTTCCTGCTCCCTGCCAAACATTATATGTTCCCCCAGCTGACGAAACTCCCGAAGAGGAAGCACCATATCGAAAGGACTAACCCGTACTGGAGTCATTTCGGCCAACCATAAATCAATGTCACACCCCCCCCAAACCGCAGACTTATCCCGAGCTACACTTTTGTGAAATTGCTCATCATAATTGAGCCAAGACCACCCTCCATAGGTCCTATATACCCTTAAAATTAAATCACAATACCGCAAGAGCCCCGGATATAAAGACGGATTCTTCTCCCCCAGCACACTGGCAAATATATTAAATCCCAACAACCAATTAAAAATTGTCTTTGGAACTCGGTTCACTTTCCTTTTTCCACACTCAGCCCCTTTGCTTTATGTCTATATGGTCTTGAATATAAAGTGGTCAGGAGAGCCGCAAGAAAAAAATTTACTAGGGCTAACACCTTGATAAAGCTACCCAGCAAAATATGTCATGTCGGTGAAATACTCTAGCAGCAAGACCACATACACATAAAGCTAAGTAACAATCTTCACTTCACTTGTAGTGATGTAAATGAGCACTTATTTAAACTATTTAAAATATTGTTGTAAGAAAGAAATGATCCAGTGACGAGGCAGCACGTAAAGCCAGGGGCAGTGAAAGTATTGAACCTCAGGTGGTGCTTCTGAGGATCTGGTCACTAAGAGGTTGGATCTACGGAGGGGTGATTCAGTTTGAAACAACTGGAGTCACGGAGGAATATGGCAATTGTTGAACCGTAGAGGTATAAATTGGAGCCTGTGTTGAGACTGATCTATTAGGAAAGACAAGGGCATGGCAAATTAATTGATAATTATTCTCTATTTCAACAATCTGTCTAAAACAGATCTTAGTAAACTTGTTGGTGTTCATACTTTGCATACACTTAGGGAGGAATTCATCAAGCAGCATTAGGGCTTTAGGTCACAGTAATTGACTTTTACCATGACAGTCCTAGCACTGTTTTTACAAATATAGCAGTACAATATTTAAGCTGCCTTGCATTATTAAGTAATGAGATGCAAAATATGCAAATACATATTTTATATCTCATTAATATGCAAATATTCTAATGCAACTTCTGGTGATACACCACAAATCATGTTAGGGTCCAAAACCCATGGTAAATTAACCGCTGAAGAGCCCTCTGGATCTCTAGGAGACTACGAATGAACATGGTATGGCAGAGGTGTGAGAAGGGCTTTGAACTCCAGGAGGAGGCTTAGTTCTTGAGTCAGGGGAAAGGGCTTCAGTTGAGGGGGTCTTGAGTTATGGGGAGGAGCTAAATCAAAGGGCCCAGGATAGTTTTATGGCCCAATGCTGTTGGGCAACTGGAATAACGCTGCTTGCAAGGTGGCTTGCATGCAGCATTATTCATGTGAGATGGGATTCAGCAACCTGTGGCAGCTGGATACCACAGGTTGCTGAATCCCTCGGGGCATCATGGTGCAGTAAAGGGCAAACTGTAACCACACTTTGATAAATTTCCCTCTTATTCATATGCATGCTTTTAAAGGATCTTTTTTCCATGTGTAATATATATTTACATGAAGAAAATGCATTCTACATTTACCCCTAGTGTGGGTAATTGTATAAAACTTTATTTTTTTGCGGGTAAAGCTCTGTTTCTCCATGGAAATAGCTTTGAAAATTACCCTCCCTATTAAAAATAGTTCTTGAAAGACAGATTTCATATGTTCCTATGTATGTGTACCTTTGAAAAGATAGTATTATTGTTTTCTGACTGATAATTAGGTAGTCTTTACCGGACAGTTGGAAATACCAGCTACAATAGTAAAATCACTCACTGATTTATCATGCCTCATCTACGGCCCCAAAAGTACCATAAGCTTGGATTTTGAGCTCCTTGAGAACAGATACCAGTATAAAGTCATATTTCTTGTAAAACTTTGCAATCTGTATGTTGATAGCATGTTCAAAAAGGGGGTTGTTCTATAACTAAATGAGCTACAGTTGAGCTTTATTAAATGAAGTTGGTCTGAAAGGAAGGCTGCTTTTAGTCTATTTCTTACCATCTTATTATTAATATACTAATTACAGAGATTTTAAATTGGAGTTTTTCCCAGATGTTATTAGTAAGCTTTGTTTTATTTATACTGACTCTATTTGGCCCGCAGAAGCTGCTTTTTGGAAAGAATGTTTCTAACATTCAAAAGCGTAGGGTAGAGTATGGAAAAGCATGAAAGGAAATCATCTTTCTTTAAGGCAATTCTTTGAAAATATTATATTTTCTAAAGTGGTAACATTTTAAAACTAAAGGGCTTTTTTAATAAAGCTCAGTGCAAGCTTAGCATGTGCTAATGGACATTACCATATGTTAAGTACAAAGAAGCCCGTTACTTGTACATACCTAAGGGCTTCTTTAAATTAGTGCACGCTACTTCTATCAGCATGCACTAAAGCGTTAGGATAAAAGCTCCTAGGATAAGTAAAAAGGAGTAACAGTTGTAAAAAAAAACCGAACAAACCATACAAATACACACACACATACATACATACACTCAAAAATAAATCATAAGCTCAGTTTTGTATACCATAGCTCATCTAGGTCATAACATTAGCATTCACACTTCGTCATCTTCAGTCAACTTGTAGTACATTACTCTAATAAACCACAGGCACCGATTAATTGGAATAAATGTTTGGCTGCAGCTTTATTTATAACCCTCAACTTTAAACATTTCAACAATTAATGATTATATCCGTAACATTCCACAACAGTAAATGCGACTGGACAACAAACCCCTTCTTTCCCCGCCCCTCCCCCCATGAGCCATTTGGTGATGAAACTAGCTCATCCCCTCAGGCTAATCCTTGCCACTTCAACCCATAGCATGACCCATGGTATTGTCAGGTCAAGACGTTCAAATATGTCACGGGCCGTATTGATCGAGACGTTCAAATATGTCACGGGACGTTCAAATATGTCACGGGCCGTATTGATCGAGACGTTCAAATATGTCACGGGCTGTATCAAGGTGGAAGAGGATCTCTTTTTCCTTAAAGGACCCATGGCAACAAGAGGGCATCCGTTAAAAATCAGGGGTGGGAAATTTCATGGCGACACCAGAAAATATTTCTTCACCGAAAGGGTGATTGACCGCTGGAATAATCTTCCACAACAGGTAATTGAGGCCAGCAGCATGCCAGATTTTAAGAAAAGATGGGATTGGCATGTAGGATCTCTTCATGGAAGTAGTTAGGGGGTGGGCCATTAGTGTGGGCAGACTAGATGGGCCGTGGCCCTTTTCTGCCGTCATTTTTTATGTTTCTATACCCCCCAACTCATTTATTTCTCCCATCACTTGTAATTTAGGGCTCCTTTTACAAAGGTGTGTTAGGGCCTTAACGCACGGAATAGCACGTGCTAAATTGCCATGTGAGCTAGCCGCTACCGCCTTCTTTTAAGCAGGCAGTAATTTTTCAGCTAGCGCACGCTAATCCAGTGTGTGTGCTAAAAACATTAGTGCACCTTTAATTCCAATTCCAGCCACATCCAAATAATATCCCCCATGTTTTTGCACACTTCCCTTCCCCAACTGCGACCCCCACTCCCTCTTGCCATATCATAAACCCCAGGGAGGGAGGGAGGGAAACACTCATTTAACCCCTCCTCCCTCTCCCACACCAACCCAAAAACTGAATTATGCTGCCCAAACTCTTTCCTTTAATATTCCAACCTCTGGCCCTTCTAATCAATCCCTACACTCCATCCAACTATCTTCCCTTTCCTAACAACTATTTCAACCAATCCAACACCTTCTTTCATCCTCCTATATTCCCTATCTTTTCACCCTCCTCACTCCCCCCTCCCATAACCTTTTCCTCCTGTTCCTAGGTTCAGCTAATGTTATTACTCTGCCAGACAAAACTGGCAGGGCCCTCAAAAAGAATATCCAAGTTACAAAATGCAGAATTTGCAGCATATTTTACAAAAGGCATGTTAAACATGGAAAAAAAATCGATACTGTATTTGGTGTCCTGTACAGCAGGTGCAGCCTTTGATTAAAAAAACAAAAATCATACATGCAATAGTAAACGGCAGAATTTGAAACTTACATAGGTAAGTACTGGCATTTAAATCCACAGTATAATTTTTTACATTATTACATGTTCCAGAAAATCAATATGATTCCACAATCTGAAACACAATTTTTTTTTCTGTTTGAGATGTTTTTGAACACTAGAAAAAAAGGATGAGCATAGGCTATAAATTTTCATTTTTGGTTCATCGGACTGAATTTCACAATTTTCAGGTAACATACTAACATAGTAGTGTGTTTTTTTAGGGGTGGGGGATTATTCCACACACTTATTTTAATAAGTTTATGTTAATGTGCATTAGAACTCTAACATACTTTAAATCAATTTTGTGTACACTAAGAGGGGTTTCATCAAGGTTCACCCTTTACTGTGCCTTGATGCCCTGCAGGATTCAGCAACCTGCATTATCTCAATACCGCAGATGGCTGAATCCCATTTTATAGGAATAATGCTGCTTGCAAGCCACCTCAGAAGCAGCTTTATTCATATGGTCCAGAAACATGGGGCCATGCAAAGCTACAGACCAATGCTTCCAGACTACAGGAATGTATTGACCTCCTAACCCCAGGCCCCAACCCCCCCCCCCCCCCATGTAGGGTCCCTGACACCCCCTCAACCTCTTTAGTGATTACCTCAAAATTCCATGGTGGTTCAGGGAGATCTGCTGGGGTTGGTCCAGAGCGATTCTGAATTACTCCTCACCACTCCAGTGCCACAGTCAAAATGGTGCCCCTAGTGGTAGTCTCACATGAAAACCTCTAGGGGTCATTTTTTCCAAATAAGGACATTTTTAGACCTGTAGCATTAGGGCTGTATAAGTCACAGTAAGAGCCATATACAGCAACTTAAAGCCTTAACGCTGCTTGATGAATTCCCTCCTAAAAGTTTTAAGGCACATTAACAAACCAAAAGGCCCTTAAACAAAGCTGCATTAAGCAGTAATATATGCTTACCACAGCAAAATAATTGAATACCACAGGGCATGCTGAAGCGCCCCACGGTAATTTTGCCATGTGTGCATGCTGCCTATGTGCTTACAAATATATATTTTTTTAATGCTGGGGGATTATTTTTAGCATTGGGGAAGATCAGAAGGCAAAAGGTAGGAGTGTTCTGTGCTAATCAGCACAGCTACTTTGCTGTGCACTAACTGATTTCTAATCTGGGCATTTTCTCTTGGAAGTTCATTTAGGACAGGTTCCTGAAGAAGGATTATTTCCAAAACTGAATCAGTTGAACCATCTTTGTTTCCTGGAGTACAGCTTCTGCAATAGGACTCCTTGTGAAACTCGTTTGGGGAGTTCCTGCTTTTGCAAGCCGTCCACTTAAGTTAAGTCTCTTTACTGCTTTTTGGATAGACTGTGCAGTTATTCTACCTTGTCGTCAGTTAATGTGTTACTGCAACTTTATATAATTTTGTATGATTTATCACGAGTGCTTTTGTGTACTGTTATTTTGATTCACTACACACGAGTAAGATTCTATGATGGTGTGGTGTGCTGGGCTGTCACCCGTACACAGATTGAAGGATTGATCAGTTTCTGTTCATTTGACTGACCAATCCACACTGAGATATTCTCACTATAAATTTTTTTTTTATTATTACTGATATTAGTGTTACATACATATATACATTGTTGCAGTACACATTTTTTTGCCTCAAGCTAGTGTCATCTAGAACTTTTCTGTTCACTATATTAGTGCTGTTCTAGTACAATTTGAGTTTTCTTATTTTTATAGAATTCTTATGAGCATCCCAGCTGTTACTGCCAAGGCTGACACTAAAAAGGCTAGCGTGACTTGGTAAAGGAGGGGGTAAATTAAATCAGTTAAAATATTAGTGCAATGAATGGATACAAAAGGATCAGATAAGCCATATAAGAGAGCAGCCCAGTATCTGAAGGATAAGAAAACTAATATGCCATTGATCCAAAGACTACCAATGTTCAAAGGAAAAGTATTGGCATAATTTTATTTTAAAACTATAATACAAAGACTCCCATACTTTTTATTTAGGTTTCATTATCCATAGATCTGAAAATGTAATTTCCACAAGTCCAGAAATATTAACTTTAAATATGACTACAAGGGGGTGCTGAAAAGTTATCAGCCCAACCAACAAACTTCCTAAGGCCCTCTTTTACTAAGCCATGGTAGAGGCTTATATTGTGGCCTGGGATGCTAAGGACCTGATTCTTTATAGGATGCCTGGTCTCAGCAGCCACCTAAAAGGTTTTTGAGAATCGCACATGGGTGTCCTATACAGACTCGTGTCAGTCCTTATGAACAGATGCTTAACCCAGCCTAACCACCCTGATTTTCTAAACCCCGTTTAGAGAATCACATTCCCACTGAGCCTATCGTGGCAAGTGAATCTACCTGCCATGATCAGCTGAGCGGCATAGCAGCAGCAGTGAACTTCAAACCCCACCGCAAGCCGGTCAGCAGCCACGCTATCCTACCGGCACCCCCTTAAACACATAACCTCCAAATCCCCCACCCCTCAAAACCCCCTAGATCTTTATCAGGAAAGCCAGCCATAGGGATGACTACACCCTCTGGCCAGCAGGCCTGCCTCTTCAGAATGCAGACCTTCCCCTTCTTGGTGCACCTGGGCCAACTGGAGTCTTAGGCCTCTTTCCCAATGCATTCTGGGATGCACTGGGAGTGGCTTAAGGCTCTAATTGGCCAGACATACAAAATCACTCCCATGGGATTGGCCTTAGGGATCTGGCCAATCAGAGTCTTAGGCTACTTCCAGTGTATCCCAGAATGCACTGGGAAAAAGGCCTAGGTTTACTGTTGGCCTAGATGTCTAAAGCCCCTCCTAAGTGAGGGACCTGAAGCACCTGGGCAAATCAAGGCTTTATAAAACTCCCAAGGGCATCCCAGGATGCACCGAGGAGATGGCCCGCCATAGGGAGTGGGCATCCCTCCTGCCAGCCAACTTGCAGTAGAGTTTGTGTGTTCCATGCTGCAGCCACTTAGCTGATCACAGCAGGAAGATTTCCTTGCTGTGATCAGTTTAGTGGCTTCATCTATTTGAAATATAGGCCAGCATTTTGCTGGCCTACAATTTTAGGCACCTATCACAGACCTAGGGAGATGCCTAAGGCCACTTAAGCTCACCTAGGGCCACTTCTGGGTGAAACCACATCCATGCTCAGTCTAGAGCGAGCTTAAACATCCCTAGGTGCCTCCCTGCACCGGTGACAGATGCCTACAGTGTAGATGGTCTGCCTTGGGTTGTTTTACTTAGAAAACATGTGTCCCGATTGGTTGGTTAGTAACATAGTAGATGACGGCAGATAAAGACTCGATTGGTCCATCTAGTCTGCCCAACCTGATTAAATCTAAAAATTTATTGTTGTTGTTTTTTCTTCCTTTTCTTCTTAGCTATTTCAGGGCAAGAATCCAAAGCTCTGCCCAGTACTGTTCTTAGGTTCCAACTACTGAAGTCTCTGTCAAAGCTCGCTCCAGCCCATCTACACCATCCCAGCCATTGAAGCCCTCCCCAGCCCATCCTCAACCAAACGGCCAAATACAGACACAGGCCATGCAAGTCTGCCCAGTGCTGGCCTCAGCTCTTTAATATTTACTATTCTTTTCTGATTCTAGATCCTCTGTATTCATCCTGTGCTTTTTTTTAACTCCGTCACCGTTTTCGTCTCCACCACCTCTCTCGGGAGTGCATTCCAGGCATTCACCACCCTCTCCATAAAGAGGAATTTCCTTACATTGCTCTTGAGTCTACCACCCCTCAACCTCCAATATTCCAAGTGGGGCCTCACCAACGACCTGTACAGGGGCATCAACACCTTCGTTCTTCTACTAGTTGCACCTCTCTTTATATAACCCAGCATCCTTCTGGCAGCAACCACCCCTTATCGCACTGTTTTATTGCCTTAAGATCTTCGGATACTATCACCCCATGGTCCTTCTCTCATCTGTGCAAATTAACCTCTCACCTCCCAGCATATATAGCTCCTTCCGATTATTAATCCCCAAATGCGTTACTCTGCATTTCTTTGCATTGAATTTTAGTTGCCAGATATTAAATCATTCCTCTAACTTTTGTAGATCCTTTTTCATGTTTTATACTCCCTCTTTGGTTTCTACTCTGCTACAAATCTTGGTATCATCCACAAAAAGGCAAACCTTTCCTTCTAACCTTTCAGCAATGTCATTCACAAAGATATTGAGCAGGATCGGCCCCAGCACTGAACCCTGAGGGATTCCACTATTCACCTTTCCTTCCTCCGAGCGACTTCCATTAACTACCACCCTCTGGCATCTGTCCGTCAACCAGTTTCTAATCCAGTTCACCACTTTGAGTCCTAACTTCATCCCTTCAAGTTTGTTCAAGAGCCTTCTATGAGAAACCGTGTCAAAGGCTTTGCTGAAATCTAAGTAAATTAAATCTAGCATTTGTCCTTGATCCAGTTCTCTGGTCACCCAATCAAAAAATTCAATCAGGTTCATTTGGCATAATTTACTTTTATTAAAAATACTAAATGTAGGCTACTGCAGAGTCATCAATCCAAATATATATAAGATTTAACTTAACTGTAGCAATTTCAATGGATCTCAAGTGTTCACAGTCATAACGCCACTAGAACATGTCCCGGCGTCAGACTAAATCGTGAACTATCATCGGTCCATAGAATTGTTTAAGATTGTTTAAGATGTTCTTAAAATCTCCTTTATTAAACACTTTTTAATTTTTTTATATATTTTTGTATATATATCTTTTTACGTATATAGCCATGTTGCACTGCACAGTCACTAATTTCATTCAGAACTTTTTCATCTATTAGTGATAGAAAGGTACTTAGCTCAGGTCTTAGTGAACCCGGCCAACCCGACAGAAGATCTCCGTTTCGCTCTCAGGAACAGTGAAACAAATTTTGCAGCACTAAACAATATAAAAGCATATAATTAAAATCACACCCAAATATTGGTAAAAGATACATTTAAGACTAACTCCTACAAATACGAAGAACTACCTGGCACCACCTATGATTAAACTCCCAAGCCCCACTTGTATAACTAAAATATAAATCCTTATATTTCATTCAATACTCAGTCTTCAATCTTATCGTGTATCACCCTTTAATGATTATCATGTATATCATAAATTTTAAATTTTAACCTACCCGTTAAGCAATCCTGGGCCATATAGATCACTTTAACCAAACAGATTTTTTTGGAATTAACGGCGTCTTACTGCACTTTCGGTTCTTCAGCCGGAAGCGTTTACTGAACCACCCGGCGTACACAGTTTAAATGTACCCAAAGGCAGTCCTTAGCCTATGTCACTTCCTGATATTCTTGCCCAATCAACGGACCCTCCTAATCGGGAAGGGGAACAATATACTCATCTTTAAAAAATCATATTACTTTTGATTTTAATTTTAATTTAATTTGTTTTAATTTAATCAGCCATTTATATGTTTAATTGATCTATTTTAAATATTTGAAGGACTGAATCTTCACATATAACCCATTACGCTTAAAACTTTTAAACAGTATCCAAACTAAAACTAAAATAGCACGCTTTGAAGATTAGAAAAACACTTGCCAGTTGACTGACATATTAAGCCCATTAGGTTGTATGCTTTGTAATCGATCAATCCACCTCTGTTCAAGTTGTATTAATTTTTTGCCTCTATGCCCACCACGTGCTGATTTGGTCACCATA
The DNA here is from genome assembly GCF_902459505.1 of Geotrypetes seraphini. Taxonomy (NCBI): domain Eukaryota; kingdom Metazoa; phylum Chordata; class Amphibia; order Gymnophiona; family Dermophiidae; genus Geotrypetes; species Geotrypetes seraphini. Next base: position 149,657,287 of record NC_047089.1, read on the forward strand.
TCTATTGCCATACACTATAATTGCTCAAAAGAATGATTATAAGATAAACAATGGGCCACCAATGGGGCTTCCTTTCTCTTAAGATGAAGGCAAGATTTATGTTCCATCATCCTGACTCTATATTGCCTAGTTGTCTTAACCACATAGATTTTTTTACAGGGACATAAGATTATGTACACTACATGATCAGTTCTGCAAGAAGTTTTATATCTCAAACTATAATTCCTATGGGTTAGAGGGTTCTCAAACGTAGCCTCTTAAATAGTTAAGGGGCAAATCTGACAATGACCACATCTGGCATGAAATCCCTGTTCAAGGGTTTCATTATGTACCATATCAGGCTTAACACTCAAATATTCCTTCAGGTTTCGAGATCTGGAGTATGCTAACCGTAATTTGATATTTTTAAAACAAGGGTTACTTCGCACTATTCTCCAATGATTATACATTATATTGGCAATCTGTTTTGACTCTGCATTAAATCTTAAAATGCAGGTTTGATATTCATACCTATCGTGATTAATGTATTAGTATTTCCTGAATTGTTTGGGTAACTAGTAACTTGGCTTGCTGGTGATTGTTTTTTGCCTGCTGATAGGATTTTCTTAATACTTTTTCCGGGTACCCTCTGTGTCTCAAGGCTTTTGCTAGCCTATTGGCTGATTGTTTAAAATCTTCTGTATGAGTGCAGATGCGTCTAAATCTAAGGAATTGTGCCAGCGGTAAACTATCCTTTAAAGCAGTTGGATGGCAGCTGTCATAGTGTAGTAAATTTGTAGTGTCTGTTGGTTTCACAAACAGCCTGGATTCAAGTTGGTCTTGTTTGTTACTAACCCACATATCTAGAAAATTGATACCCTCAACTGATTGGTTCATAGTAAACTGTATATTCTTATCTTGACCATTAAGCCACTCTATAAACAAGGCGAGTTGATCAGTCGAGCCCTGCCACAGTAAAAATACATTGTCGATGTATCTTTTCCAACCTTTAATCCATCGACTCCAGGGATGGGACACTAGATATGTTTCTTCATATGCTTCATGTAGAGACATGCTATTGAGGGAGCACAAGTTGCCCCCATCGCTACTCCCTTAATTTGCAAATACAGATCAATTCCATCCGTGAAGAAATTTTTTGTTAATGCCAGTTCTAATAATGCAATGATGAATTCAATGGGACTTTGATGGGGGCGCACTCGAGAGTCCAATTCTGCTTGCGCTATAATTAAACAGCTATCTTGAGGCAAAGATGTATATAGAGATACTATATTCAACGTAACCAAAATAGTAGGGTGGTCCGAAATATCCGTGGATTGTAACCATCGTAAGAAATGGCTAGTATCTTTAATGAAAGAGTCACTGGTCTCAACTATTGGTTTCAAGAAAAAATCTGCATATATTGAAAGAGGTTCTAAAATTAAATTCTTAGAAGATACGATCGGTCTCCCAGGAGGTTTGTGCAATTGTTTATGAATTTTCGGTGTTAAATAAATCCATGGTGTAGTGCTATGTTCATTATTCAAAAACTGGAACTCGTGTTTAGTAACGTACCCCTCATCAAAGCCTTCCTGTGTGAGGGCTAAAATCTTAGCCCTAATCTGGGAAGTTGGATCCTCATCAAGGGGGACATATGTATTACGATCAGATAATTGATGCCTCAGCTCAATTCGATAATCACATTCATTCCATATCACAGTACCACCTCCCTTGTCTGCTCTGCTAATAATTATGGTATGATTGTGTTGTAATTTTAGCAACGCTTGATGTTCTTCCATAGATAAGTTATGGTTTTCAATTTTCTTGTACCGTAATCTTGCAGCATCCTGAAGCACCAGCTGTTTAAATGAAGCCAATAGGGGATCCAACGGACCAGAGGGCGACCAAGTTGATTTTTTCTTAACCACTGATCATATTGGGATTCACTACCCCCAAAAATTTATTTAGCGATAACGATCTTATAAACTTTTCTAAATCAATCTGAAATTGAAAATAATCATATGGAACAGTAGGTATAAACGATAAACCCTTCGACAACACTTGACTTTCTTCAATACTTAGAACATAATCAGAGAAAAATAATGATCAAGGCGTTGGAAGGGTTAGGAACAATCTGATCTAGTAATTGTTGTTCCGGCTGTTTCTTCGACCTCTGCTTCTGTCTCTGGGTCGCCCTCTTCCTCTGCCTCTTTGAAAGTTTTTTTTGTTTTTGGTCAGATAAGTTCCCTTCTGACCCACTACTCCTCGATGAGTTAGATAATGCAGAGGTACTTGCATCAGACAGACCCTCCTGTGATTTTTGTTGAGTGGAATACATCCATCTATAGACTTTATTATTTGCATAATCATTACTATCACGATTTAGTTTCTTCTGTTATTGTTTACGTATAGTATCCCGGTAGCTGTTAAGCATTTCAGAAACTTCGGTCATCTTTTGGTCAAACAGATCAGATGAAAGATGGGATTTCTTGTTCTGTATTAATTCATCAATCAAACCTTTCTGATGTAATAGTTCTTTCTTACTTCTCTCAATTATCAATAACATCAGGTCCAACGAACATCTATGGACCGATGATAGTTCACGATTTAGTCTGACGCCGGGACATGTTCTAGTTGCGTTATGACTGTGAAGACTTGAGATCCATTGAGATTGCTACAGTTAAGTTAAATCTTATATATATTTGGATTGATGACTCCGTAATAACCTACATTTAGTATTTTTGAGAAGTGGGTGCGTAGCACATTAATTTTGAAGAAGAATTACTTTTAGTAAAGCCATGTTGCCTCGGATCTTGTAACCCATTAGATTCTAGGAAGTTCACTATCCTTTCTTTCAGCAAAACTTCCATTATTTTTCCAACAACCAATGTGAGGCTTGCCGGCCTGTAGTTTCCCGTTTCATGTCTGTGACCACTTTTGTGAATAGGGACCACATCCGCTCTTCTCCAATCCCCAGGAACCACTCCGGTCTCCAGAGATTTGTTGAACAATTCTTTCATAGGACCAGCCAGAACCTGTAAGAGCTCCCTCAGTGTCCTGGGATGGATCCCATCTGATCCCATCATTTATCTACTTTCAGTTTTTCAAGTTGTTCATAAACACTTTCCTCCATGAATGGCACAGAATCTACTCCATTTTCTCATGTAACTTTGCCAGACAACCTTAGTCCTTCTCCAAGATTTTCTTCCGTGAACACAGAGCAAAAGTGTTTGTTTAGCACATTTGTTTTTTTCTCATCACTCTCCACATATCGGTTCCCAGCATCTTTTAATTTAGCAATTCCATTTTTCATCTTCCTCATTTCACTGATATATCTGAAAAAAATTTTGTTTCCCTTTTTTTTACATTTTTTGCCATTTGCTCTTCTGCCTGCGTTTTCGCCAGATGCATCTCTCTCTCTTGGCTTCTTTCAGTTTCACCCGGTAGTCCTTTATGTACTCCTCTTCTTGAGGTATTTTTTATTTTTAATATTTCAGGAACGCCAGTTCTTTTGCCTTTTTTTCTCCACCACTAATTTGGAGAACCATGTCAGTTTCCTTTTTCGCTTGTTTTTATTTATTTTCTTCACAAAAAGTTCCGTAGCTATTTTTATTGCTCCTTTCAGCTTAGACCACTGTTTTTCCAGGTACTCTTCCATTTTATTAAAGTCCGTATGTTTGAAATCTAGGACTTTTAGTATTGTGCGGCTGCCCTCCACTTTAGCCGTTATATCAAACCAAACTGTTTGATGATCGCTACTTCCCAGGTGACCACCTGCTCAAATATAAGAGATACTCTCCCCATTTGTGAGGATCAGATCCAGGACTGCTTTTTCCCTCGTGGGTTCCGTCACCATTTGTCTGAGCAGAGCCTCTTGAAAGGTATCTACAATCTCCCCATTTCTTTTCGATTCCGCAGCCAGAACTTTCCAGTCCACATCCAGCAAGTTGTAGGACACCTACCTACCATTGCCTATAATCGGAATGCTTATTATAGAATTTGGCCCTAAATGCTCAGACCCTCATAGGAATTCTATTAGCGTCAAAGCAGTGTCAGAGCATTTAGCACTCCGGGCCACGGTAGAAACCTCTGCAACTTAGTAAAAGGGGCAGTGTATGTGTGGGTGGTACATTCTGAGCATTATTTTGCCACTGTAGCTGAAAAGAGTGTCCTCTTATTTTGTTAAGTGCCAATTTGCAGAAATTAAATTCTATGGGCTCCTTTTACGAAGGTGTTCTAAGTGTTTTAGCATATGCAGACTTGCACGGTCTGTGTCTGTATATGGCCGTTGGGGGGAGGATGGGATGGAGAGGGCTTCAATGGCTGGGAGTGTGTAGATGGGCTGGAGTAGGTTTTTACGGAGATTTTGGCAGTTGGAACCCAAGCACAGTACTGGGTAGAGCTTTGGATTCTTGCCCAGAAATAGCTAAGAAGAAAAAATTTAAAAAATTTAAATTGAATCAGGTTGGGCAGACTGGATGGACCATTTGGGTCTTTATCTGCCGTCATCTACTATGTTACTATGTATGCACCAGATTTGTGTGTGCTAGCTGAAAATCTACCGCCTGTTCAAAAGGAGGCGGTAGCGGCTAGCACATGGCAATTTAGCGCACGCTATTCCGCAGGTTAAGGCCCTAATGCGCCTTCAAAACGGAGCTTTATGTTTTTGACATTGTTTCAGATTATTAATTGATTGAATCATTTTCTTCTTGGGCTGAAAACTTTTCAGCACCACCCCTTATACAACTACATTGTGCAACAAGTTACATACTTTTAGTTGTAATGAGTTCAGGAAATTTTCAGACAATAGATTTACATTTAAATCACTATTTGTTCGTGTAAATGGCTTTAAAAAATGCCCTTGCATCCCTCCCAATGGACTCTGTACAGCTATGTAAGTAACACTGAACAAATCTTTCATTTTTATTGGTCACAGTATATGTTTCTACCGTTACTTTCCTGGATGATCTAATTTTTTTTTGCTGATACACAGCTGATAGTATAAATTAAAATTTCTCTGCAATTCCCCTCTACTGAAGCAGAAAGAATAAATAGAGAAGTGGAATGCTAGCAGAGTGCACTACTGAGATTTCAGCTACTGTGAGAAGAGGTAAGGCTGCTTAATTTCCTCTTTTGCTATAGTTGCTCATATAGTCAGCTTCTCTTATTTGAACTTAAAAGCTAAGATTCAAATCAAGAAGATAAGCCTCACTAGTTTGAATTCAAGAAAGACTTGTCAATGCTTGCTATCCTTTAAATAATATTGGATGAATGACCAATTAAGCACGGAGATGTCAGAGTTAAACTGGAGACTAAGGGGTTCATAATAAAAAAAAAAAAAAACGTCTAAAAAGTGGCCTAAATGGATACTTGGATGATCAAAAAGCCTGATCATCCAAGTACCCATAATCAAAGCAGGTTTTAGACATATCTAAAACCAACTTAGGCCTTTCTTCTGCCTCTAAACGCACAGAGAGAAAAGAGGCGTTTTTAGAGGAGGGGAAAGGGCGGGCGGTGGGCGGGAGGTGGGCCGACCTACACCTAGGCGTACAACACGTATAACCAAAGATTTTGATTTAGACCAAGTCAAAACAGGTATAAGTGCCGAAATAGGGGCCGCTGAGCTGATGGCGGCTGGCGCGATCAGTTCAGCGGCCTGGCAACCTACCCCCGCCACACTGCAACCATCGCGGCAGGAGAGATGCCTCATCTCCCCTACTGCGATGCGATCACCCCTCTACCCGAACTGCTGTGACCCGCAGCAGGAGAGATGCCCAATCTCTCCTGCCATGGGTTGTGGCAGTTCGGGTAGAGGAGTGATCGCATCGCGGCAGGGGAGATGGCCAATCTCTCCTTCCACGATACATGACCCCCCACACACACACACACACACACACTATCGAGGCAGGAAGGAGCCTAAGCCCTCCTGCCCCGCGGCACCCCCAAACCCTGCGACACAATCAGGGCAGGAGGGAGCCCAAGCCCTCCTGCCCTGGTGAACCGTGACCCCCGCTGACATCGGTGCAAGAGGAAGCCCAAGCCCTCTTGCCCCGCAATCCCCAGCCCCCCCCCCCCTGCTGAGTCCGATGGGGCCAGGAGGGAGCCCAAGCCCTCCTGTCCTGGCGATCTCCAACCCCTCTCCCCCCCACACAATCCAGCCAGGAGGGAGCCCAAGCCCTCCTGGCCCGGCAACACCCTCTAACTTCCACCCCCCACTAAAATACGGGCAAGAGGGATCCCAGACCCTACTGCTCTCTTTGCAACTCCCCCCCACGACCGCCCCCTGAACCTCCGATCATCACCCCGCCGACCTGTGACCCCCCCTCCATCCCCACGACCCCCCACCTCCACCCTCCTTCCCCATACCTTAAAAATTGTTGGTCGGACGGACGGGTGCCAAGCCCGTACGTCCGACAGGCCAGCCATCTTGGGAATAGCTGGCCTTAGGGCATGATTGGCCCAGGGAGCTCAAACCCCGCCCACAGGTGGGGCTTGAGGCGCCTGGGCCAACCGGAATTGGCCCAGTTGTCTTAGGCCCCTCCTGCGGGGCCTTATGCTTGTGTGAGACTCGTGTTTGTGGCAAGGGCCTGGTGAAGGGAACTTTGTAAGGACTATTGAAGTCCGGGCACCTTGCTGGGGTTTTGGCCTGTTGCCATCCCAAAGCACTGCTATAGTGTTCCCCCCCCCCCTCCCTTTTTGGAAGAGTGTTTTTCCTGATACTGTGGGCCTGCTTGGAGTAGGGCAGCCCAGAAGGAGTAGAACTCTGTTGGAACTTACTGAAGCTTAGATGAATTGTTGGAAGCTAGTGCTGGTTTTTTTCTTCTTCTTCTTCTTTTGGCTTGATAATGAGGCCTGTTTAAATTGCATGAACTTACCTTAGTGTTTTGAGCTTTCCACCTTTTGGGAAAGTGAACCTAATAAACCTGAACTTTTCTTTTGAAAGTCAGAACTGTTTGGGGAGTTTTCTTTGTTTGTGTTTCAAAAAAAATATTTTATTTTGAAGCCTTTTGGCATTCTCACCTTGAAGGGCCATTCTCCCTTTTGAGTGGCGTGCTTGTCTCAGTATAGACATCTGCCATGGCATTAAGGCTACCCTAACAAGGGCCGGGTGGGTGACAAGACTCAGTAAAATAAACCTAGTTCTTGAGAAATCATTTCCAGATTTGCATTCACAATTCTCCTTACAATAACCGTCTATCAAAGTTATCTAATGGTTTACAATCAGGTACTCAAGTATTTTCCTTATTTGTTGGCACACTTATGTCTCCTTTTATGAAACTATGATAGCAGTTTCTAGCGTGGTGAGCTAGGCTGAATGGCCCTGCTGTTCCCCAGCATGGCTCCCACGCACTAGAAACTGCTATCGCAGTTTTGTAAAAGAGGGAAGTTAATTTGGTTCATTTTTAATATGGTTGATATTGTTTGCTGTTATTTTATTATAATTTAATGTCATTTGAGAATGTACTTTCAATGATATCATTCACAATGTTTTAAATCATGTTAAGCATATTCTTTTCAGACCAACAGATAGACCCCTGAGGCAGGCCTCCACCTGGGGACCGAAACATGGACCGTGTCTGGTCATTGACTGAATCCTTTCAATATAATAATAATAATAATAATAACAACTTTATTTTTATATACCGCCATACCCAAGGAGTTCTAGGCGGTTTACATTTGATTAACAAAAAAATTACAAGTGGTTTAAAAACAATTGAACAATATTAGAAGCAAGCAATAAATTACAAATGGTTCGAAAAACAATTGAACAATATTAGGAGCAAGGACGTAGTTGAAGTTAGAAGAGAGAGGGGGGAGAGTAGGTCAAGGGGTGGGGGTTGGAGGTGGGTAGGTTGGGAAAAGGGAGGTGTAGGACTTTTTATACATGTGTTTTTATTCATGTGCTCTTGTATTTATTTTGAATTTATAGAAATAAAAGTTTGTTTGTCCCAAGGTTGACGTGTTCTATCCCACTCCCTACTTGTTCTTGCACATAGTATAGAACCTCATCATATCTCTTATACCTCTCCCCTACCTATTGGCCGCCTGGTAGGATCCTTTATTTTCCACAAAGCTGCGAAAAAACCCCACCTCCATCCCACCCTTGTCCCTATCCACCCCATCCTCCCAAACCAGCCACCCCCACTCATCAAAATATCTCCATCAACTAGAGCAACACAAACATATGCAAAGCACCACACCCATTGGGGAGGGAAGGGAGGGCAAATTCACACCAAAACCCCTCATACTTTCTAAATCCCCATAGCTCTCTCAAACACCTCTCCCTCCCGATGAACCATACCACAAAAACACCCACTCTCTCCACTGGATCTCCTGCCCTCAGCCATCCAATCTGATACCTTCACATCCCACCCAGTCCCCGTCCCCTCTACCTTAGCAACTATCATTCCAATCATCCACTTCTTTGACCCACACAAACAACCCCACTTGATTATTCACTTTTAAATCTTAACCCCCTTCCTCCCCCTCCCCTAATCAGTTCCCATCTATGCCATTATCAGCCCACTGATTATATCAGTTGGCTTCCCTAATAATAATACAAAACAATATATACATATTAAAATAAAAACATCACATTGTCATCAATATACCATCAGTAAAATGACATATAGTTAATACATCACTGCCTAAGCTAAATCTTCAAATATGCAAAAAAAAGCTTTCACAAAGAGTTATGTTTATAAAATTTTTTACACTGTGGGAAATATGTACAAAATTGCAAGTAACCAAGAAGAATGTTCCAAAATCAGGGTCCAGCAAATGAAAAGGTGCTCTTAGACACAGAGTGAAATACTCGTTCAAAATCAAGTTCCAAAGCTTTCTTCTCATCATTCACCTGTAACTTGAGCTGAGGACTTGATAGGTTTTGATCTGTCCATTATTCTTTGAGCCAATCCTTAAGATGAACTGTCTTGCAAAGGGATAGGATCAGGTTGATCTCATTTTAGATGTTGTCCCTCACCATGCTATAGTGACTGTTGCTGCATCTACCCTTCGGCTGCATATGGAGACTTGGGCCATAACTATTTTATTTATTTATTTTAAAAATGTAAATACCTCTGTTTACAGTCAACATACAAAATTTTTTAAAGCAATATATCTTATATGTAACAAAAGCTACTGCTACTCATATTGCTGACCAAATCATGCTTATTCACATAATACCATCAATAAAATACTTTATCCTCTGATCTCCAAAGATATCAAGGCTCCTAACAATCATACAAAGTCCTTTCACAAACACATCCACAAATAATTGTGTTTTCAAAAACTTTTTAAAGATAGCTCTAGACTTACTCAAATGCAACTGACCTGGCAATTTGTTCCACTGAAAACAGAATTTCTAACTCTTGCATGCATTATATTCTTCTCCTCCTCAGTAGATAATTTCATAGCATTTTCAGATCTCAGTACCTTTCTTGGACAACATGTATATCAACAACATCCAGGTGCTTTATGGTATAGCATTCGCTAGGGGCGTAGATTAGGGAGAGGGCAGCAACACATTGCCCAGCATCCTGGGAGAGATTAGACGACACAATAGCTGGAAGTAGTAGACAATATGATTATTACCCAATGCTGTGCAATTTCAGCATCACCACCTTAATCAAGGCCCATGGAATCTATGAACAAAAAAAACAAAATCTAACAGATCTGTAGGAAGGGCACAGTAGATACAAAACAAAAAGAACTGCAGACAACCATACAAGATGCAGGCAATGTTTATTTAAACAAACAAATTGTTGCACACAAGCAGACTACCTTTTTATAGATCATAGGACCCGACACGGTCCGTGTTTCCATCAACTCGTCTTCATCAGGGGTCCCTAAGTATGGTGGTTGAAAAAAAGTTTGCAACAAATTTTGCCTGATTCTATAAAGTCCGTGAAAACATCGCACTGTTGCAAAAGCTCCCCCCATCTCCTGGTAGGAGAGGCATGATTCTTCACAAGTACTGCAATGCCTCCCAAGTGCCGACATTCCACTTTACCTTCCGATCACTCATCTCTCCAATTTGGTGTCAGGTCAAAAGCGCGCCAGGACAAAGGCGCGCGCAGACAATTGAGCGCAGCGTGGAGGTGCGCGCCGCAGAAAATTACTGTTTTTACGGCTCCGACGGGGGGGCGTGGGGGGGAACCCCTCACTTTACTTAATAGAGATTGCGCCGCATTGTGGAGGCGTTGTGGGGGGTGTGGGGGGTTGTAACCCCCCCACATTTTACTGAAAACTTCACTTTTTCCCTGTTTTTAGGGAAAAAGTTAAGTTTACAGTAAAATGTGGAGGGTTACAACCCCCCAAACCCCCCACAACGCCGGCACAATCTCTATTAAGTAAACTGGGGGGGCTCCCCAACAAAAACCCCCGTCGGAGCCCCTAAAAACTGTAATTTTCTTCAGCGCGCGCCTCCGTCTTGTGCTCAGTTGTCGGCGCGCGCCTTTGTCTTTCGCGGAGTTGTCTATAAACCCTCCAATTTGCTTGGTGGAGGTGTCTCAACATCACTCCCACATCAGATACTCCAAGCACTTGCTGATGTCACTGGTACCAGCACCCACCAAAATAAATATGAGAGTAACAAACTGACTGTCATTATTCCCCTGGTGATCCCTCTCCTGCTCATCTGGCAACAGGAGAGATCTCTGCTATTATTCCATAGAAAAGACACTCTTATGGACATGTTCCTGTCAATAAAAATAAAACATTTTAATGATGCCCCCAACCACCATATACAGTAACCATCCACCCCCTTTTACAAATGAATATAATCACCAGTTTCTGTGGAAGCTGTACTTGCCCGTTTCTCGATCTGTACCACTTCAAATGTGACCCAATCATGAGACAAGTCAGCAATTGCGTCTGTCCAACTTTCCAAGTATTATTTAAAATTTGATAAAATGCTTATAAACATTCCTAAATGATTTACATTAAAAAGTTAGGATAAAAACAGATAAACTGAACCAAAACAAAGATCACTCACTGGAAAATTGAGGGAAGAGGGTGGAACCACAATTATGATTGGAAAGTAACATATAATGGATAAAAACATTAGGGAGGGTAGGGTGACTGCATAAGAAAGGCTGGTTTGTAACTGTGGTTATATTAATCTGATATCGCTGAAGTTAACCGTATAGGTAATATACGGTATATACATTTTTAAATAAAGAAAGAAAGAAAATTAAAAATAAAACTTTTCAGGGAACTTTTAAATCTATATAGTCATGTTTCTTCTCTTATGAAAGTTGGTAAGTGATTCCATATTTGTGGTGCAGTTACTGAAAAAATATTGGCTCTTCATGTGTTGATAATTTTCAAAGAGAGGACAGACAGGACATTATGATCTTTGGATCTTAGTGTCCTTAAGGGGGCATAAGGAATTAGTAGCTTGTCAAGAAAAATAGGTTGTTTTGACTGACAGATTTTGAATGTCACTGGGTTTTCAAGGGGTGTTGGCTTCAGCTTGATCTTTTGGGGAAAAAAATGCATAAGATAGAGCTGGCCAAATAAATCCAATATTCAGTGCTGGTGCCCAGATATGGCTTAGCATTAAATATATGGGAATTTGGGGAAAGGGAAAGAGTTTGGGACTTGTATACCGCCTTTTTGTAGGTTTTTTTTTTGTTTGTTTTTTTTACAACCACACTCAAAGCAGTATGCATACAGGTACGTCAAACATTTTCCAGCAACAGCTAAAACTATACTTACCACTCTACCCTGTCGTTATTAATACCCAATAAATAAATGCATACGTACATATGACATGAACTGATATAAGAGATGTCCTTTCAAACAAACATCCTTCCCTAGTGAAACTATGCGCTTTTACAAAATGAGTTTGTTGATATAGAATTTATATTAGTTGTCTAATATCCAACTTACAAATTAGTGACTAGACCCATATAACAAATCACCAATTGCTGGTTTCTACCAACAATATTGCAAAAAAAATTGGCAACTGAGTTACATTAAAGTAGAAAGAAAGATGTGGATAAATACAAGACTTTGTTCATAGAAGTTCCAGGTGGGTGGTTATGTGAAAGGTATTTTTAAACATCTGCAGGTGGTTGAAAAGTACATGCAATTTAATTTTGACATATTTTTGCTTTGAACAGCTCTAGGAGGGTGGTCTATGCTAGGTGTTAAAAAAAGAAGCCTTTTTAGGAAGTATTGTATTTTTTTTTTTAGATTGATCCTTAAAAAGAAGTGCTTTGTAAACTTGCTATTGTAATCCCTTTTAAGGAAACACTTTCTTCATATTCTTAAAGGAGCACTTTGACATTCATTGCATTGAGAAAAGAAACACATTATGCAGCCACTTATGCTCTGTATTTATGCTGGATTTTTTTTTTTTTGTAGAAGAACAAAGCACGCATGTTTTTTAGACGGTACATAAAAAGGTAGCATGGGTGTCCTAAGGGAACCTAAAATTTTATTTAAATTACACAAGGTTGTCACAGTAATAACACAATCTACAGCAATCTGTCAACCTTCGGTGTTAATTGTAGTGTCAAATCTAAGGATATTCTTATTGTTTTTGTTCATACTTTCAGATATTAATGCTGGATTTTACAAAGCTACAGTAGAGATTTCTACTGTGGATTGATGAGGTAAATGCTCTGACACTCATAGAATTCCTATGAGTGTCAAAGCATTTATCTCACCAACCCGCAGTAGAAACCTCTACAGTGGCTTTGTAAAAGCTAGTGTTAATTTGCCGGTAGTGCCTAGCTTGCAGTGGCGTACCTAGCATATGTGACATCCGGGGCCCATCATTTTTTGACACACCCCCATCTATATGAAAAATATGATTTTTAGTAACAATCTACATATCGCACAACAAGAGTTTACCTAGGAAAAGGCAGTATACTGTAGTAAACACTAGAACATCAACACATACATTGTAAAACTAAACAAACCAGATCCTGCACAGTCAATTGATCCAGTACAGTCGATGCTATTAGAAAGCCATGTCCCTTTCATACACACAGACAGATACACCTTTGCCCAATATGGAATAATCACAAACTAAAAATAGAAATATGTAGACAAAAGTTAAACTGAACTGCCAAGAAACCAGACTCTGCATACAATGCAACACCACAAAAACAGTAATACATGTCCTCTAATACTGTGCAAAATATAAAGACAGTAGATGTAAATTTGAAAAACTGATATATAACAATCACCACTTTACAAATTAACAAATAAAAATAAAACAAATAATGAGAAATATGAAAATACCATTTTATTGGACTAATCCCCGTAAGCTCGGTCCTCATCCCCACAAACCACCTGATTCCATCCACACAAGCCTTGAATTGTTTTATATTGAACTTATTATATTAAAGTATAAAAAGAAACAATATTCTGTACAATTGTCAATTTATAAATCAGCGTCTTCTCCCTACTCTCTCTTCCCCATTTCCCTTCAGCGTCCTCAGCTCACTCTCTCTCCACTTTCCTTCAGCGCACGCACATAAAAACAAGCAAGTAATTTTATATCATTTTCATTCTATTCATTCATAGAAATTAAAATCTAAAAATGCCAGTCACATAACAAAACATGATTTTACAAAAATAATTCCCTGCAGCCAAGCCTGCAAGGATTACTAGATGTCTTTCAGCAGCTCCCTTCCCTCCCTCCCCGTTACCTTCGTGGCCAAGTCAAAATGATCTACCAACAATAAAATTTTAAAAACACAAAGCACATTGTGAGCAGAGAAAATGTTAATTATCATTTATATTCCGCGGGTTTTCAAAGAGGTCAAGGCAGATGACTTTATGCAATGTCACCTCAGTAACAACTATGCAAAAATAGACAAATATACCCCCTCCCTTTTTATTAAACCGCAATAGCGTTTTTTAGTGCAGGGAGCTGCGCTGAATGCCCCACGCTGCTCTCGACGCTCCCTGTGCTAAAAACTGCTATTGCAGTTTAGTAAAAGGGGCCCATAGTGCAAAATATAGACAGCATATATAAATTCTCAAAACGGACACATTTTGATCACTAAATTGAAAATAAAATAATTTTTCCTACCTTTGGTAATTTCATTAGTCTCTGGTTGCACTTTATTCTTCTGACTGTGCATCCAATATTTCTTCCCTTCTTTCAGCCTCCTGTATGCTTCCTCTCCTCCAGACTTCATTCCCTCCCCCAACTTTTTCTTTGTTTCATCCTGTCCCCTTCTTTCTTTCTCTCTCAATGCCCCCTTTCTTTCTGTATGTCTGTCTTTCTCTCTCTTTCCATGCCCCATTTCTTTCTTTCACCCTGCCCCCTTCTTTCTTTCTCTCTCCATGCCCCCTTTCTTTCTCTGTCTGTCTTTCTCTCTCTTTTCCCATGCCCCATTTTTTTCTTTCTTTCACCCTGCCCCTTCTTTCTTTCACTCTCCATGCCCCCTTTCTTTCTGTATGTCTGTCTTTCTCTCTCTCTCCATGCCCCATTTCTTTCTTTCACCCTGCCCCCTTCTTTCTTTATCTCTCCATGCCCCCTTTCTTTCTCTATGTCTGTCTTTCTCTCTCTTTCCCCATGCCCCATTTTTTTTTCTTTCTTTCACCCTGCCCCCTTTCTTTCTTTCTGGCTCCCTGTCCCCCCCCTTGCTTTCTTTCTGGCTCCCTGGCTCCCCCCTTTCTTTCTTTCTCCCTTCCCTCCCCCATGCCACCACCGCTACCACCACCATGCTGCCACCACCGCCGGGGAAAGGCTGCCACTGGCCATCGAAAACAGGCCGGCGCCAAATTCGCCCTTCATCTTTTCCCGCGGGCCGACCAACTCTGGCTGTCCGACGTCAATTCTAACGTCGGAGAGGACGTTCTGGGCCAGCCAGGCAGTGATTGGCTGGCCCAGAACGTCCTCTCCGACGTCAGAATTGACGTTGACCGGCTAGAGTTGCTCGGCTTGGGGAAGAGAAGCAGCAGGGAGGGAGAATTTGGCACCGGCTTCTTTCTTTCCCCGGCGGCAGCCTATTCCCCGGTAAGTGGCCAGCTGAACACCCCCTCGGGCCTTGCACCTGGGGTGGACCGCCCCCCCCCCTGTCCCCCCTTGGTACGCCACTGCTAGCTTGGTAGGCATCTACGACTTTGATGTAGGCATCTACACTGAGGCACCTACCGGCAAGTAGGCATAATTAAGGGTAGAGGAAAGACTAAAAAGGTTAGGGCTTTTCAGCTTGGAAAATAGATGGCTGAGGGAGGTCAGTGACCACTGGAGAAGTATGTGGGGGGGGGGAGGGGGGTCATGCCTTCATCCCTCCAGTGGTCATCTAGTCAGTTTGGGCACATTTTGGCAACTATTAGTATTTTTTTTCTTTTTTGCATAGACTGTTCTTTTAAGCTGATCTCTTAATATTGGCATTCTTTTTCTTTTCTTAATTTTTGTAAACCACACTGAGGTTGTAGCGAAGAGCAGTATATAAATACTAATAAATATAACCATAACCATAAACTTATTCATTGTTAAAACAGGTCTAGCCCCAAATGTCCAAACTGTGCTCTGAACATTTTCTAAAATGTCCGATTATTGCAGAAAAACATCCAAATCATAAGCCCACCCTAATCGGCCCAAACTACACCTCCAACAAATCCCCTTCAAATTTAGATATACTCCAGACAACCACCATAGAAATCCATCTAGAAAATGTGTTTCATAAATAGTGAATTGGCAAGAAAACATCCATCTGCCCCGTTTTGCTACTTCTTGGACATTTGTTTTTCCAAAATGAAGTCTATTCTCTAAGCAAATGCCAATATTCAATGGTGCATACATAGAGGGTAAGGGACTCATAATAATAATAAAAAAAGTCCACAAAGTAGCCTAAATCGGTACTTGGACGATCAAAAGGCCAGATCGTCCAAGTACTGATAATCAAAGCTGGTTTTAAACGTATCTAAAACCAGCTTAGGCCTTTCCCCTGCCTCTAAATGCACAGAGCGAAAAGAGGCATTTTTAGAGGAGGTGGGCCGATCTAGACTTAGACTTAGTGACTGCCCCCCCTGATCCCCTGAACCCCCGAACCTCCTAACCTCCCTGACTCCCCCTTAACTTAATCCTCTGAATGGCGGGCCTAGGGCCTGATTGGTCCAGGTGCTTAAGGCCCCGACCATAGGAGGGGCCTTAGGTACCTGGGCCAACTGGATTTGGCCCAGTTGCTTTAGGCCCTTCCTGTGCACAGGGCCTTAGCACATGG
Source organism: Geotrypetes seraphini (assembly GCF_902459505.1). NCBI lineage: Eukaryota > Metazoa > Chordata > Amphibia > Gymnophiona > Dermophiidae > Geotrypetes > Geotrypetes seraphini. The sequence goes on from NC_047089.1 coordinate 149,673,462, forward strand.
GCTGGGTTGGCTTGCAGATTCAAACTTTCTTGAGGAAATTCAAATAAAAATAGATGAATATTTTCAACTCAATATCTCAGAGGAAATCTCTTTGAAAACCATTTGGGATGCTTTCAATGAAAGGGCAAATAATTTCATATTTGGCACATATTAGGAAACAAATAAAATTGGAATTTTCTAATTTGGAACAAATTATTTTGACTGTAGAGTCACAATTGGCCTCAAAATGGGAACAAACTACTTTGCAGGCCCTGTTAAAAGCTAAATATAAATATGAGATTTCCTCACAATTGGCTAGGAAAGATTTGTTTTCTCAGCAAACTCTGTATTATGGAAACTCGAATAAATCAGGAAGATTATTGGCCAATTATCTTAAAGCTATAAAAAGAAAAGTAAAGATTGTGACCGTTAAAGATGAGATTGGTAAAATTCATACTCAAATTGGAAATATTGTAAAACAATTTTTGGAATATTACAAGGCTTTATATTCCTCTGAGTTTTATTCAAATAAAGAAATTTAGGGTTTAGAATTTTTAAAATTAATTCATGGGCCAAAAATTCCCAAGCATATAAAAGGAACTCCAGACAGCATTGAAGTCCCTCAGAGCTGGATCTGCTCCGGGTAGTGATGGTTTCACAGTGGAGATTTTCAAATCATTTGAAATAAAACTATTACCTCATCTTCTAAATTTTTATCAATCACAACTAACTAAGGGTTATATTTCAGGTACTATGGCGGAATCTTTAACCATTGTTTGGCCAAAGCCAAATTAAGATCCCATGTTGGTTTCAAACTACAGGCCTATTTAGAACATAAGAACATAAGCAGTGCCTCTACTGGGTCAGACCCGAGGTCCATCGCGCCCAGCAGTCCGCTCACATGGCGGCCCAACAGGTCCAGGATCAGTGCAGTAGCCCTCTATCTATACCCCTCTATCCCTTTTTCCAGCAGGAAATTGTCCAATTCTTTCTTGAACTCCAGTACCGTACTCTGTCCTATTACGTCTTCTGGAAGCGCATTCCAGGTGTCCACCACACGCTGGGTAAAGAAAAACTTCCTAGCATTCGTTCTGAATCTGTCTCCTTCCAACTTTTCCGAATGCCCTCTTGTTCTTTTATGTTTTGAAAGTTTGAAGAATCTGTCCCTCTCTACTCTCTCTATGCCCTTCATGATCTTGTAGGTCTCTATCATGTCTCCTCTGAGTCTCCGCTTTTCCAGGGAGAAGAGCTCCAGCCTCTCCAATCTTTCAGTGTATGAAAGGTTTTCCATGCCCTTAATCATTCGTGTCGCTCTCCTCTGGACCCTCTCAATTATTGCCATATCCTTCTTAAGGTACGGTGACCAATACTGAATACAGTACTCCAGGTGCGGGCGCACCATTGCCCGATACAACGGCAGGATGACTTCTCTCGTTCTGGTCGTGATACCCTTCTTAATAATACCCAACATTCTGTTTGCCTTCTTCGCGGCTGCTGCGCATTGTGCTGTTGACTTCGTTGTTGTGTCCACCAGTACACCCACATCTCTTTCAAGGCTACTTCTCTCTAACACTAATCCCCCCATTTGGTAGCTGAACATCGGGTTTTTTCTCCCTAAATGCATGACCTTGCATTTCCCCACATTGAAGTCCATCTGCCATTTATTCGCCCACTCCTCCAGTTTGCTTAGGTCCCTTTGTAGGTCCTCACACTCTTCCGCATTTCTAACCCTTCTACAGAGTTTAGTGTCATCTGCAAATTTGATAACTTCACACTTCGTCCCCATTTCCAGGTCATTGATAAATACATTGAACATCAGCGGTCCGAGTACAGACCCCTGCGGAACCCCGCTTGTGACCTTCCTCCAGCTCGAGTAATGACCCTTCACTCCAACCCTCTGCCTTCTGCCTGACAACCAGTGTTTGACCCATCTGTGCATGTCCCCTTCCACCCCGTGGTTCCACAGCTTCCTAAGTAGCCTCTCATGGGGTACCTTGTCAAAGGCCTTTTTGAAGTCGAGGTAAATGATGTCTACGGGTTCCCCTTTGTCCAACTGACTGTTTACCCCCTCAAAGAAGTGCAGTAAGTTTGTTTGGCATGATCTCCCCTTGCAGAAGCCATGTTGGCTTGCTTTCATCAGCCCATTTTTTTCGATGTGCTCACAGATGCTGTCCTTTATCAGTGCTTCTACCATCTTGCCCGCAACCGATGTCAAACTGACCGGCCTATAGTTTCCTGGGTCTCCTCTTGACCCCTTTTTAAAGATAGGTGTAACATTTGCTATCTTCAAGTCCTCCGGGATCTCTCCAGTTTTTAAGGATAGGTTGCAAACTCGTTGGAGTATTCCCGCTATCTCATTTCTTAGTTCTTTTAGTACCCTAGGGTGGATACCGTCCGGGCCTGGTGATTTGTCACTTTTCAATCTATCTATCTGTTGGAGGACATCCTCATAGCTCACTTCTATTGTTGACAGTTTTTCTTCTTGGTCTCCATGGAAGATCACGTCAGGTTCTGGTACACTGGATGTGTCCTTGCTTGTGAAGACTGACGAGAAAAATTTGTTTAACCTGTCGGCTACCTCTTTTTCCTCCTTTATCACTCCCTTTCTGTCTCCATCATCCAAAGGTCCTACTTCCTCCCTCGCCGGTTGCTTCCCTTTAACATATCTGAAGAATGATTTGAAGTTTTTTGCCTCCCTGGCCAGCCTCTCTTCGTATTCTCTTTTCGCTCTCCTAACCACTTGATGACACTCTTTTTGACTTTTCCTGTGTTCTTTCCAATTCTCCCCAGTTTGGTCCTTTTTCCATTTCCATTTAATTAATGTAGATGGAAAACTTATGGCTAAATTATTGGCTTTAAGATTAGCCAAGGCTCTCCCTTATATGATTGGTATGCAGCAAACGGGTTTTGTTGCTCAAAGGCATTCTTCAAATAATACCAGATTGGCATTTCATATGCTTCAATGGATGATCCGGCCTTCTCTGTTTCTTTAGATACAGAGAAGGCTTTTGATCATGTGGAATGGACTTTCATGTATCAAGCAATGGTTTGATTTGGTATAGGATCTGGATTCATTCAAATGATTCAAACCTTGTATAGTTCCCCCTCAGCTAGATTATATATTGATAATACAGTTTTGGAGCGTTTTTGATTCATTGAGAAGTGTGGTTTAGATGGATGGCATATAACTATTAGGGACCCGGCCTTGAAAAAGCTCTCTTCAGCGAAACATGTTGGCAAAAGGAAGTCCCTAAGAAAGAGAGACCATGAACTAAAAGATAAGTTAAAGTTAAAAATTAAATCCATCTAATAATATATTTATAAAGTTAAACACAGATTAACAAATGTATTTATAAAATTGGATCCGGTGAAGACAATGCACATCAAGCTTAACGTTATGAAATAGAATTGAACGTGGAGTGGTGCATCTGAGGATCTAGCTGACAATCTTTATGACCTGTTTCGAAAAGGGCCCATTACAGTTATGTCATATGTTGAGTATCAAGTTACTCAGAATTTATAAGGACAATAGCATTGTTTTTACCACTTAGAAAAACCTTAAAATGTATTGATAATTTAACATCTATACAAGTACAACAATCCACATGTCAATCCTTATGGTTGAACTCCACGATTCAAATTGGCAATTCTAAGATCCTCTGGAAACAGTGGCTGCAGATGATGTGTTATCAAATGGGAAAATGCCTGAATTTTCACAACTGCAACAATCATTCAGTATCACAAAGTCTCAAGCATATAAATGGTTACAGTTGAAGCAGGTCATTCAGAAGGGGTTCCCTGATTGGCAAACTTTAAATAATCAGTATAGCTTGCTGAGCCTATGCTTCCAGACAGATTTGCTAGGGCATCAGGCAGCCAAGTGGTATAAATTAATATCTGAATTTTTGAACAAGAAACCTAAAACTAGTCTAAAATACATTTGGAGCATTGAGATAAAGCAGCAGATTTCTGTTACTCAATGGCCACAGATTTGGACTTGGAGGATGAGATGTACAGCATCAGCATCTATGAGACAAACCTGTTTTTGTTTTGTTACACAGAACTTTCTGGACCCCTGTTCGTTTGCAAAAGTTAAATAGTTCTAAGTCTAATAGATTCTGGCATTGTCATCTTGATATAGGGACACTGGATCATCTGTTGTTCTATAGTCCTTTGATACTCAATTTCTGGAAGTCGATTATGTAGCCACCACTGTAGCCCAGACCAGGGCTCTATAGCACTCCCAGTGGTTACATCAAAATAGCACACCAGCGTGTGACCCGAAATGGAGTCACCCTGCAGGACTGGACTCTAGACAGGAACCACAAATCAAAGCTACAACAAATGTAGTTCATAGGGAAATCATTCAATTTTATTCCTTCCTTCATAAAGGTAAGTAGTTCATTAATGCAGCTGAAAAATTGTCAGAACTCCAAACAGCCTCAAAACAAAAATACCAAAAGAAACAAGCAAATAAAACAGCACAAAATAAAGTTCTTGACTTGCTCTCAGCATTAACTTAGTCCCCGCTGCACCTGAGGATTCAGCTCTCCACAGAGCTAGTACTGACTGCTCCCAAGCAGGCAGTTTCAAAAAACACAAATACAGTTCATGGCACTTGTTCCATAGCTCTAGTGCCCAAAGTTCCAATAAAGCCTCTGGCCAGTTCAGAGCACTGCCAGGAAAGGAGAGTGTCACAGGTTTTGCAAAGTAAGGCCTCTAGACAGGCTTTCAAAATTCCCTCCCAGGGTGTTAGCAAAACCTCTCCCAACAATTCACACTCCTAGCTTACAAAAAAAACAAAAATAGTCCCAAACAGTCAAGTGCAAAATCAAACTCACTGTTTGCAGCTTGAGGCCCAGTCCACCTGCATGGCTTCAGGAAAATCAGGAGCACACTCTGTAAGACTTTCCTCACACTCCATGGGTTGTTCTTCCTCTGGAATCAACAGCTCCTTAGCTTGTCCAGCTTCTAACAGCTCCATGGGAATAGGCTGGTTGCTCCTGCTTGGCCCAGGGGACTCCCTAGGGAGAAAAGGTTTAAACCTCCTCCCTAGCTGGCCTCCCTGTCTGTTCTCCACTGCAGGTTTAAATACTCTGGGGCAACGCCCTACTCTAGTTGACTCAGCAGAGTTGCTGGGACCTCTTGGGCTCCCCCGGTGGTGACTCGGGGATAGATCACCTAATTCTTCCTCGCACAATTCAGGCTCCCTCTGGTGGTCACAGGATGAATTATCACTCTCAGGAACCATATGCCCCTTCCTGATTCCACCCTGGGATTTCTTTGGTGTCTGACCTAGTGATCTAACTGGGACCTTGGCAGGGAGAATACCTGGCTGGTCACAATATGGGGACATATTAATAACATATTGGAATCATCAATTCCATTAACCTATGATGTAGTCATCTGTGGGACACTATTGCATATTAAACCCCCATTGGACCAGTATAAATGCCAGCTTTTCATTATTATGACTGGGATTGCCATGCAAATGGTCACTCGCAATTGAAAAAATTGGGATCGGCTTAGTTTTATCTTCTGATGGGCAAATTTATGTTCATGTTACAAGTATGAGAAAATGAACGCTGATAGGTTGGGGCATAATAATTTATTCAGATTAGTTTGGGGGTCCATTAACAACTTTGGTTACTTCAGTATAGTTGTCTTTTACCTTTAATTTCCTTTAGATCTATACACACATCCAGGGAAGGGTGGGAGGGTGGGAGGGAGTTATTTCTTTTGTTTTATTCCTTGATTGAATATACTGGGGGGGGGGGGGGTAATTCATTTTGTATTGTTACTGATGGATTGTAAGTGCTGTTTCTGATTATTAATGTATGTTTAATTTTATGCGCTTTGTATTAGCCTTGAAAATTTAATAAAGATTTTTTTTTTTAAAGTATGGTTTATTTATTGTTGTATTGTCTTAAAATTATGGCTATATCATGTGCACCACTTAGGTGTAAGCTGGATATTTAAATAAATAAATAAAATATATTCCTGAAAATTGTTGCTGTGATCTCTTTCTGTAAAATATGTTTCATCTGTTCAGAAGCTCTTTTAGAAGCTACATTTTATTTTCTTGTGGGTTGAATTACCCTGAAAAAAAGTCATTAACACGGTGTTCTCACAATATTTATAGCACATAATTAATTCAACAGTCACCAACATAGTTACATAAGACTCAGAACTTCATTTAACAATGATTTTTCCCCATTCTGTTCATATCTGTACTGAATAAGGCTCAAAGAATCAAATTGGCACCCATCCCAGATACATAGATATTGATTCATTCCTACTGCTTTTTGGGCACCAAACAACAAATACTTTGGTAAAATTGAGTTTCACAGAGTAACAACTGCTATGTAAGGATCTCTTTGGGAGATGCAAAAGATATTAGAAACATTGGAGTTTATCTAGTAAATTGTGATAATATGTTGAGCATATTTAAAAGCTAACAGTTGTTGCTTAATACTTCCTTTGTACAGGTATTATCTATCTATCTATTTACCTACATCTATATCTGTGTCTATACTTATCCATCTTGCCATCTATCTATTGTTTCTTCTTTATTTCAACTTATGTTTACATATTCTTTAGAACAGTGGTTCCCAACTCTGTCCTGGAGGGCCACCAGCCAGTCAGGCTTTCAGGATATCTTTAATGAATATGCATAGAACAGATTTGCATACCTGTCACTCTATTACATGCAAATCTCTCTCATGCATATTCATTAAGGCTATCCTGAAAACCTGACTGGCTGGTGGCCCTCCAGGACAGAGTTGGGAACCACTGTTCTAGAATATATGACCAATATAGTTTTACATTATTCCTTATTCAGGGGCCCATTTACTAAGCTGTGTTACTCCTGGTGTAATTCTGCCCAACTGCACAGTGTGCAAATTGCACATAATTCACCATTTGTGCAGAATTCAGTGCAAACACCGAGACCTGCCATCTCATACACTCTGCTGAGTGGGGACTTTCTGCTCTCTTTCCTGCTCCATTCCTTACCTGACTTCACCCAACCCCTCCTCCAAGTGGATCCAACATCTATTTTCCTACTTGTGGCCCTCCCAAAGCAGCAGCAGTGACTGGCTGGCAGAGACAGCACTATGAGCAGACTATAGACCTTTCCTTTGCTATGTCATCTGTATGTGATGTCGCTTCCAGTAGACAGATGATGTGGCAGAGGAAAGGCCCTGGATGCCTGCAAGCAGCCTGTTCATATCGATCCCTCTGCTAGCTATCCACAACTGCTGCTTTGGGAGGGCAACAGGTAGGAAATAATATGATGGACCTACAGGGGGAAGGAGAGGAGAGAGATTTAGAAAGAGTCAGATCAATTTTTTTTTTGGGGGGTGAGGGGTGAGCCTTTGGTATCTGGCCAATCGGAATCTTAGGCCACTATCAGTGCATCCCAGAATGCACCAGGAAGGAGGCCTAAGACTCCGCTTGGCCCAGGTGCCTAAGACCTCTCCTATGGGACAGACCTTAGGCACCCGGGTCAAACAGCCTTGGGCTCATCCTCGGTGCATCACAGAATGCATGGGGAAGGGGAAGGCCCACAATTTTGGAAGAGGTGGATCTGCTGGCCAGGGGGAATGGGCATCCCTCTTGCTGACCATCTCCTAAAGGTAGGAGAGGAGGCTTTGGAGGTGTCAGGGGGATGTTAGGATGTGAGGGAATGCTGGGGATTATTGGGTTAGTAGCGGAGAAGTATTGGGGAGTGTCAGGTGGGTGTTGGGGAATGTGGGGGGAGTTTTGGGGAGTATTGGAGAATGCCAGGTGGGTGTTGGGGAGTGTCAGGTTGGTATTGGAGAGTGTCGGGGGTTTAGGAGATTGAAGGGGCTGGTGGCAGGAGGAAGTGGGCATCCCTCCTGCGGGTGGACTTTGAGGGGGGTTTCATGGGTGATAGTGACATGGATTGGACATCCCTCCTGCCATGGACAATGTCATGTGGTAGTTTGAGGGTGACAGCTGAATAAATTGGGCATCCCTCCTGCTGGCCAAATTCACAGGGGGGTCAGGGGTTACCTGTCAAGCCCCTCAGCTGATTGTGGAAAGGGGATTCCCTTGCAGTGATCAGCTGATGGGAAGGGATCAGGCACAATTCTCTAACCTGCGCCTGTGACATAGGCAGCTGTTAGAGAATTGGGCCAGTTGGATATCTGTCCCTTTGGGCAGGCACAATTCGGTATAGGACGCCCATGTGTGATTAGCAAAAGCCATTTAGGTGGCTGCTGAGGTAGGGTGCCTATAGAGAATCAGGCCCAAAGGGCCTAATTCAATAAATAGTGCCCAACCTTCCTAACTTGCAGGTGCCAGTTGACACAGTTGTTAATCAACTGCTAGGCGCTCCTTATAGAATCATGTTTAGGGGTGTCTAGGCATGCTTAGATGTCACTAGGTGCCCTTGTGGTAGGCACCAGTATATTAGGCCAGAGTTTTCCTGGTTTAATATACCAGCACCTAACACAGATGCCTAATGATGCCTGAGTCAACCACATCTATTCCTAACCATGCCCCTAACCATGTCTACTTTTCAGGAAGATGTTGGTAGGTACCGGTAGGCACCTCGACTTAGGTGTTGCTATGTACTGCTCAGAGTTCCGTGTGGAACTCTTGGTTTGGTTTTTTATTAGACTTCAATGGCATGGTCAATTACCATGCCAATTAAGCCAATGAAAACAATTTAGGTTGTGCACAGATTTCAGTTAAGCATTGCTAGGGTGCCTAGCGGAACCTAACCTAGTCGTCATTGATAGAATCCTAGGTGCCGTTTATAGAATCAGGTCTAAAGTATCTTACAAACAATCTAAAAATTAAAATTACAACTAGTAAAATAATAAATCCAAAAACAATTCATAAGAAGTTAAAAAAAGAAAAATCCCTAAAGAAAATCTTTCATCTCTATCCCCAAATCAAAACTATAATCCTACAGAAAACCAAAGGTGACCCAACCCAGTTAATCAAAAGTTCAGCAAAACAACCTAACTTTAGTCTTCTTATGAAAAAAATAGACTACATTTTGAAAATTAATGCCCTCTTCTAGATTTGTATTTTCAGAGCAAAATCTGCATGCTTAATATTTTAACTATTATTCAGGTATGATATGAATTAAGCTGTATACTCATTATTCCCAGATTCCAAATAAAACTTCAGATATTTCACTGACTTGTGGAGAATAGAACATGGTATTGATTATATTCCATTAAAGCTCAATAATGATAGAAATTCCCAGCAATGTCATAGAATCATACCTCCTCTGACCACATAAGTGTTAAATTGTGCATGTAAAATAGCTTCAAGATATTCTTTCCCAATTTCAGCAGGTTATCAGGAAAATGTGCCAGAGAACATTGTTTTGTTTGTGTGTCCTTTAGGTTAGAAACTCAAAGGTCAATAGATGCCAGTGGCACTTTCACTGAGTAACTGTCCCCATCCCCCCCCAGCTCTATAACCAGCATCATTAGTGATCCTTATCATATATAAGTAAATAAATTAAAAAAAAAATATATATATATATATATATATATATATGTGTGTGTGTGTGTGTGTGTGTTTCACTTCTAGTCAAACTTGCTTTCACATTAAAAGCTAGAACCATTCTGTACAATTGATCCAGTTAACAGCAACAATTAATTCAGTAAAACTACAGATTACATGTCAATGCCATTAATGATACAGAAAACATATTAAAAATATTAAAGTGCTAGATTTATTTTTCTTAAGCTGTGTTCCATGAATCTATTTCCTCAGAATGAAAGTTTTCAAAAGCTAAGAAAACATTTTTTCCCCACTAATAGTCTTAGAAAGATACAAGCAATTATGACTGGTACAATAGTGTTTAGAAAAAAACATGTCTGGCTTTTATTAGTGTTATTCTTTGATTGCAGCTATATTGCTGAGGTTCCTACGTTATGTCACCTGTTGTAAGTAAAGTATATACCGTAAATCATCAGAATTATTCCATTAAGATCTATTTAATGTTCAAAACCCTTTAAGTGCAACTGTGATAAGTCAGATTCTTGAATACTTGCCACTGGTTGATTTCCTGAATAAAATGTTATACTGTGATCAGCCCTTTTTTGAATAACAGTAATATAAATCACACAGTGAGAGCCATATGGAAAGTACTCTTAGAGCACTGGACTGCTAATACAGTTTGAAAACATATGAATAAAAATAGCACAATGCAAATGTATAGTGCTGAGCATCTAACTACTGCCTTAATTCCTAATGTTTACACACTCAGTGTGGGTCAGGCCTACTAAAGATGTCCTTATAAACATGAAACAGGCAAACTCTCTCTGCAAATCAGCCACCATTATACAGTATTTACAAGCAAAATAATCTAAATGCAGTAAGGGCTCCTTTTACAAAGCCGTGGTAGAGGTGTCTACCAAGGCCGGCAAGGTAAATGCTTTGGTGCTCATAGGAATTCTATGAGAGTCAAAGTGTTTACCTCACCAGCCCATTGTAGAAACCTCTACCAAAGTTTTGTATAAGCCAGCATAACTTTAATTTAATTTATAAATTCAGCAGAATACATAAACTGAGATGCCTGTGTAATCCCTTCTAGCCTGGAAGCAGTCCCTGTAGGATTGTATTGGTGAGTCCAGGTTGGGACCAGTATCCCCTGGCAAACAGAAATTGCCATTGACTGCTTCAGTTTTTAAAAAAAGAACATTGAAATTAGTTTTGCAAAAGGAGACATTGGTGTGGGGGTGAAAGGTCACTTTGGTCAGCCACAAAACTTAGAGACTTGAAGAAAGCACAGATGTTTTATTCAGCATATGCGGACTCCTGAGCCCCCAAGCTGGCAGCTTCAGAAGTCCCAAAACCAGGAAGTTACAGTGATATTTATACATTTTTCTGGCTATACAACTGAATGCTAGAAAAATCTTCTCACGTGTTACTTTTCTTAACAATCATTGGTCCTAAGCATGTCACTTATCTAAGCCCTGCAGTCTTTCTGTTACATGTCCAGGAGGGCAGAATAAAATATTGTGTATGCTGAGATAACTATAAGAAACTAAAACGCCCAAGCTAAAACACCCAGTTCAGGCAGGCTAGAACATGAGATAAGTCAGGTCTGCAGTCAGGAGAAAACTTAGTTCAAGACTCAGGAAAACTAGTCCCAGACTCCTTCAGGCGGAAAGAGCAGGGGGGGAGGACGTAACCTGCATGGAACAGTAATTACAGCCCTAATCGCTTTACTAAGCAGACTGAGAATTTTGATCTTTATTTGCTGTCTTATACTATGCTATGTTAAAATATATAGTAGAACACTAATGATTTTCATTTTATAGAACTGAAAATCCATAAACTTCTTATATATAAATGTTACTTATTTCCAATTGCATATACTGTAAATCAATACCATATAGGCCAATCAAATCTCACCAAGTACTTGTTTTTAATAGTAGAGATTTTATAAAATATACAGACCTAAATGTCTATTTTCCTAACTTGATCTCTTATACAAAGTGATCCAAATGGCTTGACTGCACTTTTTTTTTAATGGATTTAGCTTGAAGCTTTTTCATTTGTAGCTGAAGGTAAGTTGCATTAAGAATTTCCCTGTTCCCAGAAGGCTTACAATCTAAGGAGCTCTTTTGCTAAAGCTTAGTGTTCAGTGGTCTAGCAAGGGAGGTTGGCGCCTGGGATGCAGGTGCCCTCATCACTGTGCTGCACACTATCCCCAATGTGCTCTTCCCTGCTGCTCCAGCATCGCTGTGCCGCTCAACCTCTCAAATCTTCACTGTCTGTGAGCAAGTTTTTCTACCCCCTGCTCACGCCAGCTGCAATTCCTTCTGTCATCACTTCCTGTTCGCACAAATAGGAAGTGATGTCAGAGAGATAGATGAGGTCAGCATGAGACCCCTCCCATCACTTGGGGGTGGGAATAGGAGAGATGCCAGTGTCCCTGTCAAGTTAGAGCCTGGGGCCTAAAAGGCTGCCTCTTTACTACACCGTTGTTAGTGTATGCTAAATGCTGTGCAGCCTCTTTTATACTTATGGGTCCAGGGGCACTTAGCACATGTTAATAATGTCTGTTAGCATTTGCTATGCTTTAATAAAAGGGCCCCTAGGTTTGTACCTGAAGCAATACAGTGTTTAGAAACTTGCTCAAGATCCCAAGGGAAGTAGTATGGTTTTAATTACGTTTCCCTAATTGTCAGTCCAGTGCTTTAACCACTAGACTACTCCTTCCCTTATTTAAATTAATTATAGCTTTACAGATGTTAGCCACTAAACTTAGCCTGCCATGTTTAGCTAAAAATTAGCCTAGGTTTAACCTATTTGGTTAAAGCAAAACAGTATGTATGTCCACTGAATGATATACTGAAAATAAACCCTAAAGTAATGGTTTTCAGCTTAGTCCGTGGGACACATGGAACCTGTTGAGTTTTCAGGACATCCTAAATGAAAATGCATGAGATAGGTATGTATGCACTGCCTCCATTGTATGCACATCTGTCTCATACAATGACATAGTAAATTACAGCAGTCTGCCCCCCAAAAGTGGGCAAATTCACACTTGTCACTGTGTGCAGGCCCTAGGCACCCATATTTAAATGCTGGTTGTCAAGTCTCCGCCAAACTGATCATATAGTCAGCCAAACATGACGAGGATTATACATAGTTATAACCAAGACTCCAAGTATCGCTGACAGTATTCAACTTACAAGTCAAGATGACTTCCCCTCCCCCCACCCCACCCTAAACACACAAACACACTCGCAGTATATGACAATAAAATGATCTTTACACTGGAGCTGCCATAGCTTCACCTGTTTTTTGTTTTTTTTTTGCCATTTTTTTGCCATGCACAGCATTGGTCTCAGTTCTCCCATGCTTAATATGACCATTTATTTTTTTCATCAAAAGGGGACATCTATTAATTGTCAGTCCCTTTGCTGTCTGGTGATTTCATGAGTCTCTGGTTGCGTTTCCTTCTGTCTGTGTATCCTTTTTTTAATTTCTTTCTTTCTGCACTCAGGCCCAACAATTGTCCCTTTCTATTCCCTCCCTCCTCCCTTCCCATGTCCTTAGTGCCCCCAGTGCCTCCTTCCCATGTCCTTAGTACCCCCAGTGCCTTTGTCCTGTATTTTTAGTGCCCCCCGTGCCTCTTTCTTATGTCCATAGTGCCCCCCAGTGCCTCCATCCTGTGTCCTTAGTGCCCCCAGTGCCTTCT